>NC_137604.1:42610231-42770231 GCF_963280865.1 Gymnoscopelus braueri
GTGTGTGATGAGAGAGACAGCGTGCATGCAGGCATGCATACAATATGTGGGACAATGACAGCATGCAGATGTGCGAAGCCAATAAACTGTGTCTAAAAGTCAGCTGGGCTAAAACCAAACTCATGCACATCGGAGGCGAAGCCCCCCCCCCCCCCTCCGCCGCACATCAGTGGGGAGGAAGTTGAGTTTGTGACCTCCTTTATCTACCTCGGGTCCATTGTCACTAATAACGGCAACATTACAACCTAAATCAGAGACGTGCCCTGGCAGCCAGTGCCATGAAAACTCTCTGGAAGCCGCTGTGGAGACACCGTTCCATAACGAGAGAGACCAAATTACGGATCTACAACACCTCAGTTCTCTCCATCCATCTATATGGAGCAGAAACTTGTCCTCTCAACAAGACCCTGGCTGACAGCCAGGATTGATGGCTTTGACACCAGAGCGCTGCACACAATAGAGGGGATAAAATGGCAAGATCGAGTCTCCAACATCACGCCACGGGAGCGCACCCAACAGCCCGCCACGTCCCATCTGGCAGCACAGCGCCGGATGCGCTGGTACGGCCACGTCAAAAGACTCCCCCCTGAACACCCCACACACGCTATCCTCCACTTCGATCCAAAAGGCGTCGTCTGGAAACGCCCCCGCAGTGCCCCCCGCATTCGTTGAATTGATGCCATCACCAGGGACTTATACCAAATAGGCCTATCGCTTGCTGAAGCCGAGCCCCTACCACTCGACCAACCCAAATGGAGAAGATTGGTGAAGCTGATTGGCTCTACACATGGCGTCGCCCCCCACCGCCGAGCAAGAGACCTGATGATGATGAGACGTGCATTCGCGCACGGCATGAATGCACATCCGCGTGCATGTGTGCTTTTGCGTGCAGGTGTGTGAGATGGTGTGTCTGCTCCCCTGAACCTGATCAATAACTCCAGTCAGTTGCATATTATGAATGGATTTAGTGTATAGAATTGGCTGTACCCTGCCTGTCATGTCATTGCTGACCTAGTTTCTAAAGCTGTGAGAGGTGGCACCAAATACCACAGCAATAAGCAGCATTGACTTTTCAATTCATTATAATACAGTTCCTCTATGTCTCAGTGCGGTGGTGCATCTCTAGGCTCATGGTACTGAACTGACAATTGGCACCCTTGGACATAATAATGATAACATATTTCTTGTCTTAGTTGGCAATGAAATGTACAAACTATGAAAGATGAGACAATTGTTTAGGCTGGTTGCAGTCCAATGAACACCCGAAATGTAGAATTTGTGTTTCTTGAGATACTTTAAGTGATATCCTACTATTTTCAGCAAAGCATGTCGCGAATATGATTGTTTTCATCCAATATTTATGTTGCTCCAGTCTTTTTGTCCCTGTCTCTCTGAAGATGCCTGGTATAGCTAGGCTTTAGGGACACACATGCAAATGCATCCTGTCCCAAGGGTTTGTTTTCAAGCACGAGCGCTCAGAAAACAAACGGTTCTTCCCCTTCACAACCTCGACAGTCAGAACTTCAGAGCCATCCACAATTCAGTGGCATCACAAAACTAAAGTGCGCGTGTGTGTGTGTGTGTGTGTGTGTGTGTGTGTGTGTGTGTGTGTGTGTGTGTGTGTGTGTGTTTTGTCTCCAAAGAGCTTGCACTGGAGAAATAACTGGGTGCAGAGTGAAATTAAAAGAGCAGGGAAACTCATAAGAAGAACCAGCCCGTCTCTGCTTTTACACAAATTGACAGAGGCAAGCTTCATATTCAACCCCTGCGAGCTTGTACAGCAAAGTACTGTGCACCTCTGCTCCCAGCTGAGCTATGGACTTCTTGCATTTCAGTGGAACACCATGCTCTCCCAGGGGAGATTTTGTCTTGGCGGTTGGGCCCTCAAAGTATGAGAGGGAGAGAGACCGAGAAATTATGAGCCATCAGCTATAGCAACAGCCACCCACGCACAGAGTCTGCTCAGAGCTGACGATAAGACCAGCTAGAAAGAGCTTTCTGATAGAGTGAGGTGGGATTTCAGCACAATTTGCCCTGAGACCCATGAATGTTCAGTGTGGTGCTGCTGTATTGTTTGTGCACTGAACATGCATTAGAATGAGTTGAGTCTATACATCGCTGGGTCATAAAGAGAGAAGTGAAAATTCTGTCGGTATCGTTTTTGTAATAGCCGGTGATGTCTAGTCATTTGGAATAATAACTTGTTTTATCAGTGATGCTACGCTAATCTGTTATATGTGAGGTAAAAAAAAAGGCAGATACAGGGTTTAACGTTAAGGTTTTTTCCTATTTGCCCTGCAGGGAGGGGTTCTGTCAGACACTTTCATCGAGATGAACCATTTATTGCCATGATATTGCATTACATGTGGCGGTGTGGCTTGCTCCAGTGATACTATACATTAATCTGCGCGAGCATGACACAGTCCCTGAGATCACAACCCACCCCCTGAAGCAGAGCCTAAAGATGATCTATAACATAGACATGACGACATGTGAACCCTTCATGGGTCTTAACTTAAAGTTCCACATATTATTTTAAACATGATACAATCCACAAGAGTCAATACAACTAACATGCTGACACAGTGAAGACCTAAATGCTACAACAGGAGGAGGCTAGGGAGGTGGAGGGAGTTTGATCAGTGACGAGCTGCAGTAGAGATGCTGGTCACCTATGCTGAGTGTTCAGCATGAAGAGTGTGTGGTGTTCTGCCTAAAAAGACTGTCTAGATTGAACATTAGAATTTAACAACACATCGTCCCTGTTTGTGCACATGCAGTCCAGAAATGTTGCATTGTCGAGCTTCAAGGTTATTAATTTTAAAAGAAAATCCTTAATTAGGGCTAGGCAATATATAAATCTCATATCAATTGTGTGATTATATACAATATTGTCCTGTTGTGTTATGAGTTATGCATTGCCATGACAAGAACAAATATTTCAAATCTTGTCTTTGAATAATTTTAGTTAATGCAATTGGATGTGCCCAAAATTTATTTTCAATTGATTATTAGAGTGCAGTAATCCAAACTCATAAAAACAGTCTTGTGAGTTCTACTTGCAAAGCACTAAAGAAAAGTCAGTGGTATTCACCTCTTTCATGTAAAGGAATGGAGAGAGAGAGAGAGAGGTGGATAGAGGGGAATTAAAGATCAAGATGAGGTCTCAAGTGAGTTTTCACTAATGATCCCTTTGAGAAAGTTTATTCCTTCCTCTTCTCTGCTGGCGTGTGGGCGTCCCGCTGACAGTGTGAGTCACCCTTTGTCCCGTCATGTGCTGGAGCTCTCTCTTAGACGCACGCACGCACGCACGCACGCACGCACGCACGCACGCACGCACGCACGCACGCACGCACGCACGCACGCACGCACGCACGCACGCACGCACGCACGCACGCACGCACGCACGCACGCACGCACGCACGCACGCACGCACGCACGCACACACACACACACACACACAGACATACACACTCTTCATCTCTCCTTTTGTTGCTGCTCCGTCTCTTTTATGTCTCTCGTTCTCTCTCTCGACTCTGTCTCGCTCTCTGATGTCTGGGTTGCATGAGTCCCATATCGACAACACCCACCTGCAGACAACCATTTGAATCCTGTTGATTCCTCAAAGCGATGTCTTGCATTTGCTTCTCCCAGCAATGTCGTCCCCTATTCCTGTTCTCTCTCTCTCTCTCCGTGTCTCTCTTGCTTGCTCTCTCTTGGTCCATCCCATCGCCCCTGGCATCCTACCTTCCCCTACCAACACACACATATACAGTAGGCCCCAGGCAGACTGGACTCTATTCCCCAGTGGAAGTTGTCCTCCTTCTCAGCCAGCCAACCAAGACCCCTTGCTGTTCCTCCCATCCTTATCCTCATCCTCACCTCCTCAGGTGCTCTTGCCATCCTTTTCATCTCACCAGGTGGTGAGGTGGTAGCTTGCTCATCTAACTCAACGGATATAGGGGGAGCCCCCCCCCCCCCCTACCAAAGAGATGAATGCAAGTTTCTGTTATATGAGCAGGCCCCCTGTTAGCCTCTGTGGACAGACAGCCTGTCGGACAGCTCAGAGGACCCCATGTTTGAAACATAGTAGTGGTTTCAACTTACTAAGACTGAAGGTCTGGCAATAGACAGAGCAGGGAGAAAGGTAATGAATCAATGTATCAATCACGTCCTGTAAGCCCTACATCTGGAGATGTAGAGGGAATTGAGACAGATTTATGATAAATAACAAGTAATAACATGTTTTATTTCTGACATACCATTTAGCAAATTTTGCGGAAAAAAGAAAAGAAAAATCCTGGAAGAGTATGCCCCCTAAAGTCTGAGGTCTTCTTGTTCTGCCAACATTTTAAGAATAGCCTAATAATTGCATTATTTAAGAGGAAAGAAGTTTCATGTAGATTTGCATCCTTATCTACCCCTGGGTAGGGTTATTTGAGGTACACTTGTCTCCTCTCTCTCTCTCTCTCTCTCTCTCTCTCTCTCTCTCTCTCTCTCTCTCTCTCTCTCTCTCTCTCTCTCTCTCTCTCCCTCCATCTCACTGTCTCATCCTCTCACTCTCTCTCATCCTCCCTCTCACTCGTTCTCTCTTTTTGTCTATCTTGTTCTCTCTCTCCCTCCATTGTCATCCTCCCACCGCTTTATCTCCCTTTCAATTCATTTCAATTCAAAAGGGCTTTATTGGCATGGATAACATGTTTACATTGCCAAAGCAAGTATGTATGTATGTACAATTAAACATATAAGGCTACTAGAATAGTCTACCAGCTTGTCTTTCTCTCTCTCCACTGTCCGTTTGTCTTCCTCTCATCTACCGCTCCCATTCCGTCTTTGTGTGTGCCTGTTTCCCTCTTTGTCTCTCTCTGTCTCAGTCTTTGTATGGGTCCTGCTGTCTCTGTGGCATTGCAGTGAGATAGAGGGTGTATATTATCAATCCCCTGCCTGCAGCAATGTGTGTGTGTGTGTGTGTGTGTGTGTGTGTGTGTGTGTGTGTGTGTGTGTGTGTGTGTGTGTGTGTGTGTGTGTGTGTGTGTGTGTGTGTGTGTGTGTGTGTGTGTGTGTGTGTGTGTGTGTGTGTGATAACTTGAGAATGGGTGGGCGGATGTTCATGAAACTTGGAGGGAATTATCAATAGGCTGCCCTATCTATATAAGATGATTAACTTTTGGGTTGAAAAGGTCAAGGTTAGCAAAATAACTTATACGAATCGGATTTTCATGAAATTTGGAGGGAATGATCTGTAAGCTGCCCCGAAGATATGATTAATGATGCATTCTTCGGTCAAAAAAGTCAAGGTCATAGGTCACAAAGGAGAGACATTGGATCGAAACATGTCAGTGCGGAGGCTTGGTAGTAACACCAAGGAAGATGGCGACTTGAAAGTGAGGCTCCATTGCTATTCATTTTGCCTAAATCATTGACATCCATGATATTTGTATCTGGAATCACAAGTTACCCGTTCTAATACTTATCTTATCTACAAGCAAAATGCAAAAAAGAAAAAGATAAAAAAATGAGCTTAAAAAAGGGATAATGCTAACGCAAAGGCTGAAAAGACCTCCTAAACCCCTGGATGGCTCTGCAGTTGAGTTGACATCTAATGATGTGATTCTTGAACTTCTACAAAAGTTATCCGAGAACCAAAAAAGACATTTCATGGACTTTCGGAATGAGCTGTTGGAAACACGGAGGGAGCTGTTGGAAACATGGAGAGCTGTTTCTGCTGTTGAGGAGAAATGAGTTGATGATCATCGATGCCCATCTAACATTGGAGGCTAGGGCATGCTAAAAGCACTGTGACTGCCTTCGAGCCCTATAGACTTGGAGATGGAGTCTGGAATCTGACTCCAAGCTGGTTGAATATGAGGACAGATCCCTGTCCCAGATGGGTGAATCTACACATTTATGGCTTTCCAGAGTACTCGTTGGATAAAAAGACGTCATATCTTTCCTGAAGAACAACATACTGTAGGTAAGACCAAGAAGCTGGTGGTGGACTACTGCCAGAGCGATAAGAGACCCTCAGCTCCCAGCATCATCCACAGGGAGTCAGTGAAGATAGTGGACACCTATAAGTACATGAACAGCCAGATGAACTCTACAGTAATGGACAGAGCAAGCTGTTCTTCCTGAAGAGGCTCAGGTCCTTCAATGTGTGCAACAGGAGGCTGCAGATGTTCTAACAGTCTGTAATGTCCTCTTCTTTTCAGTTGTTTGCTGGGAGGTAAATTCAATACAAGGGACACTATATGTGCGTACAAGGGACACAGACAGACAGACAGACAGACAAGTTGGTCAACCCTAGATGATGTGATATCCCACCGTCAAACGTCAAATGCACACATATGGAGTCAAATGCACATATAGCCCCGTCAAATGCACATATGCACGGCCCGAACACCAATGTCGCACCGCCGATCCGACCAATATGTCTGAGTCATAGTGTCGGGGGCTTTGTCAGAGTACCCGTTGTACCTGTCTGTCTATGTCCCTTTTGTGCCCATATATGTACAAAATGGCCAATGCGTTGAGTTCCTCTGACAGGCACCAGGGAGAGTTGTTAACCATTATTGATTAGATGTACTCATGATTCATAAAATCGTGATTACATACATAACCAAGCAATATTGGGTCTCACATTTCTGTGACAAGGACAGAGCTTCACATCATCCACTGTCATTGTCTCCGCCAGAGGTGGAGAGTATGTTTTCGTTCTTGTCCTTCCGTGTGTGTCCCCGTCTCAGCCAAGCTAACATTGGTCAAGCTTCACGTGACACGTGACAATATTGTTGTCACCAATGCTCTGATTGGCTAGCGAGACGCATGATGACATAGAAACCTATAAAAAGAAAATGTGCTTCAAAAAATCATTTGAGGTTTATGAAGTGAGCTTCCATCAGCCAAGCTAACATTGGTCAAGTGACACGTGACAATATGTAATATAAATAAAAACATGATTAATGTACTGTAGCTAACAAGTTGAATTGGTTATTACAGTGTCATCATCACACATTAAGCTGGGCACCTTTTACCATGTTAATATTCTGCCTTTTGAAACCATTCTCTCACCAGGATCGGGACTTCCTGACTCGCGATGCAGTATTCCTCTCTCAGACCGTTTTTAAGTTGCTTGATTTAATATTTAGATATTTGTCTCCGCCAGAGGTGGAGAGTATGTTTTCGTTCTTGTCCTTCCGTGTGTCCCCCCGTCTCAGCCAAGCTAACATTGGTCAAGCTTCACGTGACACGTGACAATATTGTTGTCACCAATGCTCTGATTGGCTAGCGAGACGCATGATGACATAGAAACCTATAAAAAGCAAATGTGCTTCAAAAAATCATTTATATTTTTTGAGTGAGCTTACATCAGCCAAGCTAACATTGGTCAAGTGACACGTGACAATATGTAATATAAATAGGTAAGACAGGATTAATCAGGAACAGTACTGGCGGAGACCTGTTCTCCGAGGAGCACATTTTCTAGTTTTAAATGACCTCGCTTTCACCTCTCGTCTGTTCCTGACAATTATGAATGACAAGATTGGCACTGAATATTACATAATTATACAGTCTTCTTATGTGCTGTATACTGAGTCAGTCGTATAATATATTCTACTGGATTTCACAAGTACTCCGGCAGCTTGTTAAACTTTGATCTCCCACAGATCGGCCTGTGTCCACGCCTGCATATTGATGTGTTAATTTTGTGTTTCTGTCGGAGCAGCCTCTGTGAGACGTCAAGGTTTGCAGACAGACCCTGTTGCTGAACTTGGCACATCAAGCAGGTCCTCATCCACTGCACATGAGAGCTTAACACTAAGTTGATACCAACTAGCTTGAGTTTCAGCAATCGCCAACCTGCTGTAGCTTGCTAAGAAACAGCTGAATCGATGAAGAGGACATTGCCACATGGCGCCCAGTTGGCTACTTGAGAGGTGGGAAAACCAGCGGACAAGTAGATTACATCACCAAGTCCATTTCTCTTAGTGTGCAGCACAATACTTCTCCATTAGCTGCTCTGCTTGCTTCATATCATTCTCCTGAGCAGCCTCAGCAATAATAGCTTTCCAAATGTTGCCAATATTGTTTTCCATCTGCCATTGATTGGAGTGTAATTTGAGCCAATACCCCAGAGGTTTCATATGCAATATGCACAAATATTGATATTATATTTAGCATGCCACGCTTTCTTCCTGCAGTCTCTTATGGCATACGTGGACATACTCGTCTCTCTCGCTCTCTCTCTCTCTCTCTCTCGCTCTCTCTCTCTCTCTCTCCCTGGCTCTGTTTTGCTCAGGCTGTAATTATCAATTAGACTTCATTTCCCAGGAGAACAATAATTCACTCCCACACTGTGACACTAGACTCCTGATCCAGCCACTGTGTGTGTATATATGTGTGTGAGAGAGAGAGAGAGAGTAGAGTGTGCATATCTTTGTGTGTGTGCATATTCCTTTACAGTGTGTGACCTAGGTGAGTCTGAGAATAGAAGCAGTCTAAAGTACTAGGGCATCTGTGCACAAACACTTCCTGAGTGTAAACACTGTGTGTATAAGATACAGACGTTAAATAGCAATTTACACTGCAGGCCATCTCACACATGGCCACTGTTCAAACACTGTGCACATGCTAGAAAAAGATCCAATCCTCTCCTGGTTATTTACATTAATCCGATTGTGTATGTGTGTGCGAGTGAGTGCATTTGTATACATACAGTACATTTCAGTTTATGTATGTGCATGGGTGTTAGGGTCCTGCTTGTGTATCTGCACTTGTGTGTCTGTAACTATCAGTGTGGTAAAGTGCTCTTTGTATGTGACTGTGTGTTTGTGTGTGGTGTGTTTGTGTGAGTCTGCATCTGTGCATGCATGCAGTAAACTGGGTTAAGAACGCTAACAAAAGGTCAGCGGAGCTTTAAACCAAACGGAGTGCCACACAATCAGACAGCAAAGGTTAATTAGATAACATATGAGCCGCACCGCTCTCCCCGTAGTCCTCGTCCTTTGTCCCATTATTCCCTCTCTCCATTGGGCCCCAGGCCCATTAAACAAGCCGTAGACGGCCGTCTCCACCCCGGCCGACTCCCCAAGGCCCTCAAGGCTCCCGGACGAAGCCCTGACTCATAACTTTTTTCCTGGATTGGGGTAAAAAAAACAGATACTCGCTGCACCATCTTTGTCACCCATCACAATGGGTTTGGCTGTGTCAGAAAAGCAGTGGACACATATTAGTGCACAGTGAAAAATGTCATGGCTGCACATAATAGGAATAACCCCCAGGTTCCCCTGAGGGCAGCGGCTTGATTGATATGGCCGTAAGTTCGAGGCGATTTAATTTCCGCTTTTACTCTGGCATCGTACTTCAACTAAAGTTGTAGTACATCGTTGGCGTTGCATTGCTCTGTGTGCGAGGAGCCAGTGTTTGCTCTGTTTTGCTATTTATTCTCTCTTTATCGTCCAGAGTCCCCCATGTGGATGAATCGTTTAGCTCCGGGGCCAGCAGGAGGAAACATACCATCTCTCAACCTCTAGTCTTGCACATTTCTCTTCTTATTCCCTGTTAAACAAGGGAGAAAAGAGACCACTCTAAATAACAAAGAACCGTAAAAGCCCTGCACCTCCCTATACTACCGCCTCCCTGTTTGCTGCTGCACAGAGGAGTAGGGAACAGAGAAGTTACATCTTCATCTTCGTCCAAAAAGGGAGGATGACATTTTAAGGCAAGTGTGTTGCACACCGTTGAGGAATCCTGAATCGATCGTACAAACCCAAAACCACCAGGCCCCAGACACACACACACACACACACACACACACACACACACACACACACACACACACACACACACACACACACACACACACACACACACACACACACACATATCTCAGTTTTTTCAGGGTGTTTGGGTGGGTGGGCGTTCGGGCAGCTGCTGCCGTGTAAAAACTCCTCTCAGCTAATGTTTGCAAATTGGAGAGTAGTGGCCGGTTTGCATATGAAATGGCAGCAAGGCAGAAATGTGCCGCTCTGTAACAGAGGGATGTGTTTACTCTGCAAACAAAAGCTTAATTGGCCAAATAATTTTCCAGCTGCTATGTATTTGAGTGCTTGTGTGTGTGTGTGTGTGTGTGTGTGTGTGTGTGTGTGTGTGTGTGTGTGTGTGTGTGTGTGTGTGTGTGTGTGTGTGTGTGTGTGTGTGTGTGTGTGTGTGTGTGTGTGTGTGTGTGTGTGTGTGTGTGTGTGTGTGTGTGTGTGTGTGTGTTCACAAGCAAGTATGTCTTGATATCCATGATGCTTGCATGTGTATCTCAGTGTACAAAGTGTGTGTACTGTATGTGGCTATAAATGCATGTGTATACTGCGTGCGTGTGTGCGTGTCCAATACATACATGTGTAATATTCAGTGAAATGGACCTGAATAGTTGGATGAATAAGGATGCTGACCTTGTTTTTTAGCTGTATGGTGACCATTACAGCCTGTCGCGATCCATCCCTCATGACGATCACCATTTGATCTCCTTGTGGTTAATTGATCCTTTATGTTGATTGCCTGTGGAGAGGGTCCAGCTCTCACCGAGTACAGCAGATAGATATCGACATACTGTGTGTGGGCATTATGTGTGTGTGTGGGAGGATCGATGATATAGTGCAGACTCGAATGAATGGAATGAAGCTTGGAGAATTCTGTCTGTACATTAGGGGGGATTTATACTTGCGTGCTGGTGTCGTGCACCGAAAATAGCCGATCTACAAGCTCACGATACATCAGCGTGTGACATGGTGTGGGCTTGTAGATGTGCTATTTTATAGGCACTTCGGTGCCTATATGCCTGGTCTGTGGTCTAATATGGCC
Organism: Gymnoscopelus braueri; assembly: GCF_963280865.1. Lineage (NCBI taxonomy): Eukaryota > Metazoa > Chordata > Actinopteri > Myctophiformes > Myctophidae > Gymnoscopelus > Gymnoscopelus braueri. The sequence goes on from NC_137604.1 coordinate 42,621,086, forward strand.
GGTCATTGACTACTAGCACACCCACGCGGATACAAGGACTAATGAATGAATGCTATTGAACTGGGCTGTGTATGTGCTGATGATACATGATTCTCATCAGTTCTTGCTTTGTGTGTGTGCTTCTGTGTGATCGGTATGCATGCTTACATGCGTGTAAATGCACTGTGAGTTGCCCTTTAAAGAGGGCAGAAAATAGAACAGTTCACCACTATTCTACAGCTCTAATGTGGAGGGTATTGATTCTTAAAACGAAAGAGACTGATATGATTGTTTTTCAGTCCTCAGGCAGACACATTCAGCCCCTGTTACCACTGAAAACCCAACTTCTCTGTTGTAGTGTTGGCACTTTAGTTGGGGATCATGTGCACCTCGGGCCTGCTTTGCAAAATAATCCATAGCCACGAGGACGTATCTATTGCAGGCGCCAACGGTAAAAAAAAAAGACAGCAGTGTTCCTGGTCTCGGTTGTCCACTGAACAAGCTGTCTCCATCTCCTTGCTTGCCCTCTGTTCTCTACTTCACTTCCTCCGGTGGCTGGGGAGTCATTAGGAACTGGGCAGATGCACTTTGTCAAAGCAGCCACAGAGTCCCCTGGCCGTCAAACCTGAGTCTGGACAGAGCTGGTCTTCGAACAGACACGCTCTCCGCTCTCCCAGAGATCCAGTGAAGGAACCGCCGATATAGAGACAAAGCAGTTGCAACGCACAGTATCTCAGGTTCTTCACTGTAAAACACTATGGGTCTATTTTTACACTTGCAGAGTTATAAGAACACTCAAGATTCTACTGTGTCCTTCACGTGTTACACCCAGTTTAGATGTGGGGATTAAGAACACCACAGTACATGGGTTTTACTTCATTTCCACGCTCATCTGATGTTATGAAAAAGATAATCTACACTTCATATAGAAACAGAGATGCATAGGAATTAAAGAACCAGGCAGAAAAATGCAATGTGGAAGGGAGAAGGTAAATGTAAACGTAACAGAGAGATTTGGAGAGGAGGAAAGAAATACAAGTAGAGACGTTTGCACCAGTACTTTACTGATTGGTCTGGTGTTTTTTTTTAGTGAGAGGGATTCCCTTCAGATGATGTATTTGCATTTTAAGCCTGATTTATACTTAGTTGTGCAACGGTGTCAAGCACCTAATACAGCTGGTTAATGGGTGTGAGAGGAAAGGGTACCAGTAAAGGATGTGTGTTTGTGTGCTATAACTTTGATTGGTTCTTCTGCATACTCTTTCTTAATAACAGTGAGAGGAGCTCCTGTGTTTATCCAACATAAAGGGCACTCATAGATAACCTTTGTATTCATGTTACATTCTAAACCAATTACGCCTCACTGGTTATCTTAAGTATTGTTATCGACGGGAGGAATTAAATTACACATGCTCTGTGTTGCTGCTAATTGGTGAGAGAGCGATAGCATCCAGTTTTGCATAAAGCTCTCATTTGGCTTAATTACTTCACTCACACTTGTTTAGTCTGAACTAGAGCCTGCGCGGGACAGTTTAAATCATGCTTCCGCTGGATTTCGGACCATTTCAGCCCTCCTCCATATAAATATCTTAATGTCAAGCTGAAGTAAAGCATGACCACGCTTGTCCAATTGGCAGATCTGCCTTGCTTTGCATTCTCCCGTTTTGATCTATGATTTTCAACTTTGTTTGTTGACTCCATGCTTTGCTCCTCCATGCTGCAACAGTGCTCCCCCCACACTGTTGCATGCTTCAGGTGTGATACATCCAGGTTATTGTGGGACGGTGCGGGACGTTCCGGACCCGCTGTTTTCTTTTGTTTTTTTCTGCCCACTCCCACGAGATTTGCATTGGGACCTGCGGGATCCCAATCCCAATACAGGGCTCTAGTCTGAACCACATTGCATTCCCTCAGTGCAACACCAGTTGTCCAATTGCCACAAAAACTGTGTTTTTGTACTTTCAGTTTTCTCACAAATTGTATAGATTTAGGTTTTAGGCACTAGGGTGCCCGGCCGCCTATTGTACATGCGGGCATAAAGGACAAATCATTTGAGTGTAATGAATGATTCAGTACATTGAAAATTACGATAATTCCCATTCCCATCACTACTAGTAGTACTACCTACCTCAGTCTGTGTTAGTTTATGGCCACCTCTACACAACCTTCTCCAGGGGAAAATAAACCAGCAGCTGACAACATTGTTTATAAGGACCTGCTCTGTCTATAATTCATTCAAATGTCATGTCACAGTCTGATATTTCACAGACCTCCCTTTTTCTTTTTAAGTGTTGATACTTTGGATACATTATAAATGCTGCATGGAGGCAGTGCTGGAGCAGAAAACCAGTGGTGTGTGTGGGCCCTGAAGGCAAAGCTTCAACAGGCCTCTGTAGAGGAAGCGGGTATGAATGCCTGCCTCTATCAGTAGCAGTTGTTAGAGGAATCAGGTGCCCAGCTGGACGATCATTTGGTGCCAGTGAGGTGGTTACAAAAGTAATAGGATTTCTTGCCCTGCAGAAACAGACTAACCCCTGGCATGTGTGTTTGACCACGAGGAATGAAGGGGAGGTGTAAACAGCGGCGGTCCTGATTGAAAATAAACTCAATGTTTCCCCTCAGGTGGAGACACTCTGTTTTTCCTTTGTTCTTATTTATTTTCCCTTTATGATTCCTGTGACAGCTTTTACATTTTCGTTTTCCTTTTGTGGCCTTTGAGTTGAGGGTGCATTGAGACCTGCTGCCCATCGTTACATTGTTATGGTGAGATAAGCAGGGGTTAATGACAGCATTGCACTAATCACATTACTTGACCAGTGATAACAAATGCAGAACATTTTCCACCTTATCCACTCCTCCTTTAATTGCATGTAGATTTCACACACACACACACACACACACACACACACACACACACACACACACACACACACACACACACACACACACACACACACACACACACACACACACACACACACACACACACAACCAAATCTCCCAAAGGGTACAGTATTTAATATTTATTTGAGTCAATGGTGCCACATCTCTGCATGCTGAGGGAAACACAATTCATGACTATCTGATTGCGTAACACCAACCAGACTGTCAGCACGTATTGAAAAATCACAGTTCTTTACAAAGCAGTCTCTGCCACTGTCATTTTGGCTTGTATTACAAATGAGAGCATCCAAATGTATGATATGAATCATACCCTTGAATGTGTTGAATGTATACAGTGCACATGGTGGATTTGACCTCAATGTGAGAAACATGTGTAAGTGGGTATTTTAGGTCAAATCCACCATTGTTTTGGATGTGCGAACAACACTCTTATCAGTATTGCATTTGTGAGACGGATTGTATAGAGTGATATCGTTTTCTGTAGTGAAGTAGTGTAGTGCAGGGACCTGCAACAACAACATCTTATGAAAAATTCTCTTTAATTATGCTGGGAAAATATATTTTAAAAGATCAAAGTGTTGACTATTAAACCATGTAATGGCTGGGCCAACCTCCCACTATTTATTTTTTATTTAGATAGACAACTCCATAAGATATATATCTGACGGAGTTGACATCTTACGGAGTCTTACAGAGCTCAGAGTTCTAATGCTAATAAAATTACACATTTTAAACCATTATGTTTATGTAGTTTGGATTTAGAAGGACTTATGGAGTTTACATGTTATGGTTGAGACACATCTGATAGCAATATTATTTAATGCATTTCTCAAAAAATAGAAAGCTTGCAATACCTTCAGCAGCTTTCCATCCTTTTTTTAAACCAGGAAGTGAGACAGAGGACCTTATATAGCTAAGCCTGTTTATGCTTAATTAAATAGTGTTTTTGTAGAAAAAAATAAAACTCTTAACGCAACCTAGGAATGATCCTAGGATGTGACAAGAAATCTGACGGAGTTGACAAATATCTTGGACACAACTTTAACACATTGAATGCCAGTCGCGTAGATCTACGCGAACCTATTTAAAGCCGCAGCGTGCCAGTCGCGTAGATCTACGCGAACCGCCGATTCCCATTGTAATCGCCCCAGGTGCACTTTCCGAATTTTTTTGATCCATTTCCGTTTCCGGTTTCTGGTCGGAAACAGAATTATTCGGGTTCCGTTTTTTTCGATCGTATCCGCTTCCTGTCTGGGATCCTGTTTAAAACTCGATTTTCTCGGTTGTTGTTTTTCTCCTCGCTGATCACTGTTTACCGTTGATCGGCTGTAGCTTCAAGATGGCGGCACGGATTTGGAAACTGTTTTCGCTGGCCGTTTCTCACGGATCCGCTGTGTGTTTAGAACCAAATGAACGCGCACTTTTAACTTATTTAGCGAGGTCTGTGGCGACATGAAAAAAACAACAATAAAACGCTGGCACTGGTGAGTACATTATGAGATTAAACTCTGGCATGGAATGTGTTAAAGGGCCAACATTTTTACAATTTTTTTTTTTTTAAACAAGAATGATAATAGTACATTCTTACACCTACTGTATGTTACACATGGTTAGTTTTTTCTTTTGGTTTCTAACAAAAAACAAGCTGTGAATCCTTGTCTGAGACGAGCGTGTTTTCTGGCAGAGTGCAAGTTTAGATGTAAATGAAGGAAACCAGACCAAAACATTGTATAACTCATATGTAATTTATATAAATCCTTTAAGAATATATGTCCCAATTCTCAAGAATGGGTGATATATAACTCTTTGATACATAAACTACACTTCCCTGGCACAAAAGTTCACCGCTGCCTGTAGGAGGAAACACAATTTTAAGATTGTTGTGTCTAGTTTCAACCGAACACAATACTGATTGCATTATAATTATGATGAAATAAGATTTTGATGTGTGTGTGTGTGTGTGTGTGTGTGTGTGTGTGTGTGTGTGTGTGTGTGTGTGTGTGTGTGTGTGTGTGTGTGTGTGTGTGTGTGTGTGTGTGTGTGTGTGTGTGTGTTTTCATAGACCTGATTGCTTGTTTTTCGGATTGCTTGTTTTTCTCGCCAAACCTGGCAACCCTATTATGAAGACCAAGGGCCTACTACAGTATCAAAACAAGTCAGTGATAAAGTTGGAGAGAAGTTTCATGCAGGTTTGTGAGATTAAAAACAATCCATTATACAAAAATGGAATGAATATGGTACAACTACAACTCATAGGATGTCCACCAAAACTCAGTGACTGTGTAAGGAGGGCATTAGTAACAGAAGCAACCAAGAAGCCAATAGTAACTCTGAAGGAGCTGGAGGGATGCACAGCTGAGATGGGAGAATGTATTCTGCCACAACTTTTAGCCAGACACTCCACACAGCTACTGTAGGCTTCACATGGTGAGAAGAAAGCATATATTGAAGATGGTACGATGCTGTTGCTAAGCCATATCCAATCACGTTTGGAGTTTTCCCTTGGCATTTCTGGTACACACTATTTGTGGCACAAAGCCAACATTGTTAATGTCACACTGACAATACCAAACCATGTTACTTGGTGGTGCTAGCATCGTGCTGTGGGGATGCTTTTCATCAGCAGAGACTGTGAAACTGGTCAGGATTGATGGCAAGATGGATGGAGCCAAATATAGGGCAATTCTAGAAGAAAACCTTTCAGTCTGCACAAAACCTGAGTCTTGGGAGGAGATTCAACTTCCAGCAGGATAATGACCATAAACAAAAGCCCTGTCATTTCTTGGTGCCCAGTTAATACTAGTCCCATGCGAATAGAGCTTTAAAGTGGCCCAGTTAAAGGCCAGAATCCAATCCACTGGACAATCTGTGGCAAGACTTGAAATCGGTTCACCATTGATCCAAATGTGTAATGCTGGTAGACACCTACCCCAAAATACAGAATACAAATGTGGTTCTACTAAATATTGATTCGGGCATGAAAACATATGCAATCAAATTTTTATTTATTTATGTGTTGTCAAAATCAATATAAATTCCAATTGCATCAATTTTAATTCGAGGTTGTAAGACCAAAATCTCCAAAAGTCCAAGGGGTGTGAATACTTGCACTGAACCTGGCAATTAAGTGCTATTATATCAGTTGTCAGCCGAGCGTGTGTGTGTGTGTGTGTGTGTGTGTGTGTGTGTGTGTGTGTGTGTGTGTGTGTGTGTGTGTGTGTGTGTGTGTGTGTGTGTGTGTGTGTGTGTGTGTGTGTGTGTGTGTGTGTGTGTGTGTGTGTGTGTGAGATTTATTAATGTTTTACTCTTTATACGGCAAGGCTGCCAGTGCTGGAAAGTAATTACTACTAATTAATTCAAAATGTAACCAACTGAGAAGTGTTCTGGTATGAGAACAGGTGTCCACATATATTAAATCAATTAATGGGCAAATTAGTCTGACAGGATGCGGTACAGATACTGTACCAAGTTGATCATTACGGATGATTATGTTGGTTTGGCTTATGTTTCTCCAGGTCTAAATGTAGAACTGCACTTGACTTGAGCATAGGTTTATTGCAAACCCCTGCTGTGAATTGATTTAATGGGCAACAGAGCTTTTAATTTTCCATGGGATTATTTACATTTTTTTGTCTACGTTGGCAAAAGAAGTATCCCAGCCTCATTGGGCATGGCCGCGATCGATCCCATTTGGTTGTGTATTATCCTATATTATATGGTCCACTGAGGAATATCTGCACATTCTGCACTGGTTTTAAATTCTGCAGCTATTTCATGACTTTGACCTCTATGCCATTAGCCGCAGCAGAGGAGGTACTGTGCGTACAGTGAATTTAGGGGTGCAGTGCAGACCATTTGTCTCTTGAGAGAATTCTCCTCTCCATTTCCTGCATGAATGCCCAGCAGGTATGACAATAAGAGCCTAAGGGATAAAAGGAACAGAAAGGCATGAAGGGGTCATAGACATAGGTGTGGTGTGGGGTGGGTAGGGTAGGTCGCTGACAAACCATCACTGCTTTTCCCTTTTGCACAGACCCAGTTCCTTCTGCTCTTAGTAGATCCATGGCAGCGCAACTCCCAGTGGTGTGGCTCTCACCCTCCACTGAAATGGGAACATTGGGGTAAGGAATGATTACCTGTCAGTCCCCTTATCGCTACCATGACACTTGGCAGGCCGTGAACCTATTAAATGTGATTATCCTCCCGTTCAGTCTCTCTTCATGTGGCCACGCCCACACAGAAGAGGTCCCTAGAGGGTCGCCATGACACCATGGCTCTGTATCACCCCCCCCCCCACACACACACACACACACACACACGTCTCCTCTACGCTGCACCAGTTTTACCCTTCTTCGGGAAACGCCACAACTCGAGGGTAACATAAGCATGGCCATCGTCCCGTAGTTATTGTCCCAGAAAGTGTGTTGTTCTGCTATACTGTGAATCATAGCCCACAGAGGCCTTTTGAAACAACTCCAATGAACAAGTGGATACTGAAATTTGATGACTGTTGCACTAAATGAGAATTTCCTCTGCACGGAAGGCTGTTGATGCTACAACATCAATTCCTAGTATACGCTAGGGTTGTCAGTTGTCTCATGAAATCAGATTCTAATCCAGATGCATTAAAATAACCCTAATTTGTATTGATTCGAATCATAATCATTATTTTGGTCCTTAATACATTCCATCTAGATAAAGTGCAGCATTGCATAGTTTGTACTGCTTTGCATGTACTTTGGGAACATTAAAACAGTGGATAATTAAAGAAAGATGAATAACAAAACTGGATTTAACTCAAAGTGAGCTCTGTCCATTATGTCAAGCATATGAGAATACACTGGTTCTCATTAGTTCTACTACAGTATCACGAGGGACTTCAATTGACCGTCAATTCTTCTAACACCATTCCCAAACAAGATGTCTCAAAAGGTACTGGCTGGCCTTTCCTCCCTACTTGCGTGGTCCCCGAGTAGGCCGGTACTTATTTTCCCCTGCAGCTTTCTTGGGTCCTGGCAACTGCAACCACATACACAGCCCTGGGTTGGCCACCTGGCCTGGTGGAGATACTGTATGCACGCCACGGAGCATCCCTAGTTTTTAAATGTGCTTTATAAATATTTAATACATTTCCTTTTAGCGTGTTATTTTTCATAGTGTACCGGCCCCTTTCAGTCAAGCCTGGAGGTCCACAAATCGTCGCTGTTGGCGGAAACCTTGTATGTCCAAAATTGTATACATCATGAACCGTATATCACTGAATCTGTTATTAATGTGCAGAAAAACCAATAAAACAAAGATTAAGTAAAAATTAAGTATGTCCAAAATTGTTACTTTTCAGGAAATGGGAAAAAAAAAGTGTGTTCCAATAGATCCAATGTAGTTATTTAGTCTCAATCTCTTGTTAATACTTTTCATTGGTTCAATTAAAACCCACACACGCTCTTAAACACTTTCACTTTCACTTAAAAATTGTTTAGCTATTTTTGCTACTTTTTTGTGACACTGTAGTATGACGAAGTAAGGCGTTGATTTACGACAAAACATAGAAATGTGAAATATGGAGATATGAGGTTTCTGCCTGACCGCGACAATATGCTGTAGTCAAACGCACGCACGCACGCACGCACGCACGCACGCACGCACGCACGCACGCACGCACGCACGCACGCACGCACGCACGCACACGTGTGACACGTGCGTGCGTGTGTGCGTGCGTGCGTGCGTGCGAGCGTTTGACTACAGCATATTGTTGCGGCATATTGTCGCGACTCAGTCTCCCGTCTTAAGCCTCTACAAAGAAGATACAGCTCACTAGCTGTTCGTCCTCGCCACTAGGGGGTACCGTCGACCACTGTCAATCGTATCCTGTGGGTTGAGAACCAATGTCTCGATAAGTCAATAGAGCAGAGCTGGGGTCTTAACGACTGCTGGGTACTTCTATTGGATTCTAGTTGAATGTTCTGGCGAACACACTTGTCTGTCAGACGACGGGTATTTATAACATCTGGCCGTGACTTATCTTATGGGGACGTCACGCTGGCATTGTGCCGCTAAGTATCGTTCCTTCGTAACAGTGTTAGTGGAGCAATGGAGCTTATCCATAGCTTTGCCACAAGGAGGCTAGCAAGGGTTTGGCTAACTTCTGCACCTGGCATGGCATGCCTGTAACCTGGCAACTGTGCTTATGCCCAGGACACAAGACTCCAGGCTTGTAATGCCAATAAAATGCTACTGCTTCATATTTTACTGTGGCCAGGAGGCTTGCTACAGCTGTATGTGTAAGGCTTTTAGACTTGTTCCAGCTTTCATATGCCAAGAAACCACTTTATCAAGAGCTTCAGTAAGCCTGAGAATGCGGTGTGACAAAAAAAAGAAGATAATAAAGAAAATATTTGGGCCTATGTATTATTTGGAGGTGTCAATACCTTCTTTTAAATCAGAATTGTTCATTGTTTCTCTCTGTAATATTGGTGCATTACACTGAAGAATCACTAGTGAATAGTAACTAGAAAAGCGCACTCTGCGGTGGAGTATCTCTGCCAGGCTGGGTTGTCTAGATTGGACTATGAAAGTCGAGGGTTGCAGCTGTCAGGCTGCGAGGAAGTGTCTCTCTCGCTCTCTCCCTCACACTCCATTTCTCCACCCTCCTCCCGCAGATTTGCGGTTTCCTTAGACCAACACATTGGTCTATAGATGTGATGTAGAACCTCCACCATGGCTCTTCATAGATCTTCTTGTCCTGTAACTGCATCCTATTCTATATTAAAATTGGCTTAAGGGAGGACCTCAGAGACACATAGGAGTCTAATTTAGCCGTCTCTGAAATGTACTTGAGCCTGAACTCTTAGCGACCATATCCTTTATAATCACTACAATAACATGTGTGTTTGCCTTTACACACATACACACACACACACACACACACACACACACACACACACACACACACACACACACACACACACACACACACACACACACACACACACACACACACACACACACACACACACACACACACACACTGTCCCACAGGTCATGCACTATGTACCCATCAGTCAGTGTTATGGTGGCTACACACATAGCCGCAAACCACTCCCCACTGAGCTGTTCTTTGCATGGCTCACTGCCTCATTTTCAATTGTTCGTCTTACCCCTATAAATCATTGTGTGTGTGTGTGTGTGTGTGTGTGTGTGTGTGTGTGTGTGCGTGCGTGCGTGCGTGTGCATTTACTACGCATTTATTTGTATTTGTGTTGACCTCAGGCAGTTGTCTGCCAATCAACTTCAGAGTACTTGAACTAATCGACTACGCGCGCACACACACACACACACACACACACACACACACACACACACACACACACACACACATATACACACACACACATACACACGTACGCGCACACACACACACACACACACACACACACACACACACACACACACACACACACACACACACACACACACACACACACACACACACACACACACACACACACACACACACACACACACACACACACCTCCTCCTGTACAGGTATGTTTCCCCTTGTCTCCATCTCTGGGCAGTAGCTGGTCTAAAGTCATCCTCATCCCCCCCAGCGTACGGAACTCCTCTTCTTTTCTAGTTTTTTTAGGTTCCTACAGTATGAGTCATACGATGGATTTTCTGTATCTCACCGGCCCAAATTTGGAGGTTGTATTTCTGCTTGTTGTGATTTTTTCAGCAAAGAAAAGAAAAGATGTCTTGTCTTGATGAGTAATCTGTAGTTACACCCCATAACGCAGAACTGGTTGCATGTGAATAGGTGAAGCACTGAACTGAAGGGGAGAAACATTGTCCTATTGTGAGTGGAGAGAGGCACAGATCTCAGTGGGGAGACTGGTGTCACAGTACCAGTATGGTTCTCCCTACATAACTTGGAGAGATATATCGTGGCAAATAATAACTATTGAATTTCACTCACCCAAACATATGTCCACAATCTGCCACTTGTCTTTTTTAACCATGATGGCACATGCTACATTTGATGTAGGTTTGGACACAGTTAAAAACATTTATCCCAAAATCTCCATTGTAATTATTCACTTCCTTTATTTGAAGATTAATCGCTTTTGTAATAAAACTAGGATCGATTTAACTCCATTTTGTGGTCTTTTTATTTGGACTTGACATGACAGAAGAGATGAGGGCTTGATCTTGATAGATGATAGATGGATACCTAGATAGATACCTTTATTATCTTGTATCGTTACTGCACAATAGTATAAAAGATGGATTTTACACAATCAGGTGATCTGATTTAACAACAGTGGTGAATAATCCCTGTGAAATAATAAAGGACAAGAGGAAATAACCTTCAGTATCATCATTTTCATATACCGATTTCAGTTCTGAGTTTTTAGGTGAATGATAGACAAGTATTTGAAAGTGAAATTATCCTTTGCTCAATTAATCAATTAAATTGTTAATGGAATTAATTAATTGATTAAATTAGGTGGCATTAAATTAGTTGAACGTAGGCCTGGGCCGCTGGTGTTGCGGTCCAGGCACCTAGGCTCAAAGTAGCCTGACAGCGTGTTGCGGGTTCCACTCCCGATCCCGACGGCCGTTGCTGCGTGTCACTCCCCATTTCCTGTCAGCCTACTGTCCTATCAATAAAGGCATAAAAGACCAAAAATAAATCTTAAATAAAATTGTTGAATGTAGATTAGAGGCTCACATTTACATAAGTTATCAGATGGAAAAACACAACTTTAAAACTAAAAAATAGCTTTTCCGGTCTACTGTTTCAGCTGTTCAGTTCTCATAGGATGCCACTAGACAATGGTGTTACTGCACAATTCGCGTCTCATAACCACCTCCCTGCTATGTTGCCATGGCTATGTTGCAAATAATTGGCTATATTGTTTGGCAGGTACTAATCTCTGTCATCATTCAACCTCCAAAGTCAGAGGTTATCTGTCAGTCTCTCCTCTCCTCTCCTCGTTCACGTTGTTGGAGCATAAGGAGGCTGTTGGGGTGGTGAAAAAGGCTGTGTATCTATATCTTTCTCTATAACATTAAAGGTGGGAAAACAAAAGGTTAAAGATTTAACGGTTAAAAAAGTAAACCAAAATAATTATGATCTAGGCACTAGCACAGGTTTACTGTAAACTGTACGCATTTTTACCCTCTCACCTTAGCCACTTTTATTTATGCTTATTCACTTTTGTCTGTTTGGGAGTTGCAAAAACATCTCCTGGGATGAGAGTAAATATTTGACGACCAGTGTGTTTCCCCGGTGAAGGTGTTATTAACTAGCACTCCGGGGCTAACTTCACTGCACTGTTAACGTGGAATTGTTCTTGTTTTTGTGTGTGTGTGTGTGTGTGTGTGTGTGTGTGCACGCGTGCGCTTCCAATAAGGGAGGATATCATTTCGCATTGTAATGCAAATGTGAAGTGGGTATAAAAAAATGCTGAGTTGGCTCTTCAGCGTGCAAGTAGAAACTTTGGCTGTTGAAAAGGGTGTCCTCACTTTCTGTCCACCGCTGAATCACTGCACACCACTTACAGCCGTTAAAGTAATTGGCACTTTAACCCGGCACAATCTGGCTTTGTGTTCAGCCGAGCAGAATGTAGCGAGGCGTTTAATCAAAGGAAAACATTGATCCCTGTGCTGTTTGTGAAAGTACAGTCGACTGTTGTTGTGACGTAGCTGGTGACACAATCTATTCTTTCAGAATCCCTTTATTTGTACAAGAACAAGAGCTGCGCAGGAATGCACCTTGGGGATCTTGGCAACAATACAATATATCTTAAGAACTCCATGAACTTGAAATGCCTATGTGTCTCAGTGTGGAACACAATGACACTCCTCCTGACATAAGTACGTACTGACAGAAGGGACACATGTTTAATAGAGCAGAGGATCATACAACTGAGGACGTGGAACCAAATATAACATGCCACCTCTCCATCGAACTCAATGGCCTACTTCAATTACAAACTGCAGAGTCAGGGACAGTTACTGTAGGACAGGCACAGTGTTGAAGCATTGCTTAGAACAATCCTCCTCAGCCTGAAGTTCGTGCTGGTGGCCGGGCCGGGCCAGTCTTTGACTGCCTTGACCTTGGAGGGATGAATCTGTTGCTATAGCCGGAGAGAACAATGAAAACCCCAAAATGATACTGAGCTCTATAGTGAAACTCAGCCTTTGGAGAACCTGCTTGACATGATTTCCAGTGGATGGAGAAAAAAAATGAAAATGTCATCAAGGTTAACAAATCCGAAGCGGATGACCATGCCAGGTTCAGCATGGCATTGACCAGGGCCTGAAAAACAGCAGGAGCATTAGTCAAACCACAGGGCAGAACTCATAGTGCCCTGTGGGTATGTTGAAAGCCATCTTCCACTCATCCTCCTCTCTAATCCTCACAAGGTGATAGGCATTATGTAGGTCAAGCTTAGTAAAGACGTGCACCCACTGTAGTAGTTCAAAGGCTGCGGACAAGGGATAACGGTTTTTGACTATGACATCATTGAAACCTCAATAATCCATACATCGCCTTAGGGATCCGTCCTTCTTGGCAACAAAAAAGAAGCTAGCACCAGCAGGGGAGGGCGATAGGCGGATAATGCCTGTGGCCAGTGACTCTTGTTCATAGCCCTGGTCTCTGTAGGTGAGAGGGAACAAAGCCTTCACTTTGGGGGCATGGCTCCAGGCAGGACCTGGTCAATGGCACAGTCATATGGCCAGTGGGGTGGAAGAGAACAGCACGTGACTTACTAAAGACTGCCTTTAAGTCCAGGTACTCAGGAAGGACAAAGGACAGATCAGAGAACTCACCAGTCCTTACTGGCTCACAATCAGAATAAAATCAGAATCAGCTTTGTCACATCACAGGTTTACAGCTGTAAAGAAGTAGGTTAAAAAAAGTGTGCACACTCCATCATTTGTAGAAGGGAAGAGGATAGAAATAGAGTAAGAGCAGTAAGAGCAAGAGAAAGGATAGGTCAAATAATCAACAAAAGATATACAAAGTATATCTAGTAGCAGGTATGTACATGATGTTTACAATAATAGCATCATATGCAGATGTACATGAATGTGCCAAGTTTAAAAGTAGCAGCAGGTGCAGTGCTCATGGGCACAGATCCTAGGGGGACATGTTCCCCAACCTACAGAAAGACATGAAGTTCTCCCCTATAAATTATTTTGAAATTTAAAATATATCTAATAGAAGCTAACTTTTGAAATAATTCACGCATAAATATATATATTTTTGTTTAATCGCATATCCATGCATCCATGCTCAATGGTTTGAGCCATTTTGGAGATCTTTCCAGCCAGAGTTGTGTTGAGTCTTCAATCAGTTTATGTAGAAGTGTTGTAAATAACGAAGAATGAAACCTTTAAAAACTTGAACAGACTGTCTTTACCACCTCAAGTGAATTAACATATCCCCTGCCATATTCATATTTAGATTTTAGTTGGAAAACTGCCTAAAGAACTTGTCAATAGTGCTGTTAACTAGAGTAGTTTAATGTGTAAAGTTTAAAGTTCAGCAAGCAAATATAAACGGATATAAACAGTGGAGCTCAAAAGTGTAATTACAAAGCACATGTTGAACAATGATTATCTAAACTGACTGTCCAAATTAGACACACATACTTGACTAAAGTTTGCACAGCTTTTCTATGGTATGCTACTATGAGTTCCCATCGCCGTGGCAAGCCCAAGCGTTCATTCTCCAAATTAAAACTAATTAAATACTCAGGATACAATGGATAGCCAGGACACTGTAGATTGACATTATCAACTGAAAATGATTATGAAGTTGGATGACTGGATGACCAAAGTGCCCAAACAGTGGTGAGTAGCCTAGCCTCTTTATGAACAGAACTGACAACTGTGCCAATTATTCTAATCATTATGGCTTAGCTATTGATAAAAGATATTGCTCATTTGCTAGTTGGAGGGGTTCCAAAATCACATGATGGGTGTCAGTGGTGTGTGTGTGCACAGCGCTCTTGTGATTGTGAACAATTGTGCTTGTAGCCTACTGTAGGCAGGCTGCAGGCAGCACTGTAGTGTTAGAATTTTAACTAATCATCAGCATTAAATAAGATACACAAACCAAGATAATCTAAATAGCATTATTTTAGTTAATTTGTATCATCAAATACTGCCTGGAGAGGTGGCAACGGAAGTGTAAGTGGTGCACTGACAAGCATTACATTACATTACATTACATTACATTACATTACATTACATTACGGTCATTTAGCAGACGCTTTCATCCAAAGCGACTTACAATAAGTGCTTTCAACATAAGATAAAAGTGCAATATATCAGCTACCTACTTACTCAATCAATCCCGCCAGACAAGCTTCATCAGCTCATTGATTGAGACCTTTGGGCAGACTCATGTGATACTGGTTCTTCCTTCACTGTATCTGTCAAGCCAGTCACAAAAGCATCAAACAAAGTGGACTCTCCCCATCCACATGGTCTCTCCATTCATACACTGACCCGCCTGGTGGCAACTCTACCAGGGACGGCATGATCAAAAACCTGTCAGTCAATGAAAGACCTTGAAGTTAGCACAGACAGTTGCATTAGAATCCCATAAGGCTGTTCCCCACTCACAGGCCTTGTCAGTGAGTAATGTGATAACATAGGCCACATGCGAACGCTCTATGGGAAAAGCTGAAGCCGGTGGCTCTAGAGTCAGAGTACACTGAGATGAAAAAGAATGACAGATTCCTGACTCAACGTCATAAGGCTGAGGTGTGGCAGTCGTGGTTCCTCGGCAGCAGGCTGAGTACCGTAGGTGGGGTCAGGTCCAGCAGGGGCAGAGGTAACTTTCAAACTTAACTGCTGCATTTGAGTGGTTAACATGGACAGATTCAGCCAAAGTCAACAGGCCTTGATCCATCTGTTTTAGGCCTTGTTGGTGGGATCCCAGAAAGACTCCCTACTACTCATGCACTGCAGATTGCAAGGTTCAAGGTTCAAAGGTTGTACTTTATTGTTACATCTTGTGTACAGGTACATAAGAGTAAAACATATTTTTGTTTGGCTTCCTTCAGACAATGCAGCAGCATAGATAATAACAACAAAATAATAATGATACAATCGTAAAAAGACTTAAAGAAAAGAGTGCAAAAAAGAGCAAAAAAAAAGCATCATATGTACATGTGCATATAATCTTGGTATATTGTATACACCAACCGCATTTTTTCCCCCAGTAGCTGCTACCTAACTTTGCATGGGCTTTATGTCTGCTTAGTCCATGGTTGCGAGATTGTTGTGGAGAGGACTCAGAAGTAAACAACAGAAAATGACAACCAAACAAGGAGCAGGCAGAAGCAAAAACAGTGGTTAGGTAAAATTATACAATCCAAAATGTCGGGCAGAAAGGCACAGGCAAGGGCGTGGCAATATGTTTGTTTTGTCAAAAGAAACAGAGAAAAAGTCAGTATTAATTAGTTCACAAATCAAGACTTGAGAAATGGGTTGAGAGCCTGGCATGAAACGCTAGACAAACTGGCAAAGGCTTGAGTGAGACTGAGGTTTAAATATGACGTGATTGTCCCCTATCTCCATCTTTATCTCTGACTAAAGACAGCTGGGACTGAGTTGAGTGTGTGCAGATATAAAGAATCTGAAAGAGTACCATCGCATGAGTTGTAAATTGTCTCTACCAGTGTTGGGCAAGCTATTGGAAAGCATTGTTAGCTAAGCTACCTCTATATTAAATGAAGCTTCACTGCACTGAAGCTACCCAGAGACATATAGTAAGTTAATCTTCAACAGAGCAAAAGTAGTTTACTATGTCGAAGCAATTTTAATTTTTTATTTTTCAACAACGAACTTTATTCCAAGTCAGTGCTATCTCAGTGATCAATAAAACTGTCAGTCAAACAAATAGGCGGGCAAAAAGAAAAAGCTATGCTCTCTGCTCTCACTGCTCCAAAACCAATTTGGCAAAAAAAAGCAGGTGCTCCACATGATAACAAAAAGCAGGTGTCGAGTGTGTGTGTGTGTGTGTGTGTGTGTGTGTGTGTGTGTGTGTGTGTGTGTGTGTGTGTGTGTGTGTGTGTGTGTGTGTGTGTGTGTGTGTGTGTGTGTGTGTGTGTGTGTGTGTGTGTGTGTGTGTGTGTGTGTGTGTGTGTGTGTGTGTGTGTGTGTGCGCGCGCGCGCGCGCGCACCCGCTTGTGCTTGCCTTTGTACATGTTCGAGTGCTTGTCTACCTGTGTTTGTTATTCTCAATTTGGACTTGGACACATTTGCAGGGAAAAAAACTATAAATTAACTCAAACCACAGTAGCAAAAGAATAAAGGCCTGCTCCAAACAGTCTTTGACAACTGACTTTCATTCATCAGTCATAAACTTGTGACATGACTTATGACGAACCTAACGTGGGGGGATAGAGTGTGTCTGCCATATGACACATACATACATCTGTAACAAACATCTGACCCACCATAATCAACAGGATAACGCAAAAAAGCTTACTGCTTGTTTCCATTGTGGTCTTTTAGTATGAGGTGTGTATGATGGCATGTAGTGTGGTGCTGTTCGGTGCACGAGATGTATAGAGTTCATGATATGAGCAAGTCTCTGAGTGAATGCCTGCCACTCAAAGTGTGTGTGTGTGCGTGTGTGTGGGGTTGGGGGGAGGCCAGGCCAGGCCAGGCTAGACCCTGATCTTTCTCACAAGAGATGTTTGTTCATGCAACACAAAAGGGAAGCTTTTCAAAATGTGCATAGGGAAGATGATTTCCCCATTGGTCAGAAAATATATTTTCCAACTCTAAAGTCATTCACAATCACAATGTCGAGTGTCTTGTCTCTGTAGCAGACAAGTTGCAGGCATCAGCCCAATGATTGATATTTTAAGTGCTTCTGTTGGCTACACATACAGGTCCATGTATGGCCTTGGCGTCATGTACAATTTGTAGTTGTATATAGTAAAGCTCTCCTGCACTTGAGCTTCAAGAAAAGCTTGCGGAAAAGGGAGCTTGTGTGGGCACAACTGCACTACTTGATCAATAAAAGAGCTTTGCTACTGAAAAGCTGTTTGATTCATGAAACAACGATGCTTCCACCACACGAAATGTAGTTAAACTAGTAACACTGCTACTTGTAGTGACGCTACTGACCAGCACTGGTCTGTACTCTCTTCCTTCCGTTCTCTTGTCGCTAGTAACTCCTACGGGCTTGGACAGAACCTGTCAGCAGGGGGTGTTGAATGGCAGGGGTAGGACGGAGGTGCTATGTCCTCTCGATCGGGGCTCCTCACTGGCAGGTGACTTGAGACAGTAGGGTAGGCTACAACAGCAGTGGCAAAACACAGAAATATGTGGGCCGGATTATATTGGCATAACACAAAATGTTGAGAGAAAAGCTGTAAAAATGATTGACTACTCAAAAAACAAACAAACAAAAAGAACTCCAGTTCCCTCTGACCGACAGCTCTACTGCGTTGAATGTGCGTGGACATTATAGATGCGTTCACACAGGAGGCAAAGACATTTTTTGGTGTGCCGCGATTACATCCAAAGCCAATGCAAAGACACAGATTGAGGTAACGGCTGCATCGGGTGGCACAAATGAGGCACCTCGCCTTGAATGTGCAAAATCCACGTCTTCCTCATCTTTGCTCAAGTAGAAATATCCCAACTTCAGAAAAGTTTGCTTTTGAAACGCACGTGCACAAGAAATATGACGCTGATTGGACTAGTGCTATGGCATAGCAGTGGCGGCCATCGTGTGATGCCACAGATAGAAAACCCATAAATCTCTCCCATAGAGATTTCGGAAAATATTTATATAAATTATTTCAAGCCTGGAACCAAGCCATCCAGGCTCCTGGTGAATCATGACTATAAAACATTTGATTCTGTGTCAAAACATTTTTGAATATTACATTCTATTCTATTCTATATTTACATTTTTTTTGTTGTTTTCAAATATCTTTGGCACAGAATCAACAACTAATTGCACCCAAGGAAAAGGATAATCTATGTATGTGATGGGGGACGTATAGATTATATGGTCTAATCCCTTAGATGTTGTAACAGGGTGATGTTCTAAATCCGCCACTGTAAGAAATAAATAAGGCAAGCAAGGCAGGTGGCAAGGTGGGGCTTGGACCTGTCTCCCTGCTTCTATCTGATTGCCTGTCTGTCTCTTTGTTTGTGTCTGTCTGTCCATCTGCCTGTTGTTGAGCTGAGGGATAATAACAGGTGAAATTGCTGCCAGCATGCAGTCTTCGTCACAGGAAATCGTGACACACACACACACACACACACACACACACACACACACACACACACACACACACACACACACACACACACACACACACACACACACACACACACACACACACGCTCAGGCTGCATGTTTTTCTTCCTGCTGTGGCATGATGGGATATAATGCAGATGCATTTCGCAGCTGTGTTATTGGGCACTGTGTTTTCAATAAGCCCGGTAACCTAAGACTCTGTGGATTGTCCCACCCAGCGAGAGCACTGTATACTGTATACACACACAATAGCACGGAAGAAGGCTACTGTCGTTTGTATTGGTTGTGTTGAGCGTATCTGCAGGGAAGGTCATGAAAGGGGCGAGCTCTGGAGGTCCTGTTCCTCAGGCTGTTCCCCGACCTGAGCACCCCTCTCCTCTTTTCCCCCCACGTTCCTCCCCGCAGCAAATCCTCTCTAAGTACTGCTGCCTTGGGCTGCAGCCGACGCCGGCAGCAAAGTGATTGATTGTCAGTTAGAAATCCCATTCTTTAAACAGCCAAAGTTAGCCATCAATCACTGCCTGTCCTGCAGGGAAGGAACACACTGCACCGATGGCAGTCTCTCTCTCTCTCTATCTCTCTCTCTTTATCTCTCTCTCTCTCTCTCTCTCTCTCTCTCTCTCTCTCTCTCTCTCTCTCTCTCTCTCTCTCTCTCTGTTTTTCTCTCCGTTTCTCTCTCGCCTTTCTCTTTCCAGCTCCCTTTTCTGTCCCCCTCTCTCCTTCTCTCTCCTGTTCTGTTTCTCACTCCTTTCTCACTGTTTCACTCTCTCATTTTGTCTTTGATGGCGTGTTGTCCGCATCCACCAATCAATCATTTAATTGGGCTTATCACACAGGCACACACGTGTGCGAGTACAGCATGCTTTGTGTGTGTATATGGTGAAATACCATACCATTTTGGTCTGATGCGCACAGAACGCATTACACGCTAATGTTATACTTCAACGCTGACACACAGTCACTAATGTACAACAAGGCCAAAATGTATGCCACGTCTCTCACTGACACGTGCATACCTAATTCACACACTGGAAAAAGGCCAGTATTTCCATCTGCAGATAATATTGATGAACACAGCAAATGGAACAATGATTTAGGGTCATATGTACGTGAGGGACCTCAAGAATTTTATGATGGCACTATATTTTGCTATTGATTAAATAACATTTATTTGAGCTACAGCGTAACGCACACTAAATCCTTGAGTGAAATTACTCAGAGTAATGTGTGTGCCTTGACAGGAAGTCAATGCTCAAACGGCGGGCGGGGGGGAGAGGACCATCGGCGCTGATGGTAACTTTTTTAATTTAAATGATAAATGCCACAAAACCATTGTCTTCATTAAATTCATGTACAGCTCCTTGCAATATTCCCCCCCCCCCTTCTGAATTACAAGGTTTATTCCTGTCGTGTACCATAACCTCATTGAGGACACAAAGGTGGCAGACATATATCCATTCTAAATTAATTTGCAGTGGAAGCAAGTGCCGTCTGTGTTCGGGGAATAAAAATGTCTAGCATGCGGGAATCAATCATCTTCAAAGAGGGAAGGATATTTCAGTCTGATAACAGCCCCGTAAACAGACCATGGTACTGTACAGTGTGTATGGATGTATTCGTGCAAGTGCAGATTTACAATTCAGTCAGGTTGCTAAATAATTAAAACCTGCAAAGGGTGAATCTAATGGCTCCTGCATTTAACTGGACTTTGTCATGACAAGGCCCCTGATAGCAACCTCTAAAAGAAAGAGTGTGTACTGTGTACAGGTTAACCACTTAAGCCCGATTTTGGCATAGACCGACTTGTAGACCAATAGTCGATCTACAAGTTCACAGCACATCACAGTGCAACTCATTGTTTGCTTGCAGCTATTCTTGGGAGAAAATAATAATACTTTAACTTTTTTGCCTATAATGAGTGTGTATCCCTGCAGTGTGTACTCATTATGAGGTACGGTATGTAAAATGCACAGCACATGCCAGAGCAGTAGACTATGCTGTATGTTCAACATCAGACAATGCACTCAACTTTTCAATGAGGTGGTGGTCTGCAAACCTGATGTCATTAAGTTCATGTCACATGTGACATGAACTCAATGACATCATGCCCTATTGTGCATTCTGAATTAAATCCAATCTTGTTGCATTGTATTAGGAGGCCCAATTTTATTGCACGCTTATGCCCAAGAGGAATGGTTTTGGGGAGGGCAGAGGAGATCCTAG
Organism: Gymnoscopelus braueri; assembly: GCF_963280865.1. Taxonomy (NCBI): domain Eukaryota; kingdom Metazoa; phylum Chordata; class Actinopteri; order Myctophiformes; family Myctophidae; genus Gymnoscopelus; species Gymnoscopelus braueri. Next base: position 42,642,502 of record NC_137604.1, read on the forward strand.
AAATAGTCATATTGATAGCAGGCTCCTACTCCTAACTCCACCAGAAATTAATTGAGATTGGAGAGATATCTTGTATGGGAACATCTGGCTACGCGCACGTGTGTGTGCGCACGCGCGCTAGGGCTATCACGATTACAAATTTAAGTTGACGATTAATTGTCAATCAAATAATTGCAGTTAACGATTTAATTGTGTGTTTGGCATTGAACATTGGAACATGTGAATAAAAACTTATTTTCTGTTTGCCTTTTAGGCTTCGTAATCAAAAATTGCACACCTGGGGCAGATGGGGCAGACAAAGAACTGAAATATATAGAAGTAAGAAATTACTGTTTTTCTTTTTCCTTTTTAAGATTCGTTTTTCACGCGTGCACACACACACGCACACGCACACGCACACACACGCACACACAGTATCTACTATCCTGTATATTATACAGTACTAATGCAGCGTGTCTGCCTGGCAAATGGATTAAGAGTGACTTCCACTGTGTGTGCTGTTTATCGTAAAGCTAGTCTACAAACCAAATCTTCCTTATGGGGCAATAAGGACGGTGTCAGTTTGTAATGCAGTGCTTGGCCAATGCAATGATCAAATACTCTCTTTCTGTCTCTTCTCACTACTCATGTTGGCAGCCTCTGTTCAGCTGTCATGAATAAGGTTAAGCCAGTGTGATCCATGCCAATATTTCGATGAAAAATAATTATCATGGGATTTTTCTGTCAAGAGTATTATTATTTAATATTGTCTCATCTACTCTGTTCTGTTGGTCTCGGCTCAGGGGGTAACAACTATGGCATTATGTGGCTAGACACAAAGTAAAGAAAGAACAGGAACACTTCATTAGTGGCAGATTCGTTTGTCAAATATTGACACAATGGTTCCTCACTGCACTGCACACTTTTTAATAATGTACTGTACTCGTACATTAGTATAATATACAGTATATTTTTTCATAACTTCATTCAGTCATATTCACATTGACCTTTATCTGGCGGGACCCTCTTTTGGTGTTGACCCAGGCAGACTTCTTTCTTTCTTTGGGGACCTCTGGCCATCTCTTTATGGCCCCTATCAGACCTGCAGAAGCGGTATTGACTTGGCTTGAGCCCCCCGATAACATCTCCATTTAATCCACAAGCGCTCAATCTCAGAGAGAGCGGGTGAGTGGACGACAGAGAGAGGAAGGGAGGGAGAAGGAGTGAACTAGAGTAAGAAAGATATAAGGGGGGATGAACTGTGAGAAAGCGTAACATTGAGAGGAACCGGTGTGAAAGTGGAAGTGACTCAAAGTAATGAAACAACATTTAGATAAAAAATCAACCTTGATATGACATAGGTAGTGTTTTCCTGATGATCAAGTGCTGGTGAAAAACACATCACATTTTCATATTCAGTGTACTGTCGGATGGTGAAATTCCAGCAGAGAACAGTTTATGGTAACAAGCTGACAACTTCGTCAACAGAAGTTGCCTCATGGGCAGGCTTAACGGAAACAAAAAGCCTTTTTAAATTCAACACTGAACTGCTACAGATGTGCAACAGCTCAACTCATAGGCGACCTATTCTTCTAGAGCCTTTTCTCGACCGAAAAAGTGTGACTGTCAGTATGTACAGTAATTTGACATCTCACTAAATATTAGGAGTACAAGAAAAATATGCAGTGAGCAATCTAATAATACATTATTTCTCATAGTGTGTGAAACTAAACATGCCATAACAGCAGTAGCAGTACAGTAGCATGTAAGATGTCAGCATGGTGACCCGAAGGCACCAGTGTTAAACCCTGTCTTGCTTTCTGCACATCATCATTAATGTTTCTTACAGTCTACAAGCCCAGGGACTGAGAATAGAACTGGGGCTCAAATAATGGACCATTAATCTCTGCTTGATTTCATTGATGGGGATCTGCTCTCACTGTGAAGAAAAGGCCACAGTGTCCATTCTTAGGGGCTCAACCACAGTCCATTGTATCCTAACTGCCGTTGAATTAATTGGTCTCATACTTCATGATAGCGTAGAATATTTTGCCTACCTTAAAATGTACTGATAACCTCTTATGTCTAAATACCCAATGTAGGTTTTGATCTCTATCTCTCTCTCTCTGTAAATCAATTTTACTTATTATATGCGGTATTATAGTATTATATCTTATACTATTTTTTTATCCTATACTATCCTATATTTGCATATTTCCACTGGCTGGCAGTTAATTTTCAAATCGATTTTCAGGCTCAGTTACTGTAGACATGACATCCTATACATTCCAACATCCAGGAGTATAAATGAGCACTGAGGATTTCACTGTGTAGCAACCTTGGTGGGATCTTTTCAATCTCTCTTAAAATCGTATTTTTATAGAAATGCTTTGACCCCTTGAATCTGTATTTTGCTTGTATGTTTTATTATCTTTTATATTTTAAATGGCTTGTTTTTCCTTTTCATTCCTCTTGTCTATGTAAAGCACGTTGTAATCCCGATTTCTTTTCCAGCCCTTCGTCGTATTATGAAGCACTTTGTCATTTCTGTTTGGAAAAGTGCTATATAAATCAAGTTTATTATTATTATTGCATGGCTGCCTCCGCCATCGATGTGTGAATGGGTGAATGTGAGGCATCCATTGTAAAGTGCTTTGGAAAAATGTGCAATATAAATGCAGACCATTTGACAACAGCATAAAATGCATCAAGCAATCAAACTATGATGCAATAATAATTAATAAATGGCTACAGCACACACCATGTCTCCATAAGAGTAATCAGAGGCAAGAGGAATGTCATTTTGGAGTGTCAGGCGGTATGATGTAGCCAGACAACTGGCTTGTTTTCGATGAAGTGGGTTTTGATCCACACACAGCATTACCACTCTGTTTCGTATCAATGGAAAAGGCATAGCCCCAAGTCATGAGATGACAGTGTTAGTGAGCTGTCAGCAGCAGGCAGGAACATCCTTGTAAAGATGGACAGAGAGGGGATGAGGAATTGGGAAGGGAATGTAGCCCACATAGACAGGTACATGTCAGGATGTGGATATGTGCACATCACGAGAGGCATGTTTGTCATGTGGGTTCTGACCTCATGCATTACCAATTGAATACAAAGATGTATCTGCTGTAGGCCACCCACGCAGAGAGAGGGAGAAAGAGAGCTCTCTTTTTGTCTCTCCCAAACAATTGTGTGTGTGCGTGCGTGCGTGCGTGCGTGCGTGATGTATGCATGTTAGATTGGATGGGCATCAGTCATTTTGCTGAACTAGGCAAGCTAGATTGAAAAATGTTTTACAGTATACTGGTGCTAAGTGGTTCAATATGGTATTGATTTAATTGTTCTGCCATTTTGATTGAAGAATGTCTTGCCCTTGGTGGCTGCAGCTTGCCTGCTGTAGATGATCATCCAAAATATTCACTACAGTCTGATGGTTGGACTTGGACAGGATAGGAAACTGAATTTCTATGTTATTTTTTTATTGTACTTTAGCTCACTATTATGAAATCTAGTAGATAAAGGAATCATGTCTTCAACAACATACCTTGAAATCAGTCTTTTTAGGCTTATAGACTGGAGTAGCATTATGGTGCGTTCACACGGGCAGATTAAAAGATACACGCTACCATTCATTTTCAATGGAAACCAGCGACATGAAGATACAAAGATACATCCGACGTTTGTAGCTCTAGCGACAAAGATACAAAGCTACAAATTCAAGTTGAGCTGGGTTCAACTTCCAGATACAAAGATACAAAGCTACAACCGTAGCTCCTATGTACGTGTTTTCATACAGTATGTCAAATCTGAGAAATAGGATGGGCAATATACCAGAATTGACATACTGTACAGTGAATTTGATTGTATTTTCTGCCACTCTGTAGCACCTCTAATAGAGACATGTTATACCTTGCTGCAAAGGCAGTGTTGCACACTGTTCTCTCAGTATGCGCATGTCCTTGTTAAAAGTTATATAAAAAGAAGCCATATGTTTAGACTGCTGTGCAGTTTTTTGACCATAGGCGCTGGAAGCCCCTGTGGCGATCCCAGATTAGGGATTCCTCTCACTTGCCTGGTAATTACATGCTGACTTCAACTGTTGTTTTTGAAGAGCCAGCCATTCTTAATGAGACATAAGCCAATGCCTTAAAGCCTTCAATTGGAGTTCAATCCCTTCTCACTTAACACATTTGCTTCTTCAGTTTAAATCCACAGTACTAATAGACTCCACTTGAAGCACTTTCTCTAATGTTCTCTCTTTCTCCTTTCTCTCAGTCAAAGTTAGCAAAGGTAACTTTATTTTGGATAACATATTCCCATTTGGATAACAGTTTTTCCTCCAACACGATTTCTGCCATAAACACCTCTCCAAGATATGGTGATGCAGACATTTCATTGGCTGACCTCGATAACGATCTCATGAAGAATAATCAAGCATTGACAGTTTTGTATTGATGTCTAAACTAAATTATTAAAACAAACATTTCTGATAACATTTTGATTCCAATCAGGGGAGCTTTAAATTGGCAGTAGGCCCATGGGGCCATGGAGTTTGCATATTTTTCACCATGGAAAGCTTTGAAAAAGACCACTCTCTGCTCCGATCAAACGGTGGGGAACATAAGACTTCTAAGTCTATAGGCAAATCCCATGAAGGCACCCGTTCCACCTGCCGGAGATCACTTAAAAAAAAAAAAAAACAGCTCACCGATGAGTGTGACGCAACTATACAACCATACACCAAAACATGTCAAGCAGAGTGTGGCCAAATTCTATGGCTATTCCTAAGGAGCCCGAAGATTTCATGCCTGAGGGCCAGAGACCTCAGTGGAGCGTTGAGAACCGGCATTATAACCCCTTAAACGAGACGATGCCTGAATTGGCTGTTGTCCCCTTTGGAAAGAATTGATGACACTCAAAGGGTCTGAAATCAATTCCTCCCAGCAGCTGAGATGTTGAAGGAGAAGCGGCTGAGGCCTGGAGTTTGGGAGTCAGGCTCGACTGCCATGACAGCTTGTGGGGGTCAGTTGGTAGGAGCCAAAGATTTAATTCTGATGAAAAAACATTGTTTCAAGTATTTCACAACAGTAACTATGGATGTACTGTATTGAATCACATGAGCATACGCACATTTGAGATTTGATTGTATTTTCCCCACAAAATGTATTTTTATTCAATATTAATTTTGATTAACTTTAGTCGATTTTGTTTCTATTTAAATTAATTATTTTAATTTAATTATTAATATAAGATTAAGATTAACTTTCGTAATGATTAATGGGGTAATAAACTTGAATGTTATCAACTCTCATCCATCAACTTTTTTATTCATTTCTAATCATCTATTTCACTCGTGAGCACACACACACACACACACACACACACACACACACACACACACACACACACACACACACACACACACACACACACACACACACACACAGGACCTGTCCTTGGGTAAACCACAGTAGCTGAGTTAAACTGTTGTGATTATTACCTTCACTTCGATGTGTAAAGCTGCATGGTCATTACGAAGATGTTGAAGTAAATTGGAGTTGTTGGAGGCTTTAGCTTAAGCTTTTTTGAAACAAATCACTTGTCCCCTTGCCATAATGGTTTGGTAATGTGTAGCATTGCTGGACGGATGTAGCCCCATCAAACACAATGTCACTCTTGTGACACCCACACAAATATATAGGCTACAGGTACATTGTATTTGTTTCACTTAACTGAGCTTAATTGAACATTACACAGAGAGCAGCTATCTCTCTCTGTCTCGTGTTTCTCTCTTATACTCTAAAGAATCAAGTATCAAGACGGTTTATTCATACGTATGCAGGTACAAGCAGCAAAATGCAATTGTGTTAAGGTCTGCAAAAAAGCATGAAAGATTTGCTTGAAAAGAAGTTAGTGATCAGCACAATTGCTAGAACAGCCAGTATGCTTCCTGTAATTAAAATATTTTGTGCTACAATTGACCAGCAACATTACTTCAATTTACGTTCACTTTTGAAAACCAGATTCCCATTACCAATAGCACAGTATGTCATTAATATTTTACAAAAGCTATGTGTTCCTTTACTGGTTCGATTTCTCTGCAACCTACTGTATGCTTCACATTACATCTGTAACAAAAGCCTTTCAATAACATTTTGCTTCAGTGAAATGGAGGCCTGGGCGATTGATTGCTAGAGTCACATACAGTTTGTTGTGAACTTTAAAAGCTATTGAGCACAGCAGAGAGGCATACATTAAAATGAAATACCACTAAATTCAATGAATTAAAGCTGCTATCCCCTTGGCTCTGGCCAAGTCCGCTGCACGTAGACTTTTTGCGGTTATACAAAGTCACTGTGTCAATATAATATGAAAACCAACTGAACCAACTGCTCGGGTGGCGCAGTGGTAAAAGTGCCTGCCCACCACTGCGTAAGTTGTGGGCTTTGTCGAGCGTCTATACGAATACAATTGGCCTGTGATCGGGTGAGGGAAGCCGGGCGGGGAGGGTGATTATACACTGCATGTAATCCTACAGGCTGGGGCGATATCTGGTAGGTTACCCTCTGGTAGACGGTACAAAGTACCAAAAGCTAACCGTAACATTTTTTTAAATTCCTTCATCCCTAATGCCATTAAGGCACTGAATGATACAATGTCTCGCTAGATTTTTTTGTTTTTTGCCACTGTTGTCCTGTACTTTTCTTTTGCCATGAGAAAATAATTGTGTGTTGTTGCTGTTGTTGTAACTGTTTGTTTTTTACTGTTGTTGAGACCGAAGACAAATTTCCACATGTGGACAATAAATGAAACTAACTAACTAACTACACAACAGCAGTGACAACACACAGATGTGTGTGCGGAGGAATTAATTGGCATAACAAATTTGGCCAGAAAATGGGGTAAAAAAAGCGAAAAGAAAATTAAAAACAACTGAATTAATTGACCAAAACCAAAATCTTATTTTTAGAAGTGAGAGCGTATTGCACACGTGCGCTCCCCCTCCACTACACCCCTGCTAAACATGAGTTTCCTTTACATCTATCTAGACACCAACTCAATGTTCAAATGCAGTCTCAAAGTTGAAAGTGATTTTTCACTCTTAATTGTATTGCACAAACTTCACTGGCTCCAGTAACTTTATTCACTGACTTGACACTCAAAGGTTTGACGAAAGGAGATAGGACTGTGTGACTGTGAGCTGAAAAACACACAATACTTTTCTGAACCCTCCAAGATTCAAGATTCTTTATTGTTATGTCCCATTATACAAGTATAAAGAGAGTAAAGTTTTGACTGCTTGACTAACTGTCCTTCATGTATCTCAAGAACCGTCTGACCGATCAGCTTCAAACTCACTCATGTAATGCAGAGGACCGCGATTGTCCAATCCGACCAGTTTTCCCATATATAGGCATATAATGGAGATCCAGTTGTCCAGAACCGCAGATCCGACCGCTATGCCCATACGTACTGATGACAGCAGCGATCTTCATATATGGGTATAAAAAGGACAAGGACAGACAGATACAGTACAGAGATATCCATATATGGGCATAAAAGGGAAGACAGACAGACATATACAGAGATCTCCTTATATGGGCATAAATGGGACACAGACTGGATTAGACGTTATGCCTAACATATAATCCAGATGTAGTTCCGGATTTATGTGTTTATTAGGGATCTATTAGGGATACCCCCCATTAAACTCCCAATATTTGTTTTATATTTTTATATTCTGTTAGTAATTAAGAATATTAACATGCAGACAGTGCAGTCTGCACAGTAGTCCTGATCACTACGAATGTACATGTTCTTGAGTTGGATGTGGAGCTCCTCAGAGATTAGCGGATGCCCGCCGGCAGCCTCTCTCTCCTCATCCTTTACAAACAACAACTTGCTCCTTCCATTTGGCTCCGCAGGTAATAACGCAGTCCACCCACCTACTGTGAGCATACGCTGCAGAGCACAAATACAGTATCATGCACATGCATCTGTTAACACACATACACAAACACATATAGTCATGCATGACTTCATGTGCACACATGCAGTCACATGCACACACAAATGTATGCTTGCGCACGCAAACACCCACCCCCCACTCACACACAATCATAACCTGTAGATATGACATCAAAGACACCCACAGAGGCAATTATAATAGAGTTTGTAGGAGTGAGGATAGGGGAGGGGTGAAGGAATGAGGAATAAAGAAAAGCAGATTTTCAACTTTGTTACAAGGAAGAGTTATTCTTAAAGGAACATACGTAAATGGAGATCTCTGTATCTGTCTGTCTGTCTGCCTGTGTCCCTTTTATGCCCATATATGGAGATCTCTGTATCAGTCCGTCCTTGTCCCTTGAAGATCACTGATGTAATCAGTAAATGCCCATATATGCATATTGGTCAATTTGGAGTCAATTGGTCTGGTGGTTCTTCTTCGTTTTGAGTCGTGAGACACTCACTATGGGAAACAGCGCCATCTGGCGATGAGTACAGAGCTACACAATACGCTCCCGGGGCCCATTCATTGGGCTAGAGGGTATGTCACGTGACCGGCCATGCCCTCCCTTCCACCAGAGGGCATAAGAGGCGCCGGCCGTGACGTCAACTTCCTCTTTCAGTTCCTCTGTTCGCAGATGATAACACGGCTACACGCTTGTTAAAAACTGAATTCAACCTTTATCAACGATTACTCTACTCTTCAGGACCCAAAGTGAGAAACCAGCTTTAGCCCTAAAAGCGGAGGCTAGGATAAGTCACCCACAGGTTTTCTCGTTCAACTAAACTCCAGTAATCTAACTTTAATCTACCTCGTGGTGAGCCGGCGTTAGCCTTTAGCTGCTTCTTAGCCTAGCCGCTAGCTGCTACTAGCTTAGCTGTTTGGCTACCTCCACAGCGCTAACCGCCCGTTGTTTTGCTGAGCTAACCCCCCGAATAGAGCTGTTAGCCTAGCCTTTTTGTGAGCCAGCGTTAGCCCTTAGCTGTTTCTTAGCCTAGCCGCTAGCTGTTACTAGCTTAGCTGTTAGCCCAAGCCGCCTTTGAGGAGCCGGGGGGGATGCTGTCAGAAGGGCAGTTAGTTGAGCGAAGGTGCATAATTGTATCGTTGAGGTAGGACAGAGTGATTGGCTGGAACTGATCAAAAGTGACAGGGCACAGGGAGGTAACAGCGTCTGTGGTGGTGGAAGTGTGTGCTGACCTAAGGTCAGAAATCTTGTTGATGAAAAATTGTTGAAATTTTACACAGAGGGCGAGCGAGGGTGCGATGGAAGGTGCTTCACGGGGGTTAGTGAGGGAGTTAAAGATGTTGAAGAGGACTTGGGGTTTATGGCTATTTATTGTGACAAGATCGGAGATGAATTTGGTTTTGGCAGCTTTCACTGCCGTCTGGTAGTCAGAGAGGTGATTGCTCACCCCCCACTCACACACAATCATAACCTGTAGATATGACATCAAAGACACCCACAGAGGCAATTATAATAGAGTTTGTAGGAGTGAGGATAGGGGAGGGGTGAAGGAATGAGGAATAAAGAAAAGCAGATTTTCAACTTTGTTACAAGGAAGAGTTATTCTTAAAGGAACATACGTAAATGGAGATCTCTGTATCTGTCTGTCTGTCTGCCTGTGTCCCTTTTATGCCCATATATGGAGATCTCTGTATCAGTCCGTCCTTGTCCCTTGAAGATCACTGATGTAATCAGTAAATGCCCATATATGCATATTGGTCAATTTGGAGTCAATTGGTCTGGTGGTTCTTCTTCGTTTTGAGTCGTGAGACACTCACTATGGGAAACAGCGCCATCTGGCGATGAGTACAGAGCTACACAATACGCTCCCGGGGCCCATTCATTGGGCTAGAGGGTATGTCACGTGACCGGCCATGCCCTCCCTTCCACCAGAGGGCATAAGAGGCGCCGGCCGTGACGTCAACTTCCTCTTTCAGTTCCTCTGTTCGCAGATGATAACACGGCTACACGCTTGTTAAAAACTGAATTCAACCTTTATCAACGATTACTCTACTCTTCAGGACCCAAAGTGAGAAACCAGCTTTAGCCCTAAAAGCGGAGGCTAGGATAAGTCACCCACAGGTTTTCTCGTTCAACTAAACTCCAGTAATCTAACTTTAATCTACCTCGTGGTGAGCCGGCGTTAGCCTTTAGCTGCTTCTTAGCCTAGCCGCTAGCTGCTACTAGCTTAGCTGTTTGGCTACCTCCACAGCGCTAACCGCCCGTTGTTTTGCTGAGCTAACCCCCCGAATAGAGCTGTTAGCCTAGCCTTTTTGTGAGCCAGCGTTAGCCCTTAGCTGTTTCTTAGCCTAGCCGCTAGCTGTTACTAGCTTAGCTGTTAGCCCAAGCCGCCTTTGAGGAGCCGGGGGGGGATGCTGTCAGAAGGGCAGTTAGTTGAGCGAAGGTGCATAATTGTATCGTTGAGGTAGGACAGAGTGATTGGCTGGAACTGATCAAAAGTGACAGGGCACAGGGAGGTAACAGCGTCTGTGGTGGTGGAAGTGTGTGCTGACCTAAGGTCAGAAATCTTGTTGATGAAAAATTGTTGAAATTTTACACAGAGGGCGAGCGAGGGTGCGATGGAAGGTGCTTCACGGGGGTTAGTGAGGGAGTTAAAGATGTTGAAGAGGACTTGGGGTTTATGGCTATTTATTGTGACAAGATCGGAGATGAATTTGGTTTTGGCAGCTTTCACTGCCGTCTGGTAGTCAGAGAGGTGATTGCGTAGGATATCTAGAGATATATGGAGTTTGTCCTTTAGCCATTTTCTCTCAGCACGCCGGCATGAACGTCTGAGAGCTCGGGTGGAATCATTTAACCATGGCTCGGGTAGGGATTTGGTGCGCTTGAGCCTAAAGGGAGCAACGGAGTCCAATATTTTGGTACAAGTGGAGTTAAAAGTATAAAGGAGTGCATCCGCTGTAGGAGTGCTGGCCTCAGCCGGGGAAGTTGAAACTGTGTCATTAAAACGAATGGAGAAGAGTGGTGCAGTCCGGGGATTGATATTGCGTGTGCGGCGAGTGGGGGCACCAGAGTTGATAACAGAGCAGGGAATAGAGGTGGTGAATAAAATTGGTGAGTGGTCGGAGATGCATGGGATGAAAAAGACGTCAGTGATGGAGACAGTTACCCCGAGTGATAGTACAAGGTCTAATGTGTGGCCCTTTTCATGTGTTGGGACGGTGATGGATTGGGTGAGATTGAAAGACTCGAGGAGGTTTAAAAAATCTTTGACAAGGGGACGAGACTCACAACAGACATGAATATTTATATCACCACAAATGACCATGTAATCATAATTAATCATGGCCCAGGATAAAAAGTCACTAAAATCATTAATAAAATCCTTATTGTACTTGGGTGGTCGGTATACCACAGCACACAGTACAGGGGAGGACAGGTTCAGCTTCAATAGCTGAATCTCGAAGCTGGAGTAACTGGTCTCAGATTGGATCATTTGACACTTGAGGTTGGATTTGAGGACTGTTGCTAGACCCCCGCCAGTGCGGGAGATTCGGGGGGAGCTAAAAAATGAGCAATCAGGGGGGAGGAGATCGGAAGGTAAGCCCAAAGGTACTTGAAAAGGACCGGTACTCGGTTTTCCAAATACTGTTGGAATACAACACATAATGTTTTTCGCCATGTTGATGTGTTGTTATGTAGTGCTTGTCATTGTGCCAACATGTTTGTTACACTTGCCAGTTGCCACATCTTGCATTATTCAAGCCCTATTAAGTTAAGACCAAAGGTACCTGGAGAAGGACCGGTACTCGGTTTTCCAAATACTGTTGGAATACAACACATAATGCTTTTCACCGTGTTGATATGTTGTTATGTAGTGCTTGTCATTGTGCCAACATGTTTGTTACACTTGCCACATCTTGCATTATTCAAGCCCTGTTAAGTTAAGATCAAAGGTACTTGGAGAAGGACCGGTACTCGGTTTTCCAAATACTGTTGGAATACATAATGCTTATCATCGTGTTGATATGAGATTACATAATGCTTGTCATTGTGCCTACATGTTTGTTACACCTGCCACACCTTGCAAAAGGGTCGCGACGCCACCCGACCCCCTCTTGGGCGGGGTACACGACATTGACCCTCACTGGACTCAGAGGATAGGGTCAGGGACAACTCCTCTGCAACCAAAGAAAATGAGGGTATTTTTGCACATTCTTGTGGTTGGTACAATATATAATGCCTGTTTTTTTGTGCCAATAAATTTGTTACAAAGAACCAAACCTTGCATTTTTCAAACCCTGTTGAAATAAGTCCACATGCTAAGAAAAGGGCCGGTACTAGGCCTTCCAAACACTGCTGGATAATACTTATGCCATCACTGTGTCAATATATTGTTATATAATGCGTGTCATTGTACCAATATGTCTTTTGCACGTAACTAAGCCCAAAAGTATTTGGAAAAACGGCTCTCGGTTTTCCATATACTGTTGGTATACAACATATAATGCCTGTCACTATGTCAATATATTGTTATATTGCTTGTCATTGTGCCATTATGTCGTTACTGTTCCACACTTTGCAACGCCGTTTTTGTCTGCCAATTCTCCCATCCGAGAGAGGGCGCCAAAACGCCACTTTAGTGAGAGGTTTTCACAAGATGGCCGCACGGCAGGTAGGCAAGATGATTACAACCTGTCCAGACCGCAGGTTACAAAACCTTGTCTTATTCCAAACCTGCATGTAAGACCAGGGAGAACGGGAGCCACCTACTTGGCGACCTCCCGTTCTCGGTGGTCCCCCTATGAGCCCACAGTGCTCGGTAAACCCGTTTATTGGTTTTCCGAACACTTGTGGGACAAACCTACTGAGTGTTTCTACACCAATGCAAAAATCACCAATGCAGGTAATAAATTCAGTATCACCCCTGTCCGCCAGAGGGCGCCTTTGCACCTTGCTACAGGGGTCACGCTATTTTTGCCTCCCAATCCTCCCATCCGAGAGAGGGCGCCGAAACGCCATTTTAATGAGAGGTTTTCCACAAAATGGCCGCACGGAAGGTAGACAAAATGACTACAATGACTACAACCCATCCAGGCCGGAGGTTGACGTCAGGGAGGCATCGCGTGCGGCGTCACGTGACTTCCTTGAATCTCCCAGTCAGTCATTTAACGCCTATACCGTCTCTAGTGGCACCTCACGTATGGTCCCACCGGAGCGATCGGTCACGTCACTGGTTTCCATGACAACGACCGGCCGGTCTGTAGGACGAGTGACAGCAGCACTCCTCCCCCACCCTCTAGCTCGCTGCTTGGCGCAATGGAAAACTTTTCACCCGTCGCTTTGGGTGCTTCGCACCATACAGAAGGGTTACAAGATGCGATTCTCTGCAAAACCCCTATGTCAGACAAGGTGTTGTTTTCACAGGCGAGGGGCGGATTGATTGATTGATTGATTGATGTGGTTTATTTGGTAAGACATGAGAATAGTACATGACAGTACTTAACAGTACATGGAAGTACAAATTCACAATACAAGGTCTACTAAACTGGAACTCTCATTAAGCACTAAGCTTGTTTAAGATGAGAACCCCATGCACACAAATCATGAGCGGCGTTAACCTTACGAGGGGAGGTTCTCTCCCTCCTAAGAAAAGGCGCAATTAGAGATTTTTATCCCTACCAGAAACGACTGGGTTTTTCTACTCGAAAAAATGTCTAGTCAAGAAAAAGGGGGGGGATATACGACCCATCCTGGATCTGAGGGGTCTCAACATACTTCTAACGAAATTCAAGTTTCGCATGCTGACAACCGCGACGTTATTACGCACGGTGCGTCAGGGCGACCGGTGGACAGCATAGACCTGAGGGATGCTTTTTTCCACATTCCTGTCTACCCACCGCACAGAAGGGTTCTGCGCTTCGGTTTCGAGGGACGAGTGTATGAATACACGGTCCTCCCGTTTGGAATGTCCCTGAGCCTCCGTGTGTTCTTGAAATGCACACAGGCGGCTATAGCTCCATTAAGGAGACAGGGGATGCGTCTGTCGACTTACATCGACGACTGGCTCTTGGCAGGAGTCTCCAGTCAAGAGGTGGCGAGACACACGGAGATAGCTATCTCACATCTGACGTCGTTGAGTTTCACCGTCAAATTTCAGAAGAGCGTGCTGATTCCATGTCAACAAACCTCTTTCATAGGGTTTTCACTGGATTCAACTACGCTGGTGGCACGCCTATCCAAGGAGAGGATAGACAGTTTCCTAGCCTGTGTGAGGTCTTTTCGAGTAGGAAAGAAAGTCACGTACAGGCTGTGCATGCAGGCAGCGGGTCTCATGGCTTCGGCCATACACCTGGTCCGCCTATGCAGGCTCCTTATGAGACCTTTTCAGAGGTGGGTGCGGGATCTCAACATCCCGCCCACCAGGGGGTCTCGAGGGGTCGTGGTGTCTCCACGTTGCATGGAGACACTCGAACCGTGGTCACACGCACTTTTTATGTCAGAGGGTGTCAGTGTGGGTGCGGTGATTTCACGGAAGGTTGTCACGGCGAACGCCAGCCTGACAGGCTGGGGCGCCGTTCACGAGGGCCATGCAGCCAGGGGAGTGTGGGACTCCAGTCTACAACTGGCCCACATCAACTACCTGGAGCTGATGGCGGTGCTCCTCGCCCTCAAGTGGTTCGAGGCGCGCATCAGCGGTTGTCATGTCCTGGTCAGGACGGACAACACAATGACCATGTGCTACGTCAACAAGCAGGGAGGCTTAGGCTCCCGAGTGTTGGACAACCTGGCACGCGAGCTGACACTGTGGTGCGACTCGCGCCTGCTGTCGATCCTGCTGTCGATCTCCTGAACAGCGGGGCAGATCTACTGTCCAGGGGCAGATTTGGTACACGGATTGGTCACTCAATCCGAAAATGGCGGACATGATTTGGACCAGGTTAGGCCGGCCACGGGTCGATTTGTTTGCCTCAGCAGAGAACGCGAAGTGCTCTCGCTTTTTCTCAGTGAAGGCGACGGACCTCTCGTTGGGGCTGGATGCGTTGGCTCACAGCTGGCCGAGGGAACTGCTGGACGCATTCCCGCCGCTGGAGCTGATCCGCCCGATGTTAGAGAGGGTCAGACTTCAGGGTCTGTCTGTACTGCTGGTGGCTCCAGCATGAGGCGTTAGGAGATCGATGATAACTCCTCTCCTTTACGCAGAGCCGTGGCGCCTCCCTCCGATCGAGGACCTGCTGCGACAAGCAGGGAACGAGATCAAGCACCCCAGCCCTCGGGACCTAGACCTGTGGGTCTGGCCCGTGAGAGGGCCAACTTAGACTCGTGTGGTTTGCCCCCTGATGTGGTAACTACCATTCAGGGGGCCAGGGCCGGATCTACGAGGGCTGCCTATGACATTAAATGGAATATTTTTGTGTCATGGTGCCGGGAACAGTCACCATTGATGGTGGCTTTTCGGGCTCCGGTGGCGTTCTTATTTTCCTGCAAAGCAGGTTAAATCGGGGCTTGGCTTTCTCGACGGTCAAGGTGTACCTGGGGGCCATTTCCGCCTGCCACGAGGGTTTCGATGTCGGGACGGTTGGCAAACACCACATGGTGCGACGTTTCATGGGCGGCGCCAGACGGGCCAGGCCGACTAACAGGCCTCTGTTTCCGGCCTGGGATTTGGCGGTGGTGCTAAGGCACTTTGCCTCTCTCCTTTTGAGCCTCTCGAGACTGCGAGCCTGAAAATAGTGAGTTTTAAGACTATCCTTCTCTTGGCCCTGTCTACGGCCAAGAGAGTTAGTGACCTGCATGCACTCTCGGTGAGTTCGGAGTGCTTGAGGTTCTCTGGTGATGACAGGTGGGTTCTGTTGGAACCGAACCTGGCATGTGTTACCAAGACCGGGGTGGTAGCACCGGCCCCGGTTGAGTTGGTAGCTTTTCATCCACCTCTTTTCGCTTCGGCGGAGGATGAATGGTTGCGTTGTCTTTGTCCAGTGAGGGCCCTGAGGCTCTACTGTCGGGAGACGGCGGCCAGCAGGTCGTCTACGCAACTGTTTGTCTCCTATGGCCGCGGTGACCAGCGGAAGGCGGTTGCCAAGCCAACGCTTTCCAGGTGGATAGTTGAGGCTATAAGGCTCGCCTATGCTAGTGGTGGGACCCCAGTACCTGATGGACTGAGGGCTGACTCGACTAGGGGGGTGGCTGCATCCTGGGCCCTCTCTAGGGGGGTTTCGGTCCAGGAGATTTGCACGGCCGCTAACTGGTCGTCACCTTCGACCTTTGCGGCCTTTTACAGCCTGGACGTGGCGGCCTCCTCAGTGGCGCGCGCAGTCCTGGGCGTGGCAGCCTCATCTATTTGAGGTGCCTTCTCCTCCTGATGTGCTCCTGGGGGCTGACGATCTGTCGGTCTCGGGAGCAGGGGGCCCTGTTCCCTTGTTGAGGGGTTAGTAGGTGACGGACCTTGTTGTCTATTAGCTGAATAGGGCAGACTTCGGTCTGTCAGGGCCTCCTTTATTTTATCCCTTATGCCGCGTCCGGGCCCGATGGGTCTGGGCGCCCCAGGGGTCAGGGCCCGCCATGTGCGGGTCCCTGAGCAAGTAGGGGCACGTGGGTTTTTCTGGGGGTACAATGTTTTTAACGCTTCCGGGGGGTTTATAGATCCCATAGTGAGTGTCTCACGACTCAAAACGAAGAAGAACTAGAGGTTACGTAGTTAACCCCGGTTCTTTTAGTTTAGGAGTGAGACACTCACCAAACACCCCTTTGTTTCGCCACTGCGAACAGAGGACCTGTGTGAAAGAGGAAGTTGACGTCACGGCCGGCGCCTCTTATGCCCTCTGGTGGAAGGGAGGGCATGGCCGGTCACGTGACATACCCTCTAGCCCAATGAATGGGCCCCGGGAGCGTATTGTGTAGCTCTGTACTCATCGCCAGATGGCGCTGTTTCCCATAGTGAGTGTCTCACTCCTAAACTAAAAGAACCGGGGTTACCTACGTAACCTCTAGTTCTCGAGATACGCAAAGGACACTTATGCATTTATAGAAGAATTCGTTTCAGGCCTTTGTGGCTATAAAGAATGTTGCACCACTCTATGCTGCTTAAAACAGGATATTGTGATTAGGTTTGCAATAAGCTGTTCGGGGCAGCCTTTCAAAAAGTAAACAAAAAGCAAGCCATGACACAGCGCAAATCTGAGGTCAACGTAGGAATGTCTAGGAGAGCTGCCGCCGCCGCCACCCCCAACCCCCCTCACTCCTGAGTGCTTCATTGTGTCCGCCAGGGCAAAGACATGGCCGAGACTACGTTTTGCACCCTGTCCATCCGTCCGTCCGTCCGTCCACGCATGTGTGTCCGTCTGTGAGCAGCTAATCTCCGGCACTGTTGGCTTGATCGCAGCAAAACTGTGCACACACACTCCCTGGATGCCAGAGCAGAACCTCTGCCCAAAATCTTTCCTATGGGCCTGTTCTGGCGCCACCAGGAGGTCGATTTTTTACAGTACTCCTACAAATTTTGTTTAAACATCATGTGAATCGGTACACAGTATCCCTATAGTCATTAAACGAGACAAGTCTTTCAGACCTGTGCTTTGAGGAGCACTTTTTCTAGTTGGCACCATCTACCCAAGCAGCAAGGACCGCAATAACTGAGCTTCTACAACTACCCATCCTACGATCCACTGCTCTCATTATCCAGGGCCACAGAGGTTAACGACAACGCAACAACAGCACAAGCCATTATCGTTTCAATTAAACCGGTCTTCTGTTATGCTGCCATTGCTGTTGTGTTTGTTTAAAAGCACTAAGGGACACAGTTATGAATCAGTTATGTTAGCAGCGATGCAGTGATGTGCGTTCAGTTGTATACCTCTACATCAACAGGCACTGTACTACAATACAATGATGTGTGGTGATTCAAAAACATGCTACAAGCTTCTGGTTTTTAGTGTCAAGTCCATCGGGAATAATATCCTTGCGCACCTTTCTGAAAGAATATACACAGATTTGTAACCACAGGCTTTTGTTGTGCTTGCATGACCTTGAAATGGATCTGAAAAACAAGTTTTCTGTGGATTGTTTTTTTCTTCTTCATCCCTTCATTTATTTATATACTCATACATATATGTTCCAACATCCCACATGTTGGAACATATATGTATGAGTATATAAATAAATGTATGTATCAGGTTATCAATCTCACTCTACATCAGTCACTTCTTACCTTCTCAGGAGGTACGCAGCTTGAGAAATACTCAAGGTCAAAGACATGCTGTCTTTTTAGACAACGGTGTAGTGGAAGTGTTTGAGCTCCTTACAGCAGCCCTACCATAGGAGCAAACGGGGAACAATGGTTTCAACATTGTTGCCAACAAAAAGATAAAACATCTAAAAACTAGGAAGAACACCCTTCATCAACCAATGAGGAGGAATACGCTTCTCAAATGTAGTACCTTATATTGGTGCGAATAATAACCAACAAATTAGTGAAAATGAATACATCTACAGTACTCAACCTCTGATAGGCTAGCCTCTAATTCATTTTTAAACTGACTGACAAAAAAAAAGGAAAATGTGAAGAGACACTTCCCCACTACAGCCTTTCATGAGATACTTTTAGACTTATTACAGAGGATGGTGTATTGTCTCTTTTCTACCATCTTTAGAGGGGATAGCTGTGGGTTTTGTTATGCCTTTAGAGGGGAAAGCTAGGGCTGTCACGATCATGAAATTTTGCTTATTTATCACTCAAAGAATTGCGATTGAATTGTGATTTTAGCATTGAACATTGGAACATATATTATAAACATTACATTTCTGTTTGCTTGAGAAATACATTACTGACATATTTAATAACTTAGCCGATAGCCAATAGCCGATCTACAAGCTCACAGCGCGTTGTGATGCGTTGTGAGCTTGTAGATATGCTCTTTTCATAATTTTTTAAAAATGTTAGATAATCCATGAACATTTTTCAACATGGAAACAATTATGATGATTATGACGACTATGCAAAATAACTGCAATTATCTCAAATAATTGCAATTATCTAATAATTGTGACAGGCCTAGGAATAGCTGTCGGTTATGCCTTGGCAGAATGAGGCTCAACATAACGATGTCACTTCTCTCCTCTATCACTTTGCAGACTCAGATGAGGCAGCATAATGCCCAGAGCATATAGAGACAGAACTCTGTTGCAGATGATAATGGGATGAAGTACAGAACAATCTGGAATTGAGCAGAAGCACCCAATTATGTGCACATGTGAGCTGCATGCATGAGTGTAGCATCATACTTTTGAAATCTTTGATATTCATGGTTTTGTATGAAACCCTGTGTACAGTATATGAGCAGGGTGACCAAACTGACTAATTGAGCCTAAAGTCTGGAACAGACTGTCTCAGGCGAAGGCGTGGCAGAGACTTTGTTTTGCACCCTGTCCGTCCGTCCGCGTGTCCGTCTGACCGTGAACAGCTAATTTTTGTGCGTGCAACTGCTCAAAACACTGTGGGAAAGGCGTGCAATAACTGCTTATCAGCCAAGTTGGGGCCCCAGATACAACGACTCAGCAGGCACATGAACTGATGCTGATGTCACATCACATGCATGCCCACACCCTCCCATGCATGCATGTGTACACACACACACACACACACACACACACACACACACACACACACACACACACACACACACACACACACACACACACACACACACACACACACACACACACACACACACACACACACGCAATGGAGGGAGTTACAGTACTGTAGCTGAGTGCTATAACCTGCTTATTACATGAATATGTTTCTTCTTTGCCCTCGACTCCTGTTGCCTTTTCCCGTACTTTCTGGATCAATTAAACACAAAATCACAACACTGGGGACAGTGGGGAGGAAGGCTCAGGGCATGCACCTAATACATGACACACCCATGACACACTCACCAATTGACCATTAAAATCAAGTGCTGAAGCTGCACTCCAGTGTGCTCTTATAGCACTACACCCTTGGGTGTATGTACTGTACACAAGTGTGTTGCTTCATTGACAACAGGGTATTCTACCCTATATGATTTAATATATTCACCTCATAAACTCAACACTATTCAATAGGACAGTTGAAACATTCTCTTTCATAATGAGAAATCAAATCTTATTCACTTGATGAAAGATCCTTTGTGAGCAAGTAATTATGTTCAGCACACACCAGGTTTGTCTTGGGGATCCCAGAGCTTTATATTGAATTCACTTTGAGGAAGTAGATTGAATTGAACACAATTAAATACAATAAGCAGAGAGAAAACTCATCAAAGACAACCTCTAAATAGGTTTGATGAATGAGAACTGTGTTTGATACCAGCAAAACACGACAGTTTAGGTGGAACCTGACAGCCTCGTACATCAGTGCGGCTAATTGAATGTGGTTCATGAGCATTATACGATGGTAGATTGAAATGAGACGGGCCCTTTGAGAAACAGCTGTGTGTTTGAACTCACTGAGCACTGTACAACTCTTGCTCTCTGTTTAGGAGGATGTTAGTTAATGAAAATGTTTAATGAAAAACTGAGCCAGAAAATGTGGCTTCCTTGTATGTCTTATACCATGTCTATGGTATTTGGCTCCATAACACCTCATAACTATCTCATGGTTGCTCTGATGCAGTGAATGAATGCTGAGTCACATATGGGTTATGCTTTTTATGTTCACTTTTAATAGACCACTGAGTGTCCACTATCCTCGTCTATGTACCCACATGTTCTGATATCATACAGAAATGCTGCCGTATTGACTGGCTCCTACATGCAATCTATCGCTCTGCTTTTAGATTTATTATTGTAGATAATTATAGCACTCACCACTGCCTGCTTTATAAAAGACTTGGCTGGCATTCTCTCTCTGCAAGAAAAGACTGTCTCTGTACTTGTTCATTCACATTGCCCCCCTTGGCAAGTCACCATTTTGTATGTCACGTTACTTTTGATGTCTACCTCTCAGGACTACATCACAATAATTATTATAATAATAATAATTATTATCATTAATAATGTTATTTATACCACACTTATCATTACAAAGTGGTTTACATACATATATTATGAGATTTTGAAAATTATGAATAGGCCCTTTGACAAAAGAAAGCATACCTTTCTTGTTCCCAATGAAAACTTGGACTTGAGGAAGAAATATTTAAATGCTGTTCTCCTCTATCTTGGAATGATTTGCAGGCTACGCTGAACTTAGTTCAGATTGAATCCTTGTCAAATCTGATGATATTGCTTGTAAATTATGTAAATTTACACTTGATGTTGCTTATACTCTTTTTCATCTGACACACACACACACACACACACACACACACACACACACACACACACACACACACACACACACACACACACACACACACACACACACACACACACACACTAGTGCTACAATTAACAATTATTTTCATAATCAATCATAGTCTGTTATTATGATTAATTTGGACCAGAAGTTTTCAATGACACTCCAGAATAGACAAACATTTTGGGTCACAGCCGGATTGGTCCAAATGCTACTTACTGATTTGTGAATGGCGCCAGTGAATTGCTACCTTCCACCTGCAGTATATTGTTTTCTATGTATGGGTGGTACCCGAGGTAGTGGTGAAGACAAAGACAGTGACTGTGTTTCTCAACCTGTGGGTCGGTACCCCCAGGGTGGTCCTCACATGATTTTGGGGGGATCCCCAAATAAAAGAAAAAGACCATTAGGCCTACTGCATCAACACAAGTAATCAACAAACTATCCTATATTAAAATTGCCTAGTGGGTGGGTGGGCGGGCGGACGGTGGACGTTACAAACTTAACATGCGGACCTGCGAGGCGCACCATTGCTCTGATCTGCACCAAACTTGGCACCAACACTGGTCAGGGGTCTGCTATCAAAATAGCCACACCAGGGACCATTTGTCCGACCCCCCTGTTTTCCTATTGGCTGGGCTTTAAACGGCTTTAAACAGCTCCACATACATAACTCCAGTTCCCAGCATGCTTAAGGCCCCAAACTTGGTTGGTACTCTTAAAGCCCCCTTTCCACTGCAGCTTAAGCACCACACCACACCACACTACACCACACCACACCGCATCAAAATATCTTCCGTTTCCATTACACAAAAGTACCCCCTCTCAAATCCACAGGTATGAGTTGCAGACTCAGGCCATTGACACTCATTTGTAATGTAAACATAGATGGAGGTCATTGCTTTTTGTCTAACAATGTAATGTAAATGAGTGGCCAACTGTCCTGTATACAAATGCAAATCACCTGTGCACGTGCGGGTGAACCATTTGGTTCGGTATGAACCAAATGGTGCACGTGCGGGTGAACCATTTGGTTCGGTATGAACCAAATGGATCCTTATAACTGTGATTATAATACAATATAAATTATAATGTATTACAACTATGCTAATTATAATACACTATAATGGATTATAACTGATTATAATACAATATAAATTATTATAATGTATTACAACTATGATAATATAACACACTATAATAGATTACAACTGTGATCATAATACACTATAAAGTAGTATACTGTTTTACAACTATGATAATTATAACACACTATAATAGATTACAACTGTGATCATAATACACTATAAAATAGTATAATGTTTTACAACTATGATAATCATAATACACTATAATAGATTATAACTGTGATTATAATACACTATAAATTATTATAATGTTTTACAACTATGATAATTATAACACACTAGAATAGATTTTAACTGTGATTATAATAATATAAGTACTTCATTGTAGTGGAAACCGAGGCACAAGTGGACGGTGTGGTGTGGGGTAGGGTGAGGCCATCCATATGGAAAGCCGCCTTTAGACGGCCATTAGGGACAGGCTGTAATTGCTAAAGCCCCGCTCCCTTTGTGTTCCTATTGGCTGGGCTTCCAGCAGCCATAACTCCAGTTCCCAGCATGCTAAACGCCCTAAACTTGGTAGGTGCTCTTAGAGGGCCAATAGGGACAGGATGTAATTGGTTAAGCCCCACCCCCTCTGTGTTCCTACGGCTGGGCTTTAAACAGCCAAAACTCCAGTTCCCAGTATGCTAAAGGCCCCAAACTTGGTGGGTGCTCTTAGACAGCCAATAGAGACGGGCTGTAATTGGTTAAGCCCCGCCCCATCTGTGTACCCTATGGCTGGGCTTTAAACAGCCAAAACTCCAGTTGCCAGTATGCTAAAGGACCCAAACTTGGTGGGTGCTCTTAGACGGGCAATAGGGACAGGCGGTATTTGCTTAAGCCCCGCCCCCTCTGGGTTCCTATTGGCTGGGCTTTAAACAGCCATAACTCCAGTTCTCAGCATGCTACAGGCATGGAAGTGGATCTGTTCACTTTTACCAGGAAGTGGTTGTACACC
This sequence comes from Gymnoscopelus braueri, assembly GCF_963280865.1. Taxonomy (NCBI): domain Eukaryota; kingdom Metazoa; phylum Chordata; class Actinopteri; order Myctophiformes; family Myctophidae; genus Gymnoscopelus; species Gymnoscopelus braueri. The sequence goes on from NC_137604.1 coordinate 42,665,884, forward strand.
CCTACCTCCCGAACCCAAGGTCGCCCTGGTATGACAGTGGACCTAGGTGCTGCAAGTGCATCGCTGCTCGGCAGCAGTGTTATAGCAGTGTTTAACACTTCAAATGGCCATACTTCGGTGACCACTGCTCTTATCAGCACAACATAGCGAAAATTTTGAAAATAGCCGATCTACAAGCTCACAACGCCTCGCAACACTATTCGTTGTGTGCTTGTAGATCTGCTATTTTCACAATATTTGTCTGTTGAACCGAGTCTAACTAAATTGAATGCTTCAACTCCTACATTCCAAGTGCTTATCAGGGTGGGGGGTTCCCAGTTCAAATATGATTATTTTGGTGGGTCACGGCCTGAAAAGGTTGAGAACCACTGATTTAGACCATAGAATGACAATACAATGAGAAGTACAAAATACAGTGCAAAATTACTCAATTATTTTAATTCACAAATTATCTGAACCCAAACATAAATTATGTTACCCAGTGGTCAAACCATAACCTTTCATTTATTATGCAGCTTACTGTGTATATAGATGCATACTGTATATCTCCCAATGTGTTCTCTGAGAACTAAATATAGGCTCAATTAATGAATGAATGTCCCTGCACCAATGTCACCATGATAAATTCCGGTATAGTTACTGTACTTTCGAATAAAGTAAATCTGACTCTGATTTTCCTTGGTGCAAAGTGGAGCACACTTCCTTCCAAATCCACATATTTCAACAGTGAGAACGGGTCCTGTAAAATACTACTGTATAACTAACTCTCTTTACTAGTTTGACAGCTTTGTAAGCCTGGCAATTAGCCTCTGTCAGCTCCCCTTGACTCCTCTTGTCGCACCGGGCTGTTTTTCTGTTTTTGTGTTAATTGCCCATTGTTGTTGCCATTCATTCTTGATGCTGAGAGAGAAAACTCATCACTAGCTTTAGCCAATAGCCATATCTTGATATGTTCCCCTCATGATGAACCCTGTTGCTGGGATTTGGATTACTGGTGCAGGGTTGTTTGGCTTCTCTTTATCTTCAAAGGATTTGATTCCTTTGCTGTTGCTTAGTAGACAATTAGGGGGCTAAGACGTTACTGGGTGATGGATTGCTGTGCGTGTTGTGTTGTGTTGTGTTGTGTTGTGTTGTGTTGTGTTGTGTTGTGTTGTGTTTTCTTACCACAGTGCTGCCAATCCCAAGCTACAGCTAAAACAACAAAAAAAATTGGTGGCTACATTAAAATCTAGGTAGTTTTATCTAATGAGGCACCTCTTAATAGTTGGTTCCTTCCTTTTCTTTATGTAAAGCAACTTTGGGTACTTAGAAAAGCGCTATATAAATCTGAGCTATTACAGTGTTATTATTATATAACCGCAAGGTACACCTAAAAAAAATATGAAATTACCTGCTGTGTTCATGATTTTCGTCACATTGTATCATTTATCTTTTCTTGTTCCTGCTAATATAATGCTTATGAGAGAGTGTAGATTCAGTGATGGTTTCAGAGAGAGACATGGAGTGCTACAATAGTTTGTCAGAAGTACCGCTATTCTGCTATGTCCACTTTCAGGGTGCAGTCCTCTAATTATCGCGTCTTGCTTTGTCTTGTAACCCGAAATAGCTGCAGGCATAGTTTATGTCTCAGTGGGTTTACTTTTCATTTTATTCACCATGTCTAATGAGCGACCACACAGACGCTGCACATTTCTCATGGGAGGAAGTTAAGTTGCTTAACCCATCATGGTACTTTTCTACAATATGTTGGCTCCTAATTAGCGGTATTATGCACCATAATTGGCACTGCATATACTGCAGCCGCAACTTGTCATGTAGATCCTAATTTGCTTTGATACCGTATCCTCATGACATCAGGGCACTATACAAGAAAATACACAGCCCGCCACACACTTTGGCCATTCAAAATCACAGCAGCTATCTCTCCAAAGTTCATGATCTAATATATTCCGAAGGACGTGATTTTTTTTATCTGGGCCAGATTGAAGTTGTCTGCCTATTGCTAATCACTCATTTGCATAAAGGCAGTGTTATAGTCTTAGATGTTCTGCACGGTGAGGGCAATGCCTGAGGATTTTATGATTGTTTACAGGGAACATGCATGATACTACTGTATGTTTGTTGTACAGTTTCTCAAACCATATATAGAGCCGCTGAATGCTTCTCTTATACGGTTCCGACTCATGCACTCAGGACTGAAAAGCAGAATTGTTGGACTAACACTATATATAATTGCAGATCTCTTCACTCCTTTACATATAGTAGCTTCCTTTGATGTCTTTCTAAATGTCACTGCCTTGTGTACACGTGAGAGGCTTATTTGTGTCAAGAAAAGCTGGAATAAAGAAAACATGAGTAAACCTAAATGCAGAACACAGACATGAGAGATAAGGTGATGGGTTTATTTGTAGACGATGGCTGGGAGTTGAGGGAAGATGGTGAATGGCGTGGGCAGGCTGAAATGGCAGGAAGATTGGCAGGCAGGCAGATGAGGAATGATTCTGAGCAGGGAAGCAAGGAAAGACAGTTAGTACAAACTTGGAATCAACACTCGAATAACTTGTCACTTAACTATGGAGGTCTGCAGCATGTCACTACCACTGAAGAAACTTGTCTAGGAATGTGCGCTGCCGGCTGCATGCGTGCTCTGCCTTTGTTGTTATCAGCCAATATTTTCCTCGCTAAGAAAATCAGACATGATAGAGAGAGATGTGGGAAGAGAGAATAAAGGCAGTGGGGCCATGTGTCTAAACCATGTGTACACATATATAGTGTGTACGCCACTCGTCACGCAGGTTTGGGAATTCCTTAGAAATCCATGGCCGATGAGAGATGAGAATGTGTGTATTTTACTTTGTTCCGAGCAGAATGTATAAATGTCGTATAGCATAAATGTCACGTGTTTAGCCTTCATCATATGGACAAAATGGCTACGCATGATGCGCCAGTCATCGCAACGTTCGGCACGGCAACTCGCTCACTTTAACTTGCTCGGTGGTGCCTCTCGTGGCTCAAGTTCGCTTGAGACTGCGCGCCTCCGTCGCGGTCCAAAACTATACTTTATTAGACAAAAAAAATAGTCTGTGGTTGTCGGAAAAAGAGTGCCTCCAGCGGGATCCGATCACGGAGCTCAGTGTTGGCAGTCCTACGCTTAGCAAGGCATGCCACGAGACCAGTTGGAGCACTTACTAACTGGGGTTTTGGGCTGTATTAGACTGTGAAAATGCCCCCACCGTCCCCTCTGGGTGCGAAGTCCTTGTTTTCTCGTTTTTGCATTCAGCCAATCGCAGGGCGGCAGGGCGGGGTTTGGACGAATGTAGCTGTAGAACAATATTACGCCTGATGGATTCAGTCACTCAGTCAGTGACGACGCTCTTGCGCCCGTTAAGAGTATGGGATTTTGGAAGGCATTGCAGAGTCCCCATTGGCCGGGGAAAAAAAACATAGACCAGCGTTCGGTGAGATCGGCTAAATAGTCCGGGGACATTGATTCTGGCCTTTCTGAACCCCCTTCTGGCGCCTATGGGATGCACGCAGGCACGCACAGCACACACACTCACAGGCACGCATGCACACACACATTGCTCCAGGCATTGAGGGCTAACTCTGGATAATTAAGCTTTTTATACAGTACATGTCCCTATACAACCCTCTTTAGAATACATCAGAATTACCTTGGCTTGCATGCAAACTCAGCATACTGTAACATGAGCACAAAAGCACCTTTAACAATAAAATACACTTTACATCTATCTATCTATCTATACGTGTGTGTGTGTGTGTGTGTGTGTGTGTGTGTGTGTGTGTGTGTGTGTGTGTGTGTGTGTGTGTGTGTGTGTGTGTGTGTGTGTGTGTGTGTGTGTGTGTGTGTGTGTGTGTGTGTGTGTGTGTGTGTGTGTTAAGCAGTAATGGAGATTAAAATTGTTTGTTTGGAACAAATACAGATCATTACATTTCCATTTCTGCTCCTAGTAAAATATAGTCTGTTTCCGGATTTCATCACAGATCCTCGAACAGGTTTGGAGCCTTGATTCTGAGACCCTGCAGCATAGGGAACAGACTTCAGACTGGAGCTGTGTGTAATGGCTGGCGTCTTGGTAAGTTACTTTTTATATATATATATTTTTTATTATTATGAATATTCCGTAGGTCTCGTCATCTGAACCTTTTGAACTTGCACAATTTCAAGATGATTGATTGAAAAAATTACTTCAACAATTGGAACAGATGGACGTGGTGTTACAAATCTTTAGAAAAGATTGTGTATGTACAGTATGTTTCCTGTTTTGTGCAAAGAGTTCTACACCTAAATTCCAAGGTTGTAAAGAAACAGAGATAGGGAGAGAGAAAGCAACAGCGAGTAGGATGGACAGAGCGAGAGATATACTGTAGAGCGGTTTCATGCTGTGTTGTGTGCTGCAACGTCAAATGTAAAAGAGATGTTAAGAGAAGTGACAGAGTGAGACAGATCGAGAGACGAGAACAGACGAATGGATAGAAAAGACATAGATGGAGATACAAGGAGATGGAGGAAGAGAAACAGAATGAGGTAGCCTCACCACGTTCACTGTCTTCTGGGCCGAACTGCTCTTTCTGTCGTAAATGCCTCCCATTAGAGCTGAGAGTGAAGGCTGCTGAGCCTAGGGCTGTCACGCTGAAGGGATTTCCCCTGAGGTGTTTTAGGGTGGCTCAACAGTGTAATGTGCTGTATTAGTGCATTTTTTCTTTATTGCCTTTTTAGCTTATTTCTTATTTTTTTCAAATTACTTCAGATTGTTTTACTATAGGAAATATGCTTTATTGTTAGGTTATTGCATAATTTTTAATCATTTAAATTGGATTACTCTCCCTTTTCATTTGGTTGAAATCTGAAATGTTCCCAAACGAGTGAAGTTACTCACCCAAACCAAAAGACAGAGATATACAAACTATAATAACAATATTATATCAACAGGAATTAACCGGCAGCTTTCTGTTAATTTACAGGTATTTGTTCAGAGTTACTTGTGGACGGTACTGGGAGAGCTGCCCTACTTACTGCAACATTGCAATATATTAGCCTATTTGTGTGCTATTATTTATAGTACTAATCGATTCACTGTTCACTGTCCAAATAACACAGCACTTGCGTTCAGGATGTGTTCCCTTTCTGTGATCATGATAGCTTTTGTCTGTTCATGTGTGTGACAAAATATACCACGTTTCCGAACACACGCACATTTTAGTCATATCAAAGATTAAAATAATGTCTCTACGCCTGTGGAAATACTAAGATGAAATTTGTTTATGAAAACCTTTCCCAGAGACAGCTCAATAGATCCTAGTTATTTTGTGAAAGCTAATCGATAATTTACAGGACCCACTGTGTGGTTGAATCATAGACTACTGATGAGCCTGACTTGAGTTCATGTACTTATTTTCACAACAATCTGCCTGTAAATAAAGTTTTTAATTCATTACGTTGCAAGTCCCAACAACATTTCGCTGCTTCTACCTATATAAGTCAGTGACAAATAAAACTTCTTGAATCTTGAATATATATAGGGAAAGCAGAAGGAGGAGCGAGACAGAGCAAGCGGGAGGGAGGCTTTGATGCTGCCTTGAACATAGTTAAATCCTATTTCTAAAGTACTTACCTTAAAAAAATGAAAGTAATTTATAAATGTATATTCCACTCAAATTGCTTGGGATGTGAAGATGAAGGGAAAACATATCAAAGTTGGAGCAGATTATGTAGGTTTTAAGGATTAATTGTCTAACCTTCTAACTTTACGCAGTCATCCAACTGTGCACAGCAGGTAGGCAAACATGCTGCGCCGTGCTAGTGTTAACTTGATTTCCTGCTTGCTTGTTTTTGACACGACATAGAAGCAAGACATTAAAGAGGTGGTGCCATGTTTTTGCACTTTTTCTGTTTTTCATGTGTCTATGAGGTTGATAGAACTTCATTAAGCCCCCCGGTGGTGTTTTTATGGTGTTTTATGTCTTCTCTGACTATTTGGAGTTTCTTCCTGGAGGCTGAAACCTTGAGGGTCAAACGTGCCAATAGAGAAACAGCACTTTAGTGACATCACAAAGCCCACACCCTCCCCCTCATTATCATAACACAACAGGTGTGGGCATGAGGAGGAGGAGGGACTAGGACAGGTGGGTGGTGCTAAGGTGGTGGAGGAGGTGCTAAGGTGAGAACCAGGTATACTTAATGCACTGGTGGGTGTGTCTACATAAAAACAACATTTTAACACTTACTGTACACTTTTTTTTGTTGAAAAAAATCCTTACATAATAATAATACCTTATGATCAGGTTTTAGGGTTGAAAAATATCATGGCACTCCATCTTGTAACATTACATTGTATGAAAGATGCATCAAAGATGTGCTTTTAATCTATCAGATGGACTATGTGACATGATCAGTGGTGAAACAATGGAGGATATGAGGGAATAACTTGACTTGATATATTATGCATTATTTTACATTATGCATTAATTACATGCTGATTTCTGAAAGTCTATATGGACACAGACTCCCTTAAATATAAGGGGTCTGCCTGTGGACTACACTCCAGTAATCATGTATTTTCATGCAGTGTGATAGTATCTGAATATCCTAAATATGTTAAACTTTTTTTTGACTGATCAAATTACATGACGTTTTGGGGTGAAAAAAAATTGCATTCAATACTCATGCATTGAAGTGTAAAAAAAAGAAGGGCATGAAGCCTCATGAAGAACGTGCACATAGCACTTGTGGCAGTTGCTCACCATGCCCTGTGGATGGCTTGTGCGACAGCCTTAGCTGAGCTAGAGCTAGGCTTCTCTGTTGAGGATGAGGAGAGACTGACCACTAGGCCTGTTTGGTTGACTGAGGACCCTCTGACTCCCCTTCATTAGAGTGGTCTGTCAGAGGGCTGTCAAGAGGGTTTTTAACCCCCGGAAAAAGACCCCCACTGTGGGACAAAAAAACATGCTGACCCATTGGTGCTCGCTCATGGAAAAAGGATGTTACTTACTGTGTGTGTGTGTGTGTGTGTGTGTGTGTGTGTGTGTGTGTGTGTGTGTGTGTGTGTGTGTGTGTGTGTGTGTGTGTGTGTGTGTGTGTGTGTGTGTGTGTGTGTGTGTGTGTGTGTGTGTGTGTGTGTGTGTGTGTGTTAGTGCGCGCACATGCGGCCACTGATTGTGTAGCTACGGGTGTGTACAGTTTATGTGTCAGTGTGCATGTTATGAAGTGCTGACCGGCTGTATTTTTAGCTGTGTGTGTGTTCCAGAGAGAGAAGTGTTCCAGACTCAGAGTGAGAGATTTAGTGTGTGTATGTTAAAATGACAGCAAGTAAGATAGAAAGTGTGTGAGAAGTCTAGTTGAAATAAGTTATTTTTGATGCTTGGACTAAATGAGAAACTCCCTGGGCTGGTTGCCCATTCCAGGCTCCATTGAACACAGAGTGGCTCTTATCTGCACACACGCGCAGGTGGGTGTGGGTGTGTGCGGGTGGGTGTAACTGGCTGTGGCTATTTGCAGCTCCACTTGCGCATGTATGCACGTATATGAGAGTAAGTGGGTGTATGTTTATGCAAAGTGCAATTTTGTGTGTGCATATCCAGTGTCCATGTTATGTTGGTGCGTTTGTGTGTGGATAGTTTGATGTAGATATGTGGGCATACATTTTTATTTATTTTATTTTTTCAAAATTTTACTCTCATTATGGGGCCGTTCATTTTGTTTGATATGTTTACTGTACCTTGCTGATAAGAGGTGCTTATGGAAATATCAATGTTGAATTGACTTTTTCACACTTACAAAGCAATTAAAAGTCTTCAGCTTTTGTTCCACCCCATCAGACACTTGTGAAACAGTCTCACATCACATTGTTCTTTATTTGTTTCTTGCCATCTTTTGTGTGTGTGTGTGTGTGTGTGTGTGTGTGTGTGTGTGTGTGTGTGTGTGTGTGTGTGTGTGTGTGTGTGTGTGTGTGTGTGTGTGTGTGTGTGTGTGTGTGTGTTACACATTTTTTATGCAAGGCTTCTTATAGTACTGCTCTATACAGGACAAAAAATGCATAATAGTATATGTCACAGGTAAATTGGCATTCCAGGTAAATTGGAAGGGGAGCGCTTGTTTTTAGGTGTGGGGCGGGGCTGCGAGGCGGGGCTTTTCGAGACAGGGTTTTTTACGCGAGGCTCACGAGGAGAAGGAGGAGGCGCGATGCGGGGCTTTGATACGAGGCGGCGCGAGGAGGAGGAGGAGGAGGAGGAGGAGGAGGAGGAGGCGCGATGCGGGGCTTTGATGCGAGGTGGCACGAGGAGGAGGAGGAGGAGGAGGCGCGATGCGGGGCTTTGATGCGACGCGGACCGCACGTGATAATAGTTATTGTCCATGACGGAGGCGTGCCGACTCAGCAGAGCTTGAGGCCGAGGAGGCGCGCCGTCGCGCCTCCAGGCGCGAGTGCCCGCGCCGACCGGCCGAAGGTCTGCTGAGTCGAATCAGCGCCGTCCGAGTTGTAACCCGATAGGGGGAGAATAGATCTTTTTATGGGTTACTATCATACAGTCTATGGTTACTATCCAGTGTCCACGACGACACACATGTGTGCGTGTGCATGTGTGCGCATGCACACACGCACACGCGTGCGCACACATGCGTGTGCATGTGTGCATGCGCACACATGCACAGGAACACACGCATGTGCATGCGTGTGGATTCAGTGTGCATTCATTGCCCTCTAGCGTTGGTTCTACAGAATTGCCTGGGGGCGGTGAAAACAAGCGCCCTTTTTCCAATTTACCTGGAATGCCAATTTACCTGTAACATATACACTGAGTCAATAGTTTGAAGCAGGGGACTGCAATATATGGCCTAGCAGAATTGTAGCATCATAACGATGCTACATGTTAACTATATGCCCCAAACAACAAAGCAGCTCATCATAAAAATGGGTTTTATCAATGGCAATTATTATGATTCAGACAATTACCTCTTCATGAATTATTGTAAATATTTCTATGATCACCAACTGCGTTTACTGTGCTTGTAACATTATTGGCTTACTTTTACAGTACAATTGTCACTCATCTAGTAAAAGTAAGACAGTAGACTATCAAAACACGCTTGCATACATGAATAATGCACTCTATTGCACATCATTTATTTTGCTCTGTGTGTGAGAGCAAAGGTTTTCCAGCTCTATCTCTCGATAGATCGACTGATCAATCGATCGATAGACAGATTTAGATATGGAAATAGGGCCTAGGGGGTTTGAACCCTCCAGTCTCAGAACCACATGTCTGCGTTGTGAGCTTGTAGATCTTGCGCCTTGCACTACAAGATTTTGACCCTTTGCACTTGCAGATGACTGGCAGTGTTGATAAACTTAAAACCTATACCTGAAGCTAGTTGACCATAGTCCACCAAAGCTCTATACTTGGTCCACTCCCTTTTCCCCTCTACACTAAATTTCTTTAGTGTTAATTTCACTGAAAATAGCAGATCTATTTTCGCCGATGGTTCTCCCCAGAATGGGGATGCTATACAGTAGGGTTCTGTGTGTGTGTGATTGCTCATGTTAATAGAGAAATGAGCAATCAGAGGCCCAGTGCCTTGCTCAAGGGCATGTTTTTGCAGAAGGAGATGAGGGAAAAGTGTTTTCCATGCACTTGATGGATCATTTGCAACCCCTGTGCGATCGAAGACTCATTAATTACTGAGATAAATGGATACAAGAGGTTGCTTTGGGGAGATGGGAGAGGGGATGTAGTGGTGAGCTACGTGTGTCTATACTCTACACAGAGTGACTGCAACATGACAAGTTGCTCCTTGGCTTCTGCTAGGCTAATTAAGGAACGGCAGTCGAAAGCCCACGCAGTGCTGACTTTTATTATTAAGCTCCCAACAGTGTCGGATTAAAACATATTTCAAACACGTCGTCCCTACCGCTGAGCAGGGCCGAGGGGGACAGCCCCTCCAGTGTGAGCTCATAATATACTGTATCTGCTTGGACTGTCCATTACCAAATAAAGAGATATGTCATGTTTTACTATATATATTATGCACGATTGCCCCCCCCCACCTTCAAAATCTGTATACACACGCACGCACGTGCACACGCGCGCACACACACACACACACACACACACACACACACACACACACACACACACACACACACACACACACACACACACACACACACACACACACACACACACACACACACACACACACACACACACACACACACACACACACACACACACACACACACACACAGGATATGTGGGTGTGGCAAAGTATATATAACATATTGTGAATTTCCAATTATAAAATGCTTTATGCTCTTTATGCAACGAAATGCGAATTTATGTATCTTTCCATCCACTAATATTATGCGATTATTAGGAGATGGTTCATGGGATAAGCAGTAGGTTGCACTATTTTGCCGGTTAAGTGAGACGAATATTATAGACCAATTATTTGTTTACTAACATTGAGACTGGATGCACAAGTGATTGTTTCACGCAATCAATTCTCAACCTGTTGTTTTGGGGTGCGCTGGTTTCAGCACACCCCAACCCCCTCTTGTGTGTTGGCTAGTGAGGCGCGTCCTAGCGAGACCTAATAGAATGGGTTTCATTGCGCGCATACTGGTTCTTATCAGTGTGACGTCGTCTGTTAAGGGGTCTATTAGACATGAGTTAATATTTTACGCCCTTTTGTCTGAAAATAATATTTTACGCGGACTGCCTGGTTGCCCATTGGGCTGCTGGACACTGAAGTCAGCTGGTTGTGCAGAGTCTGTGAAATGTTTCCTTCAATCAGGTTGTCTGAAACTAGTAGCCTACTCATGAACGACATTACAGACATGCTTGAATTGGTTCGGTACTCACCGGTAACAGTACCAGTTCTGCCGTATTTCTCCAACCTGAGCACCCAAGTTATTACTTATTATCTGGGGAAGCCGTGCACACCGCGGTGCACAACGACAGCCACAGCGATTTGGCTTCCCACAGTTACCTACCTTGGTTCTTGACTGAAAATAAACCCAGCAAAATTATAGACTTTATTTTCAGCTATCCCCTGCAAAGTTGGATACAGTTATTAACTGAACATAAGAGGACAAAAGGCATCACAGAATGAGTGTGAGACATTAATGGCGCAGCAAATTGCGCACATTCAAACTCATTTATGTAGGTGACTATTATGATGAGATGATCTTATTAAGATCCTATCTTAAAGTGTAGTTTATAGAACGTGTCCTCGAACATAGTGGCAATCATTAATTTTATTATCTGAATTTATACTTTTGTTGGCCTACGATTTAAAATGTAGGTGTGGGTTCGGAAACGTGTTTGGTTTGGAAATGTGGGAAGGTATAAAACGTGGCTTTTACTATAGGCCTACTACTTATGATATAATATTAAGTTATAATTGTGCAGAATTTGAAATGAGTTAAATTGTCTATGCATCCAAACTGATTCGGCAAGTGTTTCCATCCGTTTGCCGTAAAAACCCAGAAGAAACCCAGTTACAGACAAACAGACACAAGACACACTCGCACACGCACATGCGCACACACACACACACACACACACACACACACACGCACGCGCACACACTCCCCAGCTCAGTGTTATGTTAAGCTGTATCGTACTGTTGGAGCAGGCTGATTCTTTATGTCAAGGAGACTCCCAGCCCTCAGAGCCATGCAAATAATGGTGTTCCTGACTGATGTCCCATACATTTTTCATTGTGAGGGCATGACCCAGCCAGCAAGGAGCTCAAAGTTTTTCCATCCCTACCCCCAGTGTCCTCCCTCATCACTTCCCCACTTTTCATACTCCGGCAGAGCTTTCTCGTCCTCTCCCCTCCTTCTCCGCCTTCCTTCACCTCCTGGCTCATCCCTCGGCACGCACAACTCTAAGCCTCTATCATTGAAATCAATGGAATCGATTCTCCAGGGGTTAATGGATTTTTCTGCCAAGGTGAGGAGGCTGCACTTTAATCATGGCAGATCTTAAATATTTTATCAGCAGGAGCCAAGGGTTCATGAGCTGGAGCTGGAAACATATGGGGGAATGGGGGATGATGATATGAGAGAGAGGACGTAGAGAGATAGGGGAGAGAGGGAGATGTGTTAGCTCTGCTTCCCAGCACTCTGGGCCCAACAATGGGCCTCTTGTTGCACATCAGCGCCACACAACACAGCTAAATTGAACCCAGAGTGCCAGCTTTTTTTGTCTGAGAATACATGAAGAAGCATCTGCTTTTCTTTCTTAGCCATGTCGGCGCATAAGAATAAACATCAATGCACTCAATAGGAGCACAACCACTCTTCCCAAGGTGATGGAGTGATGCTACAGTACAGTATGAATATGTTGTATTTTTAGGTGTACCTTGATGTAAAAAATAAGTGAAAACATCACGAAAAAATTGCATTGTATACAGTTTAATTTATGTATACCATGTACCATGAGACCATTTGTTTTGGGCAGCAGACAGATATCATTAGCCTGACACTCAGCCTGAATTTTCATTTCGTTTCACTCCATTATTCAGTCTGAAAGCCCTCTCAGTGCAGCCGATTTCTGAGATGGGGGCGTGGCCAAAGTGGGACTCTTTGGCGATTGGTTCATACTGGATTATCCCGATCCCGATTCGTCGTACAGATTTTCAACCGAGAAACACCCGCCTTCGACAGCGTCACCAGACCCTGAATGCGAGGCAAACGATTCAGGGGTGGAGCCAGGCTAAGATATCATCATATTGATAACATATCAGTATTATTTACATACATTTTTCCATTTCACAATTATTTAAAAGCCTTTATATAGCCTAAATATATCACAGACAAACAAAAGTCAAATCTATTTAAAAAACTAATTCAATGAAGGCAGTGTACAGGCTTAACGTTCTTTCAGCGTTGAATATGAGTGAGGAGCTGCTTGAATACAGTGGGGCGCAGAACAGCCCGGTGTCTTCCTGTTGATGTTCTGGGCGAGCTGACGCCATACTTGGTACAATGGTGAGGATGCTTTAAACTAAATACAAATCAAATCAAATAAACAAAATTAATATTAATGGTCTTTATCAAAGGCAAAGGCAATGTGGAAAACATAGGCCTGCTGTTCTGGCCTGCTGTTCTGCACTGCAGCAGAAACGCTGCCAGTGTGAACAGCGAGACACTGCTCTCACATAGATACTGCCACTACGCTGAGGTGAGGTGTTATCGCGCCACCAGGAGGCCTATTTTTGCAAATATTACTCCTACAGACTTTGTCCAAACATCACTCCAATCGGTACACATTATCTCTACGGTCATGTGATCATTGACATATTCCATTCTAAGATTGGCTTCCAAAGTTTGTGGGGGTGGCCATTTGCACAAAATGCCACATATCATGAATGCAGCACCCGATTGCTGGGAAACAAACATATCAACATATTTTCTCTGGATTCCTCCCAAATTTTGCATGCCCTGGGTAGGCAACCCGGCCTGGCCGAGACCTGTGCTCCGAGTAGCACACTTTTCTAGTTTTACATGGTGGTCCATTTGAAGTGCCTTGGATTTGTTGTTCAACCAATCTGCACCTCTTGCAGAAAGGCATCGGATTGCTTTTTGGGGTGTGCTGAAACCAGCACACCCCAAAACAACAGGTTGAGAATTGATTGTGTGAAACAATCACCTGTGCAGTCTTTTGTTCAATGACACTTAAATTACCTGAACACCCCTGCGCTGAGCACAGTGCATTGCTCTTAAAGGTTTAATGACATTCACTTTTACACCACATTCAAAGTCTTTGTCCTGGTCCTTCAAAAGTGTACAAAAAGTTTTAAGTGAAAATTCCATTCCAGTGATCAATGGCAGGTGTTTTTCTCTCACATTTCTAAAGCCTTTTCAACTGCAATGAAAAAAGAAATCTTTGCCTCCGGGTGTCGCTGGTGAGGGATTTTGCCTGTCAATCATCGCCTCTGCTCCGCCCCCCCCAAAGGAAAGGATAGGGGAGGGGAGGGGCGAGGAGGAGAGTGGGCGGGATTATTCGACAGTGACCTCACTGTCGAAGGGCCAAGCTCAGATTACTTTTCAGCCTAATTATTCAGAAAACCCCAGACCACAGAAAATCCACTGATTGTTTTAAGTTCAGGTTTTTTGGGTGTAATTGAGGTCATAAAACCCCAAATAAAACATTGAAAATAAAAAAAGTGAAAATGAATGTCATGATACCTTTAACACATTGCGTGCCAATCGCGTAGATCTACGCGAACCTAAATAATTGCGCAGCGTGCCAGTCGCGTAGATCTACGCGAAGTGGTCTTTTTTTTTTGCAGGTTCACATTTCATTGTAGGCCTCCCTCGCCACGACACATTTCATTGTAGCACACCCGGAAACGGAAATATCCGTATCCGGAGATTTTAATCCAGCCCTCCTCACCATTTCATGTGAGTACTCCGCAATCTGGAAAATGACAAATGTTGCCAGTGCCACATAGTCGCTGTTTGATTTCCTTTTTCCCCCCAACTCAGCCACTTCCAATTGCATCCCACCAAAACGTTATAACCTGTTTTATCGAGGCAATTTGTTTAGGCCTGTGGATCTAACTGACAAATCAATTTCGTAAAGAAATAACTTTTGCCCTTTTTTTCCTATGCATTAGCATGCCAAGAACAATTTGAAAATAAACTGCATATTTTTCAGCATGGAAGTCTCACTCCAGTCATGATATGCTTTAAAAAGAATTTGACACTTGATACACACACACACACACACACACACACACACACACACACACACACACACACACACACACACACACACACACACACACAGTGCAAGCGCGACAGAAACAAGGAGAGAGAGATGGAGAGAGCTCCCAAAATGCCTGAAGACATTATAAAAGCTTTTCACAAGTTTTATGCATTAGTTAGAATAGAAGAAGCCATTGCTCTGAGCTTTGTGTGGCACTGTCTGTAACCCAGGGCTCTTCAGCAGCGCTGCACTTATTGCTCTACTCTCACTGCTCCCAGATTTTATTTGAAAAATAGCCAAAATTGAGGAGAAATGGAAATTAAATTGCAGCTTTGCTGAAGTTGTGGATTTATTGGAAATAACCTCTTTGAGAAATTGCTTTAATTAAATTCTTGTCCAGGCTTTTCATTAAAATCACATCTTAGTCCTCGCATGCCATAACTAAGCCCCATTTTGGCATGTATCTGTAGCTGTCGTTTCTCTTTGCAGTCTGTCTGACCTTCTTGCTCAGCCTGGTCAAGGCAGTGTGGCACAGGGAAGACTGCAGTATGGTGGTTTTCCATTAACTAGTGAATCTGAGATGTGTGTGTAGAAAATACTTGACAGAAACATATAACTGCACACCCATGTTTTGTGTGCAGGCATGTCCTCATGAACATACTGTAGACCCATAGAAATACGTTACCCATTTCTCTTGGGGCACCAGACTATTTTCTTTTACTCTATCTATGTTACTATATGATATGTTAAATTGCCTGTTAATATTACTGTTACAGAAATGTCATTGGATTGAGTTAAAGTAACACTGAGGGCCAGATTTACTAACTTTTGCACCTAATTTCAGGCACATTCTGCACCTAGAAACGTGTGTTATTTATTAGAAAAGGTGCACCGGTCTGGAAGTGCTGGTTGCTTGTCACCTTAAGTGCATCTTACATGTCATTGCAAAGTGAAGGGAGGACTGTGCAAACAAAGGGAGACAATATAAAAGATTCTCACAAGTTGCGAGGATCAGTTTTGCATGAAAATGTCTCTAGTGAAAAGCAGGAGCAAATTATTGCAGGCATTACTGGAAGGTTGTGGTAGAGATGGCTGCAGTAATTGCAACAAGAGGGAAACACAGGCCTCGAAGTTGCGCAGAGCATATCTGGATTCTTTCGTTTTTGGATCTATAGAATGCATTCACAACTTAATTCCCCCTTCCATCAATGAACATAGAAAACATACATCACGTGAATGTTCAAGTCATCCATAATCCAAATCACAAATGATGACGCGTCATGCAATGCAAGGGTGCACTGCAGACCAGTGTAATTTCTATCCTTGATAGTTTTACCGTCTAGTTTTAGTTGACGAAAACAGAAAAGGTTTTAGTCAGTTTTAGTTGACGAAAACTCAAAAGGTTTTAGTCCCGTTTTAGTTATTAGTTTTAGTCAAACAAATAAAATAAAAATAATGTCTTCAAACTTATTTAATTAGGTCAATACAGGTATTGGATTAGAGATATGACTGTGCTAACAGTATTATCATAAAATATATCCCATTTTGAAGAATCTAATTAGGGGGTAACACAATACAACTTTACAAGTTACAACACATCATTCACACAAAATACTGCATGTTCAGAAAATAGAATATCATAGAGTCTAGAGACTGACAAACAAAAATAAAAACGTCTTAATAGTTTAATAATCCTGCTGATCTCTCTTTCTAAGCAATGGCCAAAAATGTACCTATATTGAACTGTACTGTTCCAAGGATTTCCTTGTGACGCCACAGTCATACGCACCGTCGCTCACCGCAAACAACAACTTCAGTGACATACTCTTTGGGAAAAGCAACCGTTTCATATAGCTCTATGACAGCAACAGGTCTTTAGCCTGAAGCTAGCACCAGGGCCCTATTCCTCGAAAGGTGAATTAGAGCTAAAGCCTGGCTTTAACCCCTATCCTGGCTTAATTTAGCCAGGATTAGGGCTGAATCGGTTCCTAGAAAGCTGAATTATCTTGAAGATTAGTTTAGCCAGTTCACCCTGGCTAAGTTTAGCCATGACCCGATTCCACGAAAGAGAATTGAAGCAAGCCTACCTTAGTTACCATGGCAATTTAGCTGTGAAGTTAGCCTGGTCAGGAGCAGGCTAACAGCCAAGCTTACTTAATCCAGTGCCTTTGTTCTTCAAGTTTTTCCACAGTTAATTCAACACATGTGTTTGTATATGGACTCATTTGAATGACCCTGCATTCAAATAAAATGAAATCAATACAATAAGATATAATCAATTTAATTATATTACTGAAATAGTGTGTGACCATGAATCATAATTGTTTCACAATGACTCATGTGATATGTCATTGTCACTCTGTTAACACTATAGTTCATATTGTTGTTAGATGTTTGATAATATATTACATTTTTTTTTTATATTATAAAAAATGTCTGACACATACATATATATATATATATATATATATATATATATATATATATATATACATATATATATATATATATATATATATATATATATATATATATATATATATATATTTAAATATATATAAATTATTAGTTACGGGTTTAAAGGAGCCTCTTTGTAAGTCAATGAGGAGCATATTTTAAATTATCAATTTCTAGTCAATGGAGAAATTATTTTTTATTTCTTCTCCACCTTTGGAGTTACATCATGATGGCAAGGTAACTACACAACCCAAACCTCTACCAAAGTGGTCTTGCAAATGTGGGGTTATTGCGTGTCTCGTCCCGTCCCGTCCCCCCCGTCCCGTCCCGTCCCGTCCGTCCCGTTGCGGCCCCCGTCGCAGTACACCCCCCCCCCCCCCGTCACGTCACGTCACGTCCGTCCCGTTGCACGTCCGTCTCAAACACACACACACACACACACACACACACACACACACACACACACACACACACACACACACACACACACACACACACACACATGCTTGCAATACTTTGCCACGCTTTCTCCCTGGATCTATTTTTTGCGGTCGCGTTTGCTTTCTTGCTTAAATACATTTTACTTCCTTGTATGATTTCATGAGCTGCTGCAGTGCTGCTATTCAGCCACAGAGAAGAACGCCGCTCTGATTTTGGACTCCGTGATTGGTCAAGTTCAAGGATTCTGCTATCGACTCTTTTATAGAAATACGTGAAGCCTGGCTTCATTATCCTGGCTCGACACAGCCTGGCTTGACAAGGTCTAGCTCGACAAAGTCGCTCCTTTTCAGCCTGGCTTGGCGTTCCAGGAACCGAATAAACCAGGCTATACGGACCGACTTTGTCAAGCCTGGATTTGACTTAAGGCCAGGCTTATTTAATTCACCTTTCGAGGAATAGGGCCCAGGTGTTATGGAAAATTTTGAGGTACTAGGAAATTTACCACGGACCAATTGTCAAGTAACATCGACTTATGTCAGCAAAGGTTTATGATTTGTTGAGAAATCGTAAGGCAACTCTCTTCACAACAACAACAACAACACACGTGGCATACTTTATGCCACATGTGTATGCCAGAATTTGTCCACTGCCGAGAAATGTCCGGACCGCCGCGGGAGCGAGCAAGGGGGCGGATCCTATAAGGTTATGAGTCCCGCCCCATTATGTTCATCCAACTTATTTCGAGAAAAGTTGTTTTCATCAATGCATAATATGGAAAGGAAGGAAGTTACATTTTAACACAATTGACAAACAATTTATAAGCATGCGCATAGACTACATAGTTTATTTAATATTCTTCACTGTCTTCTTCTTCTTCTTGCATGTTGACTCCATAGCACACTTGCATAGGATGTTCTGTTATGATGATCGAATTGCCTTCTGTAGGCCTATGAATAAACAAAATCGCGTTTGCACTGAGGAAACATTTTGCGGAATCAATTTTAAACCGTTACCCAGCACCCCAACAGGTGAAAAAAATCACCATTAGGCTACTGGAGTTGTGGGACAGTGTGCTGCGCTCTCCGGGCCCTAATTTGTCAAATATTTTCAAGTGACATAATTCAAGCAATTAAAATCAAGCGAATTAAAAACAATCTAACAACAATGTTATAAGTTGGATGCTTAATTATTCACCCATTTAAACAAGTGCTATAACAGTCTTATCTATACATTTGCAGATACGCCTCTGTTAAGACATACGAGCGCGTACATGCAGAAAGGATTTTCGGGAGCACTGGAGTATTTTCATGGAGAGAGAGCAAGGTCTGCATCTGATAACTTAGGCGAGAAATGTGTGTTGTATTTGCTCAATATTTAGCCCTATTCATTTCATATTGGCAACTACTAGTTTCAGGACATACAGTAGGCTACAGTGTAACTACAATAAAAAAAATAAAAAACCTTTAGAAACACATTTGCCATCTGATTGTCCGTCGCTCGTTGTCAATTGGATCCAGTCGCTGCTTATTTTAAGGAGAGAGATAACATTACATTACGCACTGGGAGGCGAAGGAGCCATGACGCGTGCATTGAATTCAATAAGAGCCAGGTGGAAATGTTTGAATAAACACTATTTGAATGATTGCAAACTAATAATCGGTCAGGGAAATAAACGAAGACATAATACACTTTTGTTCTCTGATCCCCTATTTTTCACGGGAGTGGCAAACGCCTCAGCTGTAATCAGCTGTCTTGATGAGCTGATTGCTTTCAATCAGCCACGCTTTCCTATAGTACTTTCTTACTTTATATTACACTATCCTGGATATAAAATATTTCAGAGACTGACTCCTAAATACCATTATAAAAATCCTGCTAGCAGTCACAGCTAGTAGGCTACACAGCATGCATTGTTTTAAGTAAAAGAAAAGTAGGAAGAGGTCAATTTGTGTGCACACGCCTATAAGTTTGATATCCACACCTTCAACTATAAAGGGCTGCTGAAACATGCCATGTTTAGAGCATTTAGAGACAAATAAAAGATAAACTTTATTGTCTACACATGCTGGAATTTGCCTTGGGCTTTAATGTGGAAGTGAATGAATTAAAAACCAACAGAAGATAAAATGGAGATGTAATCAAACAAAGTGAAAAAACATGGAAAACAGAATACAGCCTTGAGTGTCTTCACTCCACCCCATTATGTAATCTAAAATGCTGTGTTTGCGAAGAACATTTAAATTGCATACAGGAATAAACTACTTAAAAAGCTTTAACTTTGTTGATTGTGGTTGTTGAAGTCGATTTGGTTGAGACTAATCTCTCAAGAACAGATTCTGCTCTGCGTTTGAATCTGTCGGTAGCCGTGTTGACAACCCGTGCACATTGGTTACAAGTGGGCGTGCTATCAGATCAGGAAGCAGGCCGCGCTTTACCCAATCAAATGTAGTGGGCGGGATTTATGTGTGTGCCGTTCCTTCCCCACTAGAAACAAACCGAAACTCATTTAACAATAGCGTCCTCGAAGCCGACAAGACCACGGAAAGTTAGTAACATTTTAAATTGCTCTTTCATCATAGAAACAAGTGGGCTTATAACCAAAACGATCCATGTTCTTTGGGAGAATTGGTGTTAAAGTGTTCCGTGGAGAAATATTGTTAGTGGGAATGAAAACATAGTCGTACCACCGGAAGTGAAAGGCTGAAGGCAGCAAAAACCCCGGTTTCCTTGCGCACGGCTGCTTCGTTGAGCTCCTCCCAGAGCCGAGTGAATAAGTAAAAAACAGCAGAGGGCGCTGTTTTTCCTTTTCATTTGGCGATGGGTTCCCAGATTGGGTTGAGACATAAACCCAGATAAATGACAATGATAAATTATTATAAGGCATTAATTGGCATAATGCCTGAATGAACATGTGGCAATTGATAAGAAGGGATGGCAACCATATCAGCTGTAATTGTACACTTTCCCACTAAAGTTAGCTCTCATCTCCCACCAGTGCCGTCACCAACAGGGACATGAAGACACCCCAATATGATGGATTTGCTACAGTATGCTTTATGTTTTATGTTTATGTCTCTTGGTAAAATACTAAAAACAAAAAAACAATGAGCTGTTGAGAAAAGTGTGGTTGTGTCATGCATCAAGTGCAGAAAAAGCTACAGCTCTCCCACTGTGTAGGTGTAAGTTATGCCCCGTGTGCCTCGTTTAACAATTCCAGTACCAGCATCACTGCAGTACCTACGGACTCAATTAGATGCAGTGTGAGGCCACATGGATGCAGCCTAAAATGTGAGAAAGCACATTAGGCTCAACAGGTTTGCCCCATTGGGGAGGAGCTGAGCCCAGGCTTTCAAAGCCTACATTCATCCTCTATGTTAACGAGTCATAGACGGAGACTTGGACCCCGCAACTTACTGTATATATGCAGCACCCGGTATTGAGTGTGTTATAATGAGATGGCAATGAGCTGCTAAGGGCCTATGTTAAGCCTGTGGTAAATGGCATGAAGAGTTTAATGGCCATTAGAGCTATTCATAGTAATGGAGAATATCACAGGGAGTCAACCAAACACATTTCCTGCTCAGCCTTTTGAAACGTGATGGAACAAAAATGCCCTTGCAAAATCCTTCTCCGTCTGCCCTAAAAGCACTGCCATCACCCTGCTGTGGTAGAGACGTTTAGTGCAGGAATTGTGCGAAGGTCAACGTAAATAAGGCCATCGCATACATGAAATGTTTGATCCCAACAATATACAGTTTGTGTATCATGTCATATACTCAAGCAAGACACTGAACACTGGCTCAGCTGTTGTAATAAGAGTGTACTCTTGATAAGAGATAAAATGTGTGGTATTTTTATTATCTTCACCAGGTCGGATGGCTGAAGGCCAGAGTATTTTCAGTCCCGTTAGTCTGTCCGTCCATCCGTCTGTCTGTGAACAGCTAATCTCAGGCACCGCTGGACCAATCAGTGTGAAACTTTGCATGCACACTCCTAGTATAGGCTAAGCAAGAACCTCTGCCCCAAACCTGTCAATTCGGCCTCATGGTGGCGCTATAACAGGCTGATTCACATTTTGGCCTATAACTCTTTAACCGTAGGTCATACAGTTAAATAAATAAACCCCTGGATTCCTTGGATCATGACGCAACTCTCCATATACTGTAGGCCCATTACCACCTGACAAGATTTTTCTCCTTTTTGTTTTTTTTTCGTTAGTTTAAAGTCTTTCAGTCAGGAACACTCACGTCACAAATAGATTTTACCATTTATTGCAACAAATGGAATACAGTCAAACTTGGTGTTAATGGCTCCGCTCTTTAAGCTGTTACCAAAATTTTGCTAAGCAGCATGCTAAGCAAAATCAGGGAACATTACATTACATTACATTACAGTCATTTAGCAGACGCTTTTATCCAAAGCGACTTACAATAAGTGTATTCAACATAGGTAGGGAACGAAAACTACTAATCACCAGAAGTCTTTAGTGCATTTTCTGCAAAAACAAGCAACCAAGAGTATACCTAGCGCTAAGGTAAAAGTGCAATATATCAGCTACCTCGCTATGCAAAACCCCCCACAGGTAACAAGAGTGGGCCCTAAGCAAGATATTTAATCAGATTAACTTGAGTCATGCACACTTGAATGCATTTTAACATTAAAGACATAGAAAATTGAATTCAGTTTAGAGTTGTGCAAACATTGAATTCCAGTTTACTTTAGAGCCATGCACACATGAATTTCAATTCAACATTCAGCTTAAACGTTTGAGTAATGCAAGACTCTTGACTATAAGGTGGAGGCTGGGGTGGTGGAGGCAAGCTTTGCCAGCAGCAGCAGTGTGTGACAGCAATTGAAAAGCGGAGATCCAGTGAAGGAGGGAGCCGTATTTAAATGGACCGCCTTGTTGAGGGAATGAGGTGTAATTGGTGTGTAGAAAAGCAATCAGCAGACTGACAGCTGATTACAGCTGAGGCGTATATGACTCGTGTGCTCTGCATGAACTAACGCTTCATTCTTTCAATTATCATGCGTTTTGTAAAGTATGCTCCCATTTATTTTAAATTTAATTATAAAGAAGGGTATGCGTCTACTTGGTGAAGACAAGCAGTCCTGGAGGAGATTTGCGCTCCTTTTCTAGTTATTAATATTATGTATGCATGTATGTACTGTATGCATAAGTACAGCAAATCACTTCACTGAAAATAGCCTATACAAGCTCAC
Organism: Gymnoscopelus braueri; assembly: GCF_963280865.1. Lineage (NCBI taxonomy): Eukaryota > Metazoa > Chordata > Actinopteri > Myctophiformes > Myctophidae > Gymnoscopelus > Gymnoscopelus braueri. Next base: position 42,688,744 of record NC_137604.1, read on the forward strand.
AATGCAAGTTTTTCTCTGATATCAGGTTTTAAATTCTGAAGCGTGTGGTTCCAAAAATATTGGGGCAGTCTAAAGAAGTAATTTTCTAGCTCTGATTGTCTACTTTCATTATGAAAAAAAAAATAACATTTTGAATGATCAGATATACGTTATGTTGTGTCACAATTACATCTCGTTTGTTTTCTAGGAAAATGTTAGTAGTCATTCGGCACTGCGATAAACTGGCCTCCAATTCGTCTATACAGCTTTTTTAGCAAAGTGGAAGAAACATAAACAAACAATGATAAAAAAAACGAAATCCAAGAGATGAGAATTAAGCCAAGTGAATGGAGGATGAAATAGCCAATTCCCTGTTTGATGCTTGGAACACTGGAGCTCTGGTGAAAGGGGAGTCCAAATTTGGATCCTTCTTCTGAGACACATCTGGGACTATTTGCCTGCATGTTTGTGCTCCCTCAACAATGTGGATAAGAGCCTCCAAAACGTCCACCATAAGCATCCCATCTGTCACTGTTATCGACAGCATTCACACCAGTTGTGTAGAGGGCTACTCCAAATGAATGAGCAGTGTTTGTAGTTTATTTGTTTCAACTTTTAAGTGGCTGGGAAAATTGATTGAATTAAGCACAAAAGCTTGCCTGCTGCAACATTCTGTTTTTAAGAGTGTGGTCCAGAGCTTCCCAGTGTAGCCACCCAAACTCCACCTCTTACTTTAGGGCGCTGAACAGCTCCATTGAAGTAACCAGAGTTAAATAAGGACATGATTAACCAGACAGGATCATTCGTACAACAGTATTCATAGAATATGTAAAAGGTAGGGAGACAGGTCCAGGGAAACCCTCTGGATTAGCCACCACGCCACTTAAGAGGATCTGTGAATGAAAGGAACTTCAAGTGCCAGATCACCTACTCCATGCTACACATTGCTGGTCTATACATGATAATAGTGGGCCGTCACCGCCGTGTGGTCATGTGTGGTCATGTGTGGTCATGTGTGGTCATGTGTGGTCATGTGTTATGCGATGATAATGAGTGTGGGAAGCTTCTCAGTGGCAGGAAGATCATTATTAATACACACAACAATAACAATACAAAAGGAATACTATAAATGATACAACCAAACATGCAATATAATTCAACTAAAATACACACACTATTTACAGTACACACTCAATTACAATGGAAACAAAATCAACCCAAAGCAAAGGGAAACTAGAAAAAGTGCTCCTCGGAGCACAGGTCTCCGCCAGGTCAGGTACGTTATTGTGGCCTCCTGGTGGCGCTATAATAGGCCAATGTGAAAAAGGTGACATTTGTTCAAGGGCTTTTCACTGCAATCGGACACTGCATTCATGATTTGAGGCATCTTGTTCCAAAAATATGTTTGCAAAATTAGACCTGCTGGTGGCGCTATAACAGGCCAATGTGGAAAGGGTGGCATTTCTTTGTCGGCCTAATAGAAATGTGCATGTGAAATTTCACGGAAATCGCAAGCTGCGTTCATGATTTGAGGCATTTTGTTCAAAACGGACCAATCCTGCAAACTTTGGAAGCCAATCTTAGGCAATCAGGATGGAATATGGGAAATCGGATGAATCCGTGTTGATCACATGACTATAGAGATACGGTGTACCGATTTGTGTGATGTTTGGACAAAATCTGTAGGAGTAGTATCAATAAATGTGTTTTGCACATATCGGCCTCCTGGTGGCGCTATAACAGGCCAATCTGAAAAATTGGGCCAGAGGTTCTGAGTTGGCATCCAGGGACTGTGTGCGTGCACAGTTTCGCAGCGGCCGGGCCAACGGTGCCAGAGATTAGCTGCTAACGGACGGACAGGACGGACACACGGACGGACGGACGGACGGACGGACGGACGGACGGACGGACGGACGGACGGACGGGGGGTAAAACATACTCTCTCGCCATGCCTTTCGGCCTGGCGGAGACAAAAAGGAAAAACATTGGACACTATACGGATTGGTATAACATCTGCAGCAGCCTGTTGCACACATAGAAGTTTCCACTCTCCCTTCCTGTAGAATGATTCAGACTTGTCAGACTGGTCCAGTTTATTGTTCATGTGTACTTGTAGTTGGGGGCCCTCTTCTTGTTGTGCTGGTAGTCCACCACCAGCTCCTTTGTCTTTGCAAGGCTGATCTGAAAGTGACTGTTGTCACACCACCCTACGAAGCTCTCCATCAGGGCTCTGTACTACTTTTTTGTCATTCGTGATGCAGCTGACAATGGAGGAGTCGTTGGAGAACTTCTGTAGGTAGCACGTACCTGAGTTGAAGCAGAAATTGGAGGTGTAGAGGGTGAACAGGAAAGTTGACAGAATGGTTCCTTGGGGAGTGCCCATGTTGCTCACCAGCACATCTGACAGGCTGCCAAGCAGACAAATAGCACGAGCACCACATGTTAGCAAGTTAGACGCCAGCCTGCTGGCCTTTCCTAATCCTGGGGGCAACTTGAGCAGAGGGGGCTGCTCCTGTCAGCTGCTTCTTTGGCCCAACACTCTCACGCACGCACGCACACACACACACACACACACACACACACACACACACACACACACACACACACACACACACACACACACACACACACACACACACACACACACACACACACACACACACACACACACACACACACACCCCTAAAGCATGGACATTTGGCAGAACCAGAGCGATGTGTCGCCATGCATTCAAATGCAATACTCTTTTCAACAAGGAAGCGATTGCAGTTATTCCACATCTCAGGCCATCATCTTTGTATTTTCACCCTGTGAGGCTGCTAGTACAGGAAGGCCTCAAAGGCATATTTTCCCACACTGCGACAACACTGTGTTGCCTGAGATGCCTGGTGACACTAGTGAATCAGAACCACTCACCCATGTTCTTATACCCCCCTCCCTCTCTCTCTCTCTCTCTCTCTCTCTCTCTCACTCTCACTCTCTCACACTTTCTCTCACTCTCTCACACTTTCTCTCTCTCTCTCTTTCTCTCTTACCCTCTGGCTTATTTCCTGGTCACAAAGCCTTGTAGAAACTCTGCTTGGCCTTTCTGCCCTCTTACCCATTTAAACCCTATAACTTACTGTAGTTGACCAGTGTCCCTCAGTGGTCTATATGGCCCCCTCCTTTTTCCCTCTACCAAATTTCTAACTTGTAAATAGCCACGAATGTTCGCCTATTATGACGTGCAGAAAAGAGACACTATGGTTCATGTGGTTAAGCAGAGGCACACATTGCCATTAGTCATACGAGGCAACTCTGAAGGCCAACAAAATGTACCCCGCAGCAATGTCTCCACAAACGGGCAAACACGCAGTGGCAGGACGGAAACTATTATCCAATGCCATAATAGTAGGAAACCTCCCTTAAGCTGTTTGGCTCTATTACATTTTACTTGTGTTGAAATAGTTTTCAATTCAAAATACAATGCTGTAACTGTTAAGCTACAGTGTTAAGTTAAACATTTGCTTGTCATTAATGCATAAAAAACTATGACCGTTATTTTTATCAGATGTCCGGGTAAACTGTAATAAATCCTTTTAAATTCTAGTGAGACCTCTGCTTCATAGCTGCTCTATCTATCCACTGCTGTCTGACTGTCGTTCAATCGATCCAAAGAAGATGACAATAAGATATTAATGTGATTTGATGTGATCATGTGGTCATGTCAGTTGTCAGAAAGCAGGTAACACTGGTGTTAAACAAAGCTCTTGTTCTAAAAAGGTATCCTGTTGGCAACAAGTAGCCTGCTAATCTGAAGAGATTATTGAGCATTCAGTTACTTCAGCAACATGGGCCAAGTTATTGTGGAACACCTTGCTTCATTAGCATAATATATAATACTGTATAATGTAATGTAAAAAGAATTGGCGCACTCGCATAGGGCCCCTCTTTAATATCTTTGCCTAGGGCTCCCTGACACCCTAGGATCCCCTCTGGCATTGGTGCATGCTGACAAGAGACATTTTATATATGCATATGTTACAGTACGATTGAAGAACAGATTGAAGTCAGATTGAAAAAGGAGTGCATATTTTCTTCGAGTTCACCTCCCACACTCCCCTGTGGCGGGGCAGGGCGGGGCCCCCCGTCAAAAAAAGAAATGACGTCTCGGAGGTACCGAGACTAGGGGGGACGATGATTTATGATTCTGTGCCTATCGGGACATAACTTGGACGGCGCTGAGTCGCTTTAGCTCACTCGGCGGTGCCTCCCGTGGCTCAAGTCACCTTCAGGCGGTGCGCCTCCGTCTGTGAAGCCGAGTGCACCTTCTTCAATCTGACTGGTTCTCCAATCGTACTGTGACACATATACAGTATAATATATAAAACTGTATCTTTGATCATTTCCTGATCTCTTCCTGATCTGTTTTGGGGGGTGTTTGTTATAGACTTGTACATGGCTGCTGAGGTGCAGTACAAACAAGGAGCGGTGGGAACCTGTGAAGAGGTGTATCAATTTAGACAGCTGCTTAGAGCTGTCTGCCATCTGAGTCAGTTGTATGCGGGATATCACAGGAAAAGGCCGCAGGCTTTCAGCAGAGCAGGTGTGAGATTGTAGCTATTTTGTGGTTCACTGAACATTCTGTACATCATCAGGCCGACAGTTTATGGTGTTTTCTTTCACCTTCGGCTTCGCTTCCATACACACTTGAGCTGCCCGCAGCAGCCACAGAGTAGCTCCACTGGAGCACTTGGGGACAGTAAGTGCCTAAAACAACTTGAACATGAATTCTGTTCATTCTGGACCCACCCAGTCCATGGACATTTGGTCACAAGCACCTTCACAACACATATCATAGGCTTTACCCTGCATTGGCTCAGTGTGGGATTTGGTCATTTTATAACCGTAGGACTAATCCTCTTGACTCTGTGGCTTAATCCTGAATCCTGTCTGCCTCTGGACTCTTGGGCATTAAGGAAGGCAGTTTAAGTCTGGTTAATAGATAAGTAAGGGCTTTGTTGACTTTTTAAACCCTTGATGTGGCTTTCATAACCTTGCAGTTCTGAACTAAGGAGAATTCATAAGATGTGTGGACATAATATATTGTTATATTGTATAATATAAGACTTGTGCTTTGTTTACCAAACTCTTTTGGATAGGATTTTTGTCCTATTTTGTGTCATAATGACAGTGTCGCACAAATGTAGTCAAAATGCATATTTAACCAATGAAAAGTAAATAAATTATAACTACTGTACATTGGATCCATTGTTTGGAACCCAGGTTCTATTTTCTATTTCCTGTTTTTAGACATACAGTACATCAACATGGTTTCCACCCAACAGCGATGATACAGTAGGGGGGGGGGGGGGGGGCAACATTCGTCAAATAGCTGATCTATACCAGCTCTGCTATTTCTGGGGAAGAGATTTGGTGTAGAAGAAAACAAGAGTGTACCAAACACAGTTGCAACTCAGGTCCTTACTATTACTAAGTATCTTATGTGCATGTACTGTATCAACTGTAAGGTAGCAAAAGGCCACAACAGATAAGTGGATTCCTATAAGAGTGTGCAGAAGCACTCATGGCACTGTGCCATGTACAGACAAGTGTGCCTTGGGATTTTGTGACAACCATACATTATTGCAATATATACAACTATACAAAAAGTTTTGAATATCTTTTAAATTATCAGCAATTTTTATTTCCAAATATTTTAACAACTCTCACCTGGCATCCATATTTTGGACATGTCATTATCAGGTCTTTAAAAATAGTGAAAATAAATAAAATTAAGTATCCAAGTTCTTGTAGAAGTAGAAAATAACAGATAGTATTAGTGAAAATAACAGATCAACAAGTGCTTGTAGATCTGCTATTTTCACTATGAATGCAGGTTCGCCTTGAGATTTTGACTTTGGGTGTACCAAAATAGAGTATAGAATCATGCAAAAATAATGTTACATTGATACATTTTCTCATTATATGCATGAGTCTGATTTTCTGCTGTAGTCACATTTACATTTCAACCTTAAGTTTTTGCATGTTCTTGAACAGTTAAGTAATTTAGTAAAAGATGTTTTTGCAAATATATATAAATAAAAATAAATTTGAGCCTCAACCTTAAAGTAATTTAATCTACCTGTGTGTGCACGCCTGGCCCCTGTATTTTAGTTGAGCCACTAGGTGGTGCATGTATGTTGTGTAACTCTTTAGCCTGTCACTGTGGTCAAAATTGGTCTTTAATTAAGGGAAAATTAAGAACACCTGTATGCTCAGAACTCCTCAGTTTGCAAGTTGTGAATGCAGATACAATTTTGACCTCCAATCCAGAGAAGAAAAGAAAATGCTAATCAAGTGGTAAAAGCTTCAGAAATGGGGGGGGGGGGACCCAGCAAAACTCCTAGCCCGGATCTCAACCGACCTGATGAGAGGTGTGTTTTTTTTCCTCCCAGATCGCAGAAAAGGGGGGAACTTTTTTGACGAGGGCGGAATACTGTGCAGTGCACCTTATGAATATTAATATTGACATTTGGCAAATGTATTTAATCTCTTTGGCTTTGTCTTACAGCTTGAATATAGGACTGTCCTCATGGGACAGCAGCATGTTACCCTCTATAACATCTTGCATTTTCAGTGCTGTTTTACCAACTGCTCTCACTCTCCGACTTACCAATATTTGAATACAATTTCAGTGAGAATATTAAACAGCCCTGAAATTATGGATAATGTCATGAGCTTGCCTAGAGCAGTGGGACATAATAGAGAGTAGCGCTGCAGTTAGCATTAACACCTTGTCAACCTTGTTTCCAACCTCAGGGTTTTGTTTTCACTAAGCTGTCAAGTTGTAAAGCTCACAGGAAGAATACAAACCACCACTATGCGATTCTTTTGTTCACCTTGAGTGGTTTGAAAGCTAGACTAAAGTTTTACCAACTTTTGAAGTAAATGCATTTGAAGTTGACATCTTTTTGTGGTCTTTGACAATGGTATTGTCTTTGAAGAGACTCAGCTTCTATTTATTTGGTGGTAGATTCTCTTTGTGTGCTTTTAACAGCAAGAACAGACATTGAGTCTCAATTAATCTTCCTGTGTTCTTGTATTACTTGCAGGACCAGCAAAAGACGAAAACAAAAAACAGACACAAGTAATGCAATTAAAAAACTCATTCTACACAGAGTATCCCTGAGTGGTGTTGTGGTGGGGGATTACATCAGTATACGAATTGTATTGCTGTAAGTGTAGTATCTTTAATGTAGCTTACCAAAGGAACAATTGGGAGAAAGAAAAAAATTTATCCAAACTCCCGCTGCACCTCTGCTGAGAAGGATACAGGAATGTTGGCACAGCGGTGTACTTTTCACTCCAGCAGCCAAGCAATACAGCTAGGAGACAGGACAAAAACAACTAATCCATATCTATCTTTGTACTTTCAACATCCACGGTCCTTTGGGGAAGATTGAGTGCCTGAAGCCATTTTAGCTTTCCTCTGCGTCACAGCTTGCTGTGCAGCCTTCAAATCTAGTTTAAAGTAGTCTCCATATATGGGCATTTTATGTTTATGACGCCCAGTGTCCACTGTCCACCGTGTGACTCCACCGTCCACCATCCACCCACAAGGCAATTTTAATACAAGAAGAGAGAGAGAGAGTATATACTCTTGCGGCCCTCACACCTATGTCGCACCGCGTATCTGACCGATATGCCCATATTTGGAGATCTCCGTGTCTGTCAGTCCTTGTCCCTTTATGCCCATAATATATGGAGAGCCCTGATGTCAGCAGTATGCCCATATATGGGCATGCTAATATGGTGACATGAACGTGAGGTCCGCCAGCCGGCCGGTCCTCCCTTAAGCCAATTTGAATACAGGATTTAAAAATAGGATATAGGTAGGTATGAGGGCCGGCAGTGTGGCCCTCATACCTACGCCGCGCCGCCGATCTGACCGATATGTCTGAGTACCCGTTTGAGTACCCGTTGTACTATAGAGTTAAAAAAAAGAATAGAGAGGGTACCGGATATCCCCTCCCATCCACTTGTATTGATTTGCTCACCCAGCTTCCGGGTTGGAAATTTGATGGGCCTCGACCATCACATTTCCAACCACTGGGTTCTGGGGGCTTGGTTGTACCCCAGTCTGTCTGTGTCTCTTTTGAGTCCATACAGTATATGGAGATACCTGATGTCAGCAGTAAAACAGTATATGGCATGCCCATATATTGGCATGCACATATATGGGTATATTGGTTGGATCGGCGGTTCTGGACAACTGGATATCTATATATGGACATATCGGTCGGATCGGCTGTTCTGGACCGCATATGCGAACTACTCGGTGGCGGCCACCACATGCACACTGTGTTTGAAGTCGTGGGTCCCATACAGTATATGCACATGACCATATACGGGCATAGCTGTCGGATATGTGGCTCTGGACAACCGGATATCTACAGTATATATGACAATATATGGGCGTATCAGGTTTGTTTATGGTTATGTCTGAGTCATAGTGACGTGGCCGTGGTCCTGCCTTAGGGTATATCGGGTTTGGTTATGTCTGAATCAGTGACGTGGCCGTGGTCCGCCCGCCGGCCAGCCCGTCCTCCCATTAGTCTGTGTGTGTGTGTGTGTGCGTGTGCGTGTATGTTTACATATGTGTGTGTGTGTGTGTATATATATATACACACACACACACACACACACACACACACACACACACACACACACACACACACACACACACACACACACACACACACACACACACACGTAGCATCCTCTCCTTTTTCTGTAAATATACCTTTTGCTGCTACTGAGCTTTTAGTGATATGTATTGTACTAGAAGTTCTGCCCGCTATGCGGGCAGAACGTCTAGAACCCCCCCCCTAACCCCCCAAAGAAAATATCGTTTGGGGGTACAAAATCATGGGATAAAAAAATAAATAAAAAAATACCCAAATACTACTTGGGACCCCCGCGAGACATCGCGGACCCCCGTGAAACATCGCGGACCCCATCGGCTGTTTTATTTGCACTACAAAGCCTTGACTACAGCACAACAGGTGTGTGTGTGTGTGTGTGTGTGTGTGTGTGTGTGTGTGTGTGTGTGTGTGTGTGTGTGTGTGTGTGTGTGTGTGTGTGTGTGTGTGTGTGTGTGTGTGTGTGTGTGCGCGCCAACATACACTGGTGGGTGAGTGTGTGTGTGAGTGCACCGTTTTTCCCCGTCAGCCAATTGCAGTGCATTTTTGCCACCTCCGCGACTAATGTGACGCAACGGGACTTTTGAGATGGCCATGCCCAAAATAGGTTGCCTTATTCGGATACATGCGTGTGACTGGCCGCCCCTGCCGGTTCTCTGAATTTTTATTTTCAAATAGGCTCTGTCATGATTAATTGACCACACATATGAAGTGAAACAACTAAATTCTATCCAAACGATATCTTATAAGTAAATTCCGTGCCTCAAAGAAGAAGTTTGAGAGCTTTTTGAAGTTGAAAAGTGCGGAGAAAGCTGGCCACAGAAACAATGGACAGAAACAATGGCTGCCGTTCGTGTTTGGTCGGCTGCACTCGGAGCCATTCGGGCTCACTCGAACTCGCCACCTGATTGACCAACTTTTGCTGTCAATCACAGAACGATGAGCGACGATAGGCTCCGAGAGTGAGGTTTGGGTTGCCATGTCCAGGTGTTGTAAGCGTGAAGTGGGTGTAAATTTGTTAGAGAAAGTGCGTCGACGCATGCGCAGTGCGCAGCTTTGTGTTTTTTCATGAAGCTGGTTGCTTGTTGCTCGCGCACGATCTGGCATCAGCGGTGCATACGCATGCGCAGTGCGCAGTACTTCGTTCCCAGGTACAGCAAGTTTGCCAATTGTAATATAGATTGTGTGTCTTACTGATGAATTTAGTACAGTACAATGGACCACAATGGAAACAAGGCCCTGGTTTTTCTGTGTGTTATCCTTTTAGCATAAACTTTTGACTGTACTACTTGTACGGTTAATAATCTTGTTAATAAAGAATTAAATCAATGAATAAATCAATACTGTATATAGCCGACTACTGGTACGGTTAATAATCTTGCTTATAAATAATTCGATCAATGAATAAATCAATACTGTATATAGCCTGTAAAGTTCTTTTGTCAGTGACTTCATGTGAAGATTTATATGTGTGCTGCATCTCTCTATCTTGTAGCATTTGTGTTAGAAAGGCTCATTCATATAGTATCTTGAGTATCACAACTGCTACTGCCCATTAGCAATAAGCTTGGCATGGCTATGCTACTATAGCAGAGTGTTTGAGAGTGATGGCCCAGACCCCAGCAGTGATTCCTGCTTTATCTCCTCCAAGAGACGCTAACTGCTAGGAGTGAGAGTCCAGTAATAATGTCCTGGCTTTGGGGAGAAAAGATAAGAGCGATGAAAGCTTTAACATCACCATAACTTCATCCCACAAAGCTGCAGTAACTGTTGAGAATTACATTTCCAAAATGCTGCATTGAACACTAACAGTTACATTAAATGTTGATTGGTCAGTGTTTAGACCACTTAGGGATGAATAATAATTTGGAAATGTCAGTGTCACAGGTCTTAATTGTGATAGCCAATAAGTTCACAGTAGTACATTTTACAACACGCCAGCAATCATTTGTTAGGGTGTGAGCCATCCGCGAGATGTACGTCATGTCTTATTGGTCAAGAGAGAGGTGCAGTATAAAACTCAGGGAGGGATCAACAGGAGACAGGCAAGTTGGGTCAGAAGGTCACTGTCACTGCCAGCACAGACATTTAGTGTACAAGTGTTTTGTTTTTTCTCTTCTCAAGAATAGATGTGCCAGCTTTGACAGTTAAAAGCCCAGAGTTGTTGTTTTGTATGAACTCAAGATTTCAAGGTTCTTTATTGGTGAAATATATTTTTGGTTTCAGGCTGTCGGCTCCTCTGCCGAAACAAGTACATGAACATGAAATAGCGAAATAAATTGCAATAAAATAACAGTAGAAGTAGCAGTAAAAGATAGTACTAAAAATATAATACAATATCAATTTCAAAATGTAAGGGGCCTTTGTTGGGTGCTGTCTCCAGTGGTCCTACCTCTAAGTATTACATATAGCGTACATGCAAGACTGTATGCCTAATGTGGCGAAATTATGCCTATTGCGGCAAAATTTTGCCTAAACCTAACCTTAAAAACAATGCATAAACCAAACCTTAAACCTGACCCTAACCTCACAAAAACTATGCCTAATGTGGTGAAATTATGCCTAAAGTGGCAATTATTACTTTTCAAAAAACAGCAATGGGAGTGGGATTCGATCCCATGACGTAATGGCATGAAGTCTAATTCTTATCTCGGCATGCCACAGAGGGAGCTGGCAGAGTTGTGATTCGGAGCTTATTTGTCCCCTTTTTGGTAGAAACGACCAGTTCCTCTTCTTTAAATTCAACCTATCAGAAGAAGTTTGAGCGGTCCTTGGCACAACACTGTCGTTGTTTGAAATCATTCTTCCTAGACTGTAGCAGACAAAAAAGTCCATGGTTGGGGAGGCTGGGGTCTTTGATAATGCTACAGGGTTTACTGTCACATCATCCGGTGTAGGTACTGTATATATCCTGGATGGAGGGAAGATCACTTCCACCGATGCTCTGGGCTGTCCGTATCTCCTTCCGCAGCGAACTTGAGCAACTATTATTCCTTTCCATGTGAGCCTTCAAGGTTGTGCAGCAAAGTGCTGTAACATTTCTATCTGACATTTCTACCAAAAGTGTTCCCAACATCACTCACTTTTGATAAGAGTGTGTGTGTGTGTGTGTGTGTGTGTGTGTGTGTGTGTGTGTGTGGGTGTGTGGGTGTGTGTGTGTGTGCGCGCGCGTGTGTGTTCATGCATCAGGATTGGCATGTCTGTGATATCTAAGGCTTTGATTGATTTTTGTGTGCGCGCGCGTGCCGTGCATGCATGTGTGTGTAGGAGGTGGTTATAAAGTATTCTTGATGGATTTTCACTTTTCAAAAGCTGTCAGATACGTCTCTTTTAAGCCAGGAAAAAAGAAAAAAATCAGCAAAAAGAAAAAACGTTCCTTCCTTTGAACAACTCCATGGACTTTGTCTCCATTCACCCTTTTCCCAACCAATGGAAGTCTTCAGCTGGGGATGTCGATAGCACGGTACTAAAAGAGAATATATACTATAGTCACCTGACATGACAACACATGATGAGAAATCAATATGAGGGCCTCCACGCAGCCTCTAAGAAGAGGGGGGAGGTGGTGGTGGAGGTGTGTAGAGGGGCCGGATGAGTGGTTGTCTGTGGATTCTTAATGTGGAGAGGAATCATGGAGGCCTTGACAGGCATTGACTGGTGGTCCAATTAGTCCAGAAAACACAGATGAATATAGACAATGAGTGCACATGCAGTTACTGTGTTCAGGGTGGGGTGGGACGGTGGGCAGGCTGGACAAGGGGGTGATGTAATTCATACTGAATGAGATTATGGTGGGTATTACGAAAGTCTTGAAAAAGCATAAATAGCACATTTTCCCAGCATGTTTCAAAATTAAATTCAGCTTGTCGCCTTTGACAGATGGAGTTAATCTGTTTGAAATCACCCTGGCCTCTTGGAGAATCAGATGGCCAATTTGGAGTTTCATCAGTGAAATTGATCGATTGTGTTAAAGTGTGATATACAGTACCATCGGTGCCCATGTTCCACCATGATGTTTTCCCAACGGTCTGATTTATTTGCTAACAGAAATTGAACATGTGTGTTTGATTTCGCTCAATTTTCTGCTTCACGGAACAAGACTACATATTTTTCTGTTATTTCCAATAAAGCCCTGCACTGAGATTTACAAGCAGAAATCAAACAAAGCTGCGTGCTGTGTTTTTGAATGCACTAGTCTAAGCTGCCAGTTCCTCTAATTAGATTTTATCCTCTGCAGCCCATTCTTTACAAAACAATGTCCGAGTTTTAAGTCATTCATCTATGTTTTCCAAAGTTGCAGTGATTTTTGCCTCCTGTGCTGTAAAAGCAGCAAGGGGGCCTTATTCAAGACAGTTGTAACATGAAAAGAGACATGGCTTGGTTCTTGTCATTTTCCTTTATTCAGCATCAGCATCAAATAGACTGTGTGTGTGTGTGTGTGTGTGTGTGTGTGTGTGTGTGTGTGTGTGCGTGTGCGTGTAGGCGTGCGTGCATGCGTGCGCGTGCAATACTAGCCATATAAAACTGTGCTTCAGCTCTCCTCCACGAGCCAGCAGTGGCTCGGGTGGTTGAGTGCTTAGTTATCGGAAGGTTCCTGGTTCAATCTCCAGTTCCCCCTGGGCTAGTGTCAAAGTGCCCTTGAGCAAGACACTGTGTAATTGGGTACAATGGACCACAATGGAAACAAGCCCTCTGGGATTTTTGTGTTAACCTTTTAGCATAGTTTGTGACGTTACTACCATAGTGTGATCAAACTTGTTAATAAAGTATTCAATCTATCAATCAATCACTAAACCCCTTACTGCTCCTGATGATTATGTTGGTGCCTTGTATGGTCTCCTCTGCCATCGGTGTGTGAATGGATGAATGTCATGCACATTGTAAAGAGCTTTGGATAAAGGCGCAATATAAATGGACCATTTACACATTTTTCTATTTTATTTCAGCTATTCGTAAACAGTTGATTTACTAGTCGAATCGCACAGCATTGTGAGCTAGTAGATTTGCTATTTCGTTTTTTAAATGTTTTTCTCTTTTAATTGGATTTTGTTTTTAAATACGTATTATATATTATATTGGGATGTCAGAGTCATGTTGGTCCTTTAATACAAAACCCTTATCTCACAACTACTATCATTACTGATTTACAGTATCATCTGTGATCGTTTTGGTTGGGTGGTCCTCCTTAGCAGAGATGTGAGTTGCACTGGCAACCATTTTTTAAATATAAAGCCATAATTAGAGATTGTCAAATTACATATGTTAATGTTCACACTCAATGAAATTATTGGCTCTGTGCACTTTAAATAGAATGCATAGAGTGCATAGAATACTTAAAGTGTTGAACTACCAAGTTCAACTTGGAAGATATGCCTGTAGCTTCTGTGCCCCTAATACCTTGCAGGACACACTGAAAGTAGACTAGTGCTCATGGGTCAATTTAGAACCTTGGTGCCCAAATAGGTCACCACATACAGTACAGTATGTGATTGATTTTAGATGATTGTTCTTACATTGATTGGTTTTTATATCTGTAGGTTTTATTTCATTATTTTATGTTTTAATTGTTTTTGTTTTTTATTATCAACACATCACATTGATGTTGATGAATGTATTGTATTTAGTAGACGACACTAAATGAGTTTAATTACTTAGTGTGATTTTGAGGATAAATAATGCTTGAATTAACAAATGAATGAACTAGCTTGGACATGGTTCAGACCGTCTTATACTGTAGATGAAAATGGAACTGAATGGTCTGAATAGTTCCTCTCAGAGGAGGTCAGGAGGAGCACTGGTGGCATTGCAGTGGATACACAGTACAGTAAAGTATGGAGCCTCTGCAATGGCCCCGTGTGTCAATACACATTAGCATCAGTAAATCACTTGGTGGAATAGTTGTAAAGGACTTGCTACTCTATGTTGATTTTTCAATTCAGTGTAAGAGGTACCCCGCTGAATGTGCTGCCTGTGCACGTGCATTGTATGTCCTTGGCCCCAGCATATATTTATGCAGTGAAAAGGGGATGAATCTTACTGTGGCGTCTCCTGGGCTATACCAGCAGTCTATACATTGACGGAGGCAGGCAGGCAGGCAGGCAGCGCACACACACACACACACACACACACACACACACACACACACACACACACACACACACACACACACACACACACACACACACACACACACACACACTCCTCAGACCTGTGAATCAAGCTATCGGATAAGCCCATAGATAATACTGTGGAGGAGAGTGTATTAGGAATTGTAATGGGCCTGGAGTGCTATTGGAATGGGTAAATGTGAAGATCCGTTTCGCTGGCTTTGGGGGGTGAATTGCTAAAAAGGGCATGTTTATTTTCTTTCACCCCCCCTCCCCCCTCTTTCTCTCTGTCTCTTCTCTTTCTTACGTGTGGCTCCGTCTACCCTCCTTCCCCAGCTCGCTTGTCTATTGATTTTCCTCCAGCTCCCTCGATCAGTCAGCCTCTAATAAGACAACACATCGCCTTAAAAAGAAACGTATTAGAATGTTAATGGATCACTCCACCAGCCTGTTTTCCTCCCTCTGCACACTGGGGGGGGGGGGGGGGGGGGGGGGGTGTGTGTGTGTGTGTGTGTGTGTGTGTGTGTGTGTGTGTGTGTGTGTGTGTGTGTGTGTGTCATCGCACTTTCATTAATCTGGGAAAAGATGACAGTCACCTTAATGGTCTCAGGGAAGGGGATGAGGTGGGTGGAAGAGTGGAGAACGCAGAATCATGGAGGGATGCAGAAGAGAGAGCGAGATGGTGGAGAAGAAACCGTCCCTCGGCGCAGAGTGGATTCATCTGCCATCTTATTGCTCCTGCAGAGACCAATTTATCTTCATTTAACACTTTGGCACAGGCTCTGATCCGCAACCTGCATTCTCAGACAAGCACACACACTTAACATGGTATCCTGGGCCCAACATGGCTCATATCCAATCAGAGGTGAAAAGGAACAGCGCTGATATGTTTCACTCCAGGAACGGTATTCGGAGTTCAGCTCAGACGTGTGTTTGTAGTGTACACTACAAAATCCGGAGTGTCAATTTCACTCCCAGAGTGTAAAAACAGACCCGCGACGGGATACACAAGAGTTTAGCCCGGGGAAAGAAGGTTGGAAAACAAGTCTCAAACTAGTACAGTTGTTACTGCAGCTCTATGACACAAAGCTCCATAAAAAGTGGGAAAGGAGGAAGAAATTAAGAAAAATATGAAAACTCACAGAGCTGCTATAACAAGTGGCCACCTTGTCTGACACCGGGAGTCTGAACTTAAAGGTAGAGAGAGCTTTTAATTATTATGAAATAATCATTGTAATACTTTTTTGAGGGATATCAAGTATTATTGGTTTGTTTACCTCTGTATGCCTTAAGCTGATGGCAGTCTTTATCCGTCCATTTTTGTTTGGTTAAGTATAATCTTAAATATATTCTAGTATGGCAGCCATTGCGTTACAGTGTTGTAGACTACATGATTGCAGGCCATTGCTGCGTTATAGAGGTGACGGGAATTCATATTGCACACATAATTATGTCACAGAGGTGTTGTAAAAGTGTGCCATCTAGTGGCTGAATGTTGTCCAGTACCCCTTTAAAGGAGAGATCCGGACATTTTAAGTGTTATCTTTGATGTGTCGCTAATCACTCACCATCATTGAAATGGACGTTGAGTTATTCCAGAGAGTCCCCTGTCTTGCAGTCTGGCGACCCCCTCCGTGGCATAATGGGAGCCCGTGTAAGAGTGAAAATCGTCTATTATAACCGATGCAAAGTTAGTTTTTTCTCTACTACTGCTCATTGTGGAGTCTCATGATACTCGAACGTGCACTGAAAGTCGCGCACGAGCTATCGTTCGTGCAGAACTAGACGACGCTGGTTGCTTGTTTCTCTCACAGAACCTGGCGTCTGTGGAAGAAGCAAGCAACCAGCGTCGGCACGCCTCCGTCATGGACAATAACTATTATCACGTGTGTGTGAACGCGTGTTCAGCGTTCTCCTAGTGTAGCTTCCTGGTTGCTATGTGGGGGGGAACAACAAAAGCCAGGTCCGCCTCGCATCAAAGCCCCGCCTCGCGCCTTCTCCTCCTCCTCCTCCTCTCGCCACCTCGCATCAAAGCCCCTCCTCCTCCCCCTCCTCCTCCTCCTCGCGAGGAGGAGCGCCTCGCGTAAAAAACCCTGTCTCGAAAAGCCCTGCCGCGCACGGAAGCCCTGCGCCTAAAAACGAGCGCTCCTTTTTCAATTTCCCTGGAATGCCAATTTCCCTGTGACAGATACATGCTATTACTGCTCTAGATTCATCCCCAGCTGGCTTAGCAGTTGATGCCCTATGTGCGTATCAGGCTCCGGCGGTGTGGGGTGAACGTCTTTACAGAGGACCTCTACAAACAGCCGATTATTCTTATGTTATTGCGGCGGATACGTGACTCAAGATCCATGCCTTTAGCTTGCTGTAGTGTTCCTCTATAGCTCTGCACTTAGCCTCCATCTTCTCCATTTTGCCATCGAGCTGGCTCGCACTATCTTCAAGAGAAGTCAGGCGATGTCCGTGATCTGATTACAGTTGTTTGGAGGGAGTCCAGTTTTGTTTCCAACATCGTTATGGCCATACTAAATTCGAGGGAAAGAGCTGCTCTGTGTTCCCCTAGTAGTTCAATGCCATTATAAATGATACTGAATGAAAAACAACACAAAATGAATATGAAAGAAAAAGCATAAATCATACTGTAGAGCTGTGTGTGTGTGTGTGTGTGTGTGTGTGTGTGTGTGTGTGTGTGTGTGTGTGTGTGTGTGTGTGTGTGTGTGTGTGTGTGTGTGTGTGTGTGTGTGTGTGTGTGTGTGTGTGTGTGTGTTGGCTTGCCTTTAACTTCTTTATTTCAAGTTTTTAAATTTCAATGTACTAAATGGGTGGTATAGTTATTGAATTGAATTCTGTTTTGCACGCCGGCTTCTCAACACAGCCACACTGAAACTGTGTTTTCCTCTTATTTCCGACATTATTCTTATTAGTCTTATTAATGACAATCGGATTCTCAAAGAGCTGACAATCTCTAGCATTAGGGGCATTTAATGCATTTAACGGTATGCATCACATAGGCTAACCAGCTTTTATTTTGCCTTGGGTGAGGGTATGATAAAAGGGCCAATAAATGGGTGATAAGCTTGCACTGACTGGTCACCCCTATAGCTCAAGTTAACACATTGGCCATACTAACGTTGAGTGCCAAAACCGTATATATACGGTTTTTGAAAAAAATAATAATAATAATAATTTTAATTTTTTTTTTTTTCTTCACAGCAACAGGAGATATCACTCCTACAAGATTTAGACTCCAATCCACCTCCTGGTTAACTTATGACTTCAAAAACCTGTATCTCGGCTCCTGTGTACTTTTTTTTTTTACAATGTTAATTTAACTATTTTCAACTGGCTGCAACTATGGAACTGATTACCGAATGTTTTTAATTATTTTCCCCCCGATTGTACGAGACCTGTATGTGTGTAATGAGGGGATCACCGTGAGGACGGTGATCACTGAAAATATTTTGTGACTACTTGAAAAAGGTTCAAAAATTGTTAAAGATCCTGGCACTCAAAGTATAATATTTTAATAAACCTCAAGGTAGTAGATTTGTGTTGCTGTTAAAATGTTAAAGCACTATATTCTCAAAGTAATCGTTGATATAGAGTTTGTTTTGTTTAGTAACAGGGGTCTTAGTACACAGAAAATACAATTTCAGGTGGGCTGCCAATTTCATCCAATCAGGAGGGGGTATCCATTTATCAACTTCAATTTTCAAATTTTGTCTGCTCATTTCTTCTCGTCATCACTTCCAATTTCACTTGTTTATTCTGTATCTTGAATGAGTCCTTTCTCCTGATTGGATAAGGTTGGTATACCGGCCTCAAAATGCATCTTCTCTTTACTAGAGAGCTGGAGAGAGACCCCTGTTACTGAACAAACACTATTTAACTTATTTTTTACACAAACATTGTTTAATAACTTACTGCGCTGCACCTTTAATGTCTGATTTATACTTATGAATTATACAGCCGATCTACAAGCTCACCATGCGCTGCAAAACATTGTAGTATATAAATCACCCTTAAGGTGTTTCGGCACCTTAAACTTTCACTGCGAATGACCTCACTGCTGAAGGAACTCACCACATCAAACATAGCCCACCCAGCAGCGGATAAAATTCATGACTGAGGAGAAACTAGCGTTTATCTGGGCACAAAGGAACCAAATCAGAGCAGGGGGAAAAAGCTCTGGCAGCTAGCAATCCCTCATTCTCTAGGATAGCTTATTGCTGACAGTAATATTAATCTATTTATTCAATCAAAGTGTTGATCAAATACTAAATTATATTCTTGTTGTCTTTGTCAATAAATGAGGCTATGGATATGTGATACATAATTATTGCACAGCATTTGTTGTCCTATCTGTCTGTCTGTGCCTCCCAACTGATTGACGTCAAACTAGGCGTGTGCACCGTGCATCCCATGCTAGGCATTCCAGGCAAGTGCCCTCCGGACCTTCAGGTCCTGTTCCGTTGAAGCAGTCCAGGCCCCGAGATATTTGAAGTCCTCGACTGGCTCGAGCACCGTCCCGTCCGCAGTGGCAATGATTCTGTCCTCTGTGTTAACTGTCAGTACCCTTGTTTTCTTGGCATTGAGCTCGAGGCCGAACTTCCTGCACTTCATTTCTACCGCTGTATCCGAGATTAGGGCAATGTCATCTGCACAGTCGAGGTCAGTAATCATGATGGGGTGTACTCGCCTTGACTTCCTGGGGACCAGAGTGAACCCCAGTGCCTCCTCTCTGCCATTTATTGCGAGTCTCAGTGCATGGTCCATCGCTACAATGAACAGGAAGGGGGCCAGGGTGTCACCCTGTAGGATCTCAAATTCTCAGGTTTGAACCTTGGCTCGAGTCAACCATTTTTCTCAGGAACTCCGTAGGCCCGGAGCGATTCCACTCACCTCTATAATGACTGAATTCCCAAAATTGCTGGCCCACAATAACCTACCTGACCTGGCGGAGACCTGTGCTAGGAGGAGCACTTTTTCTAGTTTTAAATAAAATGTTCCCCACAAGGCTTGGCTCTCCTAGTCCATTTCAATGAGTCACCCCTGCTTCTGAATGTGACTTGTTTTCTATATTATTATTTCAAGGCTGCTACAGATGCATCTTTGATTTTTGTTTTTCACAGTGTCCACAGATGCCCTCTCCATTCAGTAGGGGATAAATTAACATTGATTTTAGATATTGCCTCAGCACGGTGGCCTTGGTGGCCAAATAACCTCCACAAAACTTGTGGGAAAGGTTGTGAGGAGTGGCCTGAGTAACAAATAAAGATCTACTGTGTAGAGAGAGGGAGAGTGGCTGAGACGCAGGGAGAGCGGATGGGAGAGAGGGATGAGCTTAGGGCTGCTTTTCTGGTAGGGTTCCTACTAAACACAATTAAACGCTAAACAACTAAAAGTATTCTTTCACTTCAACTTACAGAATGTCTGTCATGTAAGTGTCACAATGCCCAAACACATTTTGTTTGCCATTCATCTCTTAGCAATTCCTGAAGACTGCACCATGGAAAAAGACATCCGCAATGTCCTCACACACAAGCACACACGCACGCACGCACGCACGCACGCACGCACGCACGCACGCACGCACACTGTATATACTGTAGCTTAGCAATCACCCTGGGTCCATCACTTTCTTTCTCTGTATCTCAGTTCAATGTGTTTTACTGCCATGATGACATATTAGAATATTGACTAAACCAAAGATAGAAACCTCACCATTTCTACATTAGACCCACTCGTGTGTGTGTGTGTGTGTGTGTGTGTGTGTGTGTGTGTGTGTGTGTGTGTGTGTGTGTGTGTGTGTGTGTGTGTGTGTGTGTGTGTGTGTGTGTGTGTGTGTGTGTGTGTGTGTGTGTGTGTGTGTGTGTGTGTGTGTGTGTGTGTGTGTGTGTGTGTGTAATGACCCACTCTTGTAAATGTGTGCGGGTGCAGTGCGTGCGTGCGCGCGCGAGCGTGTCTCTCCATCCTTGCAGCACCATATGTATCCGCCAGGATCACCTGCTGCATGGCACTGGCTTCTCCATATGGAGCTCAGCCCACCGATGCTCTTTAATTGTCTCTGCTGTTAGGGAGCGAGCAAGCGAGAGGGAGGATAGTATTCAGAAATCAGAAGGACCCCTGCTGTGTAGATATGTGTGTGTGGTGGATACAGAGAGTGATGGATAGATCTATGTATCGCACATAACATCAATTCTGTCCTGCTTTCTCTTTCATTCCCCAAATCTCTCCCTCACCACTCTTCCCTGCTCTATCCCCACATCACTCTCTCTCTTCATCTCTGTCACTCTCTTTGACTCTCTCCCCTTCAATCCATCTCACCATCTTTCTTTGCTTCCATCTAATTCTCTCTATCTTTTCTTGATCTCCCTCCACCTCCTCTAAAATCCTCCACCCCTCCGCTCCTCCTCTCGATCCCTTCCTCCCCCTCCCCTCTCGCCCTTGTCCCCCTGCCCCCCCCCCCCCCCCCTCTCCCCCTTCATCTCTCCTGTATTAGTTTCGAGAGACGTCTTTTCCTGCCTGCCCTGCCAGCGCTCTGTGAGGCACAGGGGAGGAGAGAGAGAGAGAGAGAGAGACAGAGAGAGCGCGAGGGAGGAAAGCGAGCGCAGGAGAAGAGAGCAGATCGCTATCTTGCGAACAGCTCTCTCTTCCTGTGTGTGTGTGTCTCAGTTTTTTGTGCATCTGGTCTCTCCTCTGCGGGGGAAGCTGGACTGGACGGTGGCATTTCGTGGCGGTGGAGGGAGGAGAGGTGGAGGAGGAGGGGGAGGAGGAGGGAAAGGCAGACAGATGGAGGACGGCATCCAACACCTGGACCACTGCAGGGTGGACATGGAGGAGACGAGTGCCAGCCCTGGAGGACTGACTACTTGCTGCTGGTGAGTCTGATGCTGTCTGTCTGTCTGTCTGTCTGTCTGTCTGTCTGTCCGTCTCTCTGTCCGTCTCTCTGTCCATCTCTCTGTCCGTCTATCTGTCCCACTGAGGCTGTCTGTCTGTCTGTCTGAGTTTTTCTGTCTGTCTGTCTATCTGCCTGTCTGTCCTCTCTGCCTGCCTGCCTGCCTGCCTGCCTGTTTGTTTCCATCTACCTACCTACCTATCTTTGAAGGATCTCTTTCTGACATACACATGTCTCCCATTTTTCTTTGTTTATCACTGTTTAAGTCTGTCTGTCTGTCTGTCTGTCTGTCTGTCTGTCTGTCTGTCTGTCTGTCTGCCTGCCTGCCTGCCTGCCTTCTTGTCTGTGTGGCATTATGTCTTCTTGTTTGTTTGATTTCTTCCTGTCTGTCTGCCCTCTGTTTCTGCTTACCTGCCCGTCTGTCTATATTCCCCATCTCTCTCTCTCTCTCTCTCTCTCTCTCTCTCTCTCTCTCTCTCTCTCTCTCTCTCTCTCTCTCTCTCTCTCTCTCTCTCTCTCTCTCTCGCTCTGACTTTTTCAACAGGCTGTACTGCCTCTCTAAAAGTTCCTGTGTCTTTGTGACACTCATTAGTCTGTCTCTATGTCTGTCTAACATATTTGTTTGACCGTCTCAATCTCTCCAAACTCTATCTGTGTCTAGCTGTCAGTCTTTTGATCTAAAAGTCTCTCTCTTCGGGTGCTGAATATACTGGCTTAAACTCTGCTAGCTGCTTTTGTCCAACACAAGTAGATCTGTTTATCTCCAAATATGTTCCATCTAACATATGTCTGTGTGTGCGTGTGTGTGTCTCTCTCTCTCTCTCTCTCTCTCTCTCTCTCTCTCTCTCCTCTCTCTCTCTCTCTCTCTCTCTCTCTCTCTCTAATGAGCTCTGTATCCACATTCTCTATCATCTGTATCTACGAGTCCCTTTCTTGTGTCCTGGCATCCTACTAATTAACCGATCTCGTGCACTAGCTTCTTTTCATTGTGTGTGTGCAGATGGGAAATGGTTTGAGGTAATGATACCAAGGTTTCTATACATTGACAGCAATGTGCAGGTTCTGTACTTCTGTACTGCCTCTGCGCAGGCAATGGTCTTTATTTCCTGTGTGCGTGTGCGTATGTCATTGTATGAATCGGTCTATTGTGTGTGTGGCAATATGCACATTTGTGAAGTGTGTGTCGGTACGCACCACGGATGAATGAGCAGCTGAGTGAACGAATTAAGTCAGTTTATTTTATTATTTTATTATCTCGCTAACACGTCCCTCATGGGATCATCGCAGAGTAATTACAAAACCTTAATTATACATCCCAGTATAAGCAAAACCTTAATTATACATCACATTATAGGTGTGTGTTTCCCAGCACTGTCAGAAGTTGACTTGATGTACAAGAATGACAAAAGTAAAGACTGTATGTTGGTTGGTGCAACAGTTTTCAACATTTCTGTCAAAGTTATCGTTATCACAGCATGTATGATGTCACACCCACTGTCTCTCCAGACCACGCCCACTGTCCCTCCAGGCCACGCCCACTGTCTCTCCATACCACGCCCACTGTCCCTCCGGGCCACGCCCACTGAATGTCTTCAGTAGGTCACACCTACTGTCTCTCCAGACCACGCCCACTGTGTGTATAGGTTACGCCCACTGTCTCTTCTGGGTCACGCCCACTGTGCATCTAGGTCACGCCTACTGTCCTCCCTCCAGGTCACGCCCACTGTCCGTCCAGGTCACGCCCATTGTGCATCTAGGTCACACCCACTGTCCCACCAGGTCACACCCACTGTGCACCTAGGTCACACCCACTGTCCCTCCAGGTCACACCCAGCTGTGCATCTAGGTCACGCCCACTGGCCCTCCAGGTGCTATAGGTCTATCATACTGTATGCTATACCAATGCAGGTTGTAAGCACAGAAAAGCACAGACTTGTGTTGCATGTTGTCCCTTCACGCTTGCCCTATTTCTTCTGTCTCTCCTTCACTGTCCTATCTGGAGGGAATGGAAACGCCTCAGAAAAAAAAGAATCCTAAGGAACAACTTGCTCCTTCGGTACTCTGTTTATGCACTTTCATGTGCAACACTGAATGTTCGCCAAATCTCTGCCTGGATCTGGAGGCATGGCCCTATACTTCATTGTATCTGAGTTATATACTGTAGTAGTGTGTGTGTATATAATATATATTTGTGCGATGCGAGATTGCGGTCTAGCCAACACCAACTCGGGACTCCTGAATTGCTGCCCTCCACACTTTCCTATCTAGCATCAGGGTCTTGAGCTCTACAGTGTTGTTAGCTAAGCTGTCGTGCCGCATGTAGCCTGGAAACCAGACGATTCTGCCAGTGCGAAAAAATAAAAAGCCCTTGGCAGATTAGTCTGGCCCGCTCGGTTGTGATTGGATTTTGCTGACCCCAAAGTTGTGAGGCACTGAACAGGGCCCAGTATGCAAATATGGGGCGGGTATATCACCAGAGGCATTTTTTTAATCAGTCCCTTAGAAATGCAGATTCCACACAGAGATTCCAGACTAATATCTACGCAGTGATATAAGTCTGGCCATGCCAGGCTAGTACTGCATTGGACCTACGTAGGTGCTGCTCTTCTTGCCTTTCCTGGCTTTGCCCTGGGTTGGCTCCCACAGTGTCAGTTTGCTTGCCACTAGTTCCTGGTGACTGACGTAGTGCCCTGCCAGCCTCATCCTTCTCTCTCTGACTTTGTCTGTGACCCGTGATCGCTATAATGAACAGGAAGGGGGACGCTTGCTAGGATCTCAAAGTCTTTGGAGTCACCGTTGTGAGTTTGAACCTTGGCTCAAGTCTGGCTGTTGCTTGTCTCTATCATCTGAACCATCTTCTCAGGAACTTTATTGACTCAAGTCAATAAAGGTGATCAGCGCTGACAGGTTCCGCTTGTTTATTTCTTCCAGTATCCTCCTCAGCGCCAGTATCTGCTCGCCTGTTGTTCGCTCCGGGTGGAATCCGTTCTGTGAGTTTCTCAGTAGAGGGTCCAAGGTTGAGGATCATTCGGTTAGCTGTCTTGGAGACTTGTGAGTTCAGGCTGATGATGTACTGTAGTTGTCCGTCTTGGCGAGGTCGCCTGGCTTTGGTACTGGAACGATGATCATTGTGCGCCACAGCTTTGGTAGCTCGCCAGACGTGTGTGCTTGGGGGAATAATCAATTAAGAGCTGATTATTGTCCTACAATAGAACTTAAAGTGCTTGCTGTATGCAAGGTTCTTACTCGTCGGCTATAAGCATTCAGCTGACCTTATGGCATCATCTGAAACAGTCTGTGGTTGGGGTGACTACCATCTTTGATGATTCTGCTAGCTTTTCTGACAGTGTCTGTTGTACATGACATTGTTTTGCATTGTGCATGTTTATGAAAAGGCACAGGGCAATGGGTGAAAGGGTGAAATGGGTGAATAAGATGCTGATCATGGACAAAAAATAACAGATTCTTTTTGTTACACTGTTATTTGCACTAATGTACATAGATAAGTGTACTTGATGTATATGTGCAGACCTTACCCCACCATGCATTCTATTATGCCCCCCCCCCCCCCCACACACACACACACACACACACACAATTCTGCACGTTCCCCATTACACATTCCCCTTTGCTACCAAGAGGTTTTTAAATAGAGATAGGAAAGTGTGTCTTACCTCTACTCTACCTCTCTTTTAGTTGTTTTGTATTTTTCATCCAGTGTTGTATCTATTATTATCTTGTTGGGTATTGTCTTGTTTGCACAGTCTTGTGGAACATGGCCCAACATTTCGTTGCTTGTTTCTTGAATCTTGAATGTAAATGACAGCATCCCCCATTTCTGACCAAGTTGACATAAACCTTATAAAGTAGACTACTTAGAGCGGGCATCCAAAGTGCAGCAGTGAAAGTAGCACAAAGTGTGGTTGGCCTGACTAAAATCGTGGTTCAGCCGCAGAGACCCGAGAAATCTGCAGGGCAAAATAGCATTTCTGTGGCATACATTACGCATTTGTGGCCCCCTTATGGATTGTGAAGGCAGGGTTGGCTCTGTGTTGTTTAGAATAGGGGTTCAAAAAATGTTATACCAGGACCCCATTTTATGGGGGATATTGTTGTAGACACCGCACTTGTTTATAATGCAATTTACGCTTTTTTTTTACAGAAAAGCGTTTCTGTACACATTTGTAAATGGAAGCATATATACTGTAGCATATATCTGTTGTAGAACCTGAAAAAAAAAAGAGTAATCTTTCACCCCGGCCTTCGGCCTAGTGGAGATAACAATAGGAATAAATGGATGGATGAATAGATAGAGAGACAGAAAGATAGAAAGTTTTAAGCCTAATTTATACTCTGTAGTACGACAGTGTCACTAGTTATTTTTGGCTAGTGACACCATTGCACGATATATTAAGCTTTAGTCTGTTCCTGTGTGTTTCCACAGAGATTCCTTGTACTAATGCCAGGTTGATTGTAGGTTAGTAGACTAAAAGATGGTTGCATGAGGTTTGATACATTAGCACATTGGTGCTGCAGCCTTCAGTTTTGGGGCCACAGAAAATATATAAATAGATTGGCTCCCTCGAGAAGAAGTTTGGCAAGTATGGTGGGAAAGACTGTCAAAAAGCCTGAACTTCAACATAGCTTAGCTCCTGGTTTCACCAAATAATTTCAGTGTTTGTGTAAGCATGTGCTTCTCTGTCTATGTGTGTCTGTATATTTCTGTCATTGTATCTCACTGTGTGTGTGTGTGTGTGTGTGTGTGTGTGTGTGTGTGTGTGTGTGTGTGTGTGTGTGTGTGTGTGTGTGTGTGTGTGTGTGTGTGTGTGTGTGTGTGTGTGTGTGTGTGTGTGTGTGTGTGTGTCTGTCACTGGCTGAGTTTGTGCGTGAAAGAAAAAGAGAGTATTCCTATATCTCTCTGTGTCTATCTGTGACGGTGCTGTGAGTGTGCATCTGTGTCACTGACATCTGGGCGTATGTGGATTTGCATGTGTCTGTCTGAGCTGTGCATGTGTGTGTACACACATGCGCGTCTCTCTGCGTGCTCCTGTGTGCGTTTCACGGTACTTGGGGGGATCTCATGTGGCCCAAACGTGTTGTCAGTAATGAGCTCTGACAGAGGCAGACGAGGTGTCCCAGTGCCCATCACAACAGCAGCATGATAATGAGATTAGCCCCATCTGTGATGCCACCGATGCCCCCACCAGTGGCGGAAAAAGTACTCACATTTTTTACTTAAGTAAAAGTAGCAATAACTAACACCTACTGAGTCACAAGTAAAAGGCCTGTGTTCAAAATGTTACTGTTAGCATCAAAATATTCTTCAAGTACCAAAAGTAAAAGTACAAAAATGTTTGAAACTAGCAGATCGCGTTGTGAGCTTGTAGATCGGCTATTTTCAAATAGCCTTTGTATAAAATAGGGCTAAAGTGGTTAATGTATGTTTTATAATATAATAATTTATATCTGAAAAGTAACTAGTAACTAAGTTTTCAAATAATTGTAGTGGAGTAAAAGTACAATATTTGCCTCTGAGATGTAGTGGAGTAGAAGTAAAAGTACTGAAAATGGGAAATACTCCGGTAAAGTAAAAATTCCTCAAAAGTGTACTTAAGTACAGTACTTGAGTAAATGTACTAAGTTACTTTACACCACTGGCCCCCACACTCTAGGGTTAATACGTTCACTCCACCGACAGGACGCGGTATGCAGCATCGGGGTAATCGCGTGAATTGGCATGCAAGCTTACAGTAGTCGTCCGCCCCCCATGGGAAGAGCTGCTGAATGGAGTTGGACCAAGAAAAGGAATGAAGGCTTATTTCATTTTGAAGCTTTGCCAGCGCCAGGGCTCAGAATACACCCACTTCCACTCCTGCACAGACCCGTACATACAAGTGCATCCACAAACATCCATTCAGGTACACACCCATGAATATCATAGGCAGGCACATGCAAGCCTTATGCATGCACACACTCACATAGAACAGGTGCATTCGAACATATATAAATATATGCACATACTGTGCATACCCTACCTCTGTGTGACTTGGTACTGGTATTGGTATTTGACAAGGTGTGGGAGTGTAGTGGTGGTGACAAACCGTCTTTATTCTGTTTTCCTCAAGCATCCTGAAAGAGAGAGAATACATAATTACCGCGTTTTGTACAGCACCGGAGACGAGCTAGACAACCCCTCATTATGAGTCACCAGGTGAATTTGTTTATCTCTCTCTTATTGTAGTGGATGAAATAAAGCTCTCATTTCAGATAAAGTTGGGAAAAAACACCTTTTAGTGGGTCAGAGGTGATATTGTCATTGTGATTATATTTTTTTCCATTCATATACAACATTTATATTTGTTCCACGCCCACCAAAGGTGACACGATTTATCTGACTTCAAGAAACACTCATGAAAATGAATCCCACGCGCCCGTCTCATACTCGCAAAACTGTGACACATAAAAATGTTATTACAATGTTTTTTCAGTGATTGCCAAATCTGACACAGCACCTTTGGTTTGTCTTATTAGAAAGTTTTTAATCTCTCAAGACAGATTCAGAAAATGTATTTTATCAAAATAAAAAAAATGCCAACGGCTTCCCAGATTGGACAGTTTTAAATGTGAATACACCACCAAAATATGTTGAGTGGGGTTGTACCTATATCGTCCCATCCTACACAGCTGTCATCAGCAATGCTCAGACTTACTGCTTAAAGGAATCATGCTTGACATTGCAAAACTGCTGTGATGCTATACTTGGCACTGCCTCATTTTGTATTTTATGACATTTTTTAAAAGATATCAGACAGTCCACTCATATTTTGTATATACATTTCCTTGTCTTGATCAGCTTGATCAGGCCTTGTGGTTAGAGTGTCTGCCCTGAGATTGGGAGGTCAGGGTTCAGTCCCTGGCAGAGTCATACCAAAGGCTATAAAAATGGTACCAGATGCTTCCTTGCTTGGCATTCAGCATCAAGGGTTGGATAGGGGGTAAGTCCCTGCATACTGTGTCATATCCAGAGGGTGTACTTGTACATCAAGCTGCCTCACACTACAGAAACAGGAGATAGGCTCCTGTTCTATGGGCCACATGGCTCGGGAACCATTGGTTCCCAAGGCTACTTACTTAGGTTCTTGTCTTCATTGCGACAGATGGTATACATTTGAGAGCTAGACAGCAAAGGGGAGGCAAGGGAGCAGACTTGGTAAAATCCTTAAATAAATAATAATTTAACTCTGAGAGTGTGCTAAATGGAACCAAAGGGAATGGACATTGGTTAATTTGGTTCTATTAGTACACTCTCAGAGCATGACATCTCTGGTGAAGTCTCTGGCTGGGTTCAATCCTTGGCCAGCAGTGTGCCACATTTGTTCATGGAGGTGTGTATCTTAACCAGTTAAACCATACATACTGTACTGTTGACCGGGGTCCCCCAGGGCTCTATACTTGGTCTGCTCCTTTTTTCCCCCTCTACACCAATTTAGATCTCTTCACTGAAAATAGCTGCTCTACAACCTCACAATGAGCTGCAACACAATTTGCTGTGAGCTTGTAGCTCTGCTACTTTCGCTGAATGTTCACCCGAAAATAGGGACGCTAGGGTTCATGTGTTTAAACCCTAGCCTAACCCACTGTTTCCTAACACTGGTCGTTTAGGACCCCTAGTGGTGCTGGTTGTCTCTCCTACCAGGAAGTTAATTGTTTGCACCTGGTGTCCCACATATGATGAGACTGCTAGAACAAGACCAGGGCTGGGAACCCCTGGCCTACAGCATCAATGAGTCTCCATGTTTTAACCCTGCATGCACTCTCTCCTGTATGACACGTGACATCGGACATATACTGTAGGACCTCGTCGGTGCGCTTGACTGATTCACAACACTTCATTAAACACTGGCAACAAAAGCCATCTCTCCCCTCTCAGTCTCCCAGGGCAGTAATGTGACAATAACTCACTCTCCCATTCAGCACCACTTCCCCTAATAGGAGACCCGTTTGTGCAAACATCAATCGAATTAGAAGGTGTCTTCAGAGCTGTGTGTGTGTGTGTGTGTGTGTGTGTGTGTGTGTGTGTGTGTGTGTGTGTGTGTGTGTGTGTGTGTGTGTGTGTGTGTGTGTGTGTGTGTGTGTGTGTGTGTGTGTGTGTGTGTGTGTGTGTGTGTGTGTGTGTGTGGGGTTGAATTGCTCAACAGGAAGTTCAGGTTGTTTTGGCTGATGTTAAGGTGAAGTGAGGGAGGAAGTGAAGTTGGTGATGGGGAGATACTGTAGTGTAGAGAGTGTGACGGTTGAGATTACAACAGAAAGAAAGAGAGAAAGAAAGGCATGAAGGAAGAGAAGCAAGTGGAGGATGGAGTTCAAAACAAAATAATGTGTATGCACCCTTAAATAAATGCATGCAAAGACACACACACACACACACACACACACACACACACACACACACACACACACACACACACACACACACACACACACACACACACACACACACACACACACACACCATCAAATCCCATGGCAGGGGCCAGTCACAGAACTGAATTATGGATAATATCTCTCCACACATATTTCCCAGGTAAATTATATTTGTGAGAATAAACATGACAGTTTTTCCAGAGCCTGGGCTCTTAAATGTAATATCTATTCATGAAGAGACTAAGCAGGAGTGATTAGGAAATGCGCTTTACACCCACTTTTGGCATGCCGCCAGTGCAAGGGCTCATCCACGCTCTTGTATGAGTAATTGCTGGACTTAAAAAAATGTTTTTGGTTCAGCCTGCTAGCTTGCGGAACGTGACGGGAACGGGGGAGAAAGTGACAGGCAGGCATTTCAGGGGGAGTTTTCCCTGCAGTTGTTTGGTTTGTTGCCAGCTCGGGGATAAGCAGGAAATCTCAAGTGAGAAATCTCCATCTTTTCGCCCACCCAGCCCTGCCCCTGTCATCCTCACTCACTAACCCCACCTACTCCATCAGTACCACCTCTGATTGGTTTATTTGCAGAATGACTCCCTGTATAGTCGTCATGATTAAGAACAGTAAGAAGAGGGAATTAAGTGGTCATCTAACAAGAAAGACAGCCAATGTCCCTATATGTTAGCTGACCCTCCAACACACACACACACACACACACACACACACACACACACACACACACACACACACACACACACACACACACACACACACACACACACACACTAATATATCATTACTCCTCTCCTTCTATCCCTTTATGATCCGTTTTCCTCATCGTCCCACTGATACCCCTCACAGACTCTGGGGAGGGGGTATAGGTGATTGATCGGAGATAGAGAGGAGCTG
Source organism: Gymnoscopelus braueri (assembly GCF_963280865.1). Taxonomy (NCBI): domain Eukaryota; kingdom Metazoa; phylum Chordata; class Actinopteri; order Myctophiformes; family Myctophidae; genus Gymnoscopelus; species Gymnoscopelus braueri. Next base: position 42,719,740 of record NC_137604.1, read on the forward strand.
CGCTGTTGTTTCAAGGCCCAGATGAAGCCGGCCGTACCTCCAGGCAGGCACACCTCATTTGCTTTGGGTCCCCTCTGGGGATTTACATCTGCATGTGCCGCCTGCCCACCTTACCGCCCGCCGCCTGACTGAGCTTATTACCATATTCATGTTGCCGGAGGATATCGATTATAAATGCCACACCTGTGCCACTTTTCTTGTGCATACTAATGCTTGTGTGGGACTTGGTGCCCCCCCACCCCTGTTGTAACTGTGCTGTTAACTGAGAGGGTGAAATGTGGTGCAGATTGAGATGGGCTATACAGGTGGTTGACCTGTTTTCATCTAGCGGATAATTGCTGTAATTAGGGTCTTTGTGCATTTGTTACAGCTAGCCCTTGAGCTCCTGTAAAGTGGCTGATGGTGTGCGATGTACAGAGCGCTCTTAGCCATGGGCTCTGTAAGCACTGTAGGCCTCAGGCGTTTTGTGTCCTCCAGGTGCACCTGTAATTGGTCCATAATTTTTAAAAACGAGGATAGTGAGAGAGTCATATTTTCCAACCAAAACCGTTTTCCTCTGTGGTTCTCAGCTAATGCAGTGCATTATCACATTCATAATTCATTGCTCACTTTTCGTGAGCATATCGTGACTTATTTCATTGAAACATGCTCTGGGTTCATCTCAGCCAATCAGCAATGGGGTGGGGTCGAACCACAACAGAGCTCCCAACCTCTGCATACCGACTCTCTGGGCGTCTTTTAACTCAGCTATGAAGTCTGATTTGTACATTACAAGTACCAAAAAGTAAAAAAAACAAGTGTGACACAGTCACATGATATTATACCAGCTTGTGCCAACTGAAACCCTTGAAAAGTACTGTGATGACTCTTGCATCTTACTAAACATAAAGTTAGAGTTAAATAGAGTTAAATTAAGGTGCCTTCCACATCTAAGGTTGTCCAGAGCAAGAACCAAATTGTTACATTGTTGCATTTGTCATTATTTCTGGTTTTGTGTTCACCCAGTCCTGTGTTAAGCAAACCAAAATTTGACACACACGGACGTAACACTGTTTACCGAGAGCACCTCTTTCTGACAGAAAACCTTTCTGATAGAAAGGCTTTCCTTTTTCTTATGTTAAGGTTAAGTTTAGGCATAGAAATAATTCCACCGATACACTTAGACTCAAGGAAAAACAAGGACGGACTTTGACACGCCCATTTTGTCATATCGTCCTTATTGCCCTGTGTCTGGAGGAAAGCTCTTTCGTTCCATTGTGTACTGTTAAGGAGCCTGAGACAGAGCCAAAAGTTAGTAATTCCTCAATACAGCTAGCTTAGAGGTCTTCTCTGTTTGACACCTCAGGCTAATGATGATAATAGTTGTAGAACCAGACTGGTCTAAACACATTGTCTACTCACAGCTTCGGCCATGTATCGTACAAAAACATTGACCATTTTGCCATTAATTGCTTTTTTTAATAGATGTTTGTTTATATTTTGTCCAAAGTTGTTAAAAAGTTACTGAACTTTACTATACCCGAATAATTGAGACGGTGTCGGCTTAACAAAACTGCACAGTTAATAAGTGTGGTATTGTTGATGGCTGATTTAAGCGGTCACAGCTGGCCTGAGACAAACTAATTAGACTCTGGGCTGGGTATGACTACACAAATGTTGTGCATCAATCTAATGGATGCACACAGGATGGGGGACAGCAGCATCCTCGGGGGGGCCAGAGCACTATCCCCAACGCCCACACAACCAGCCCTTCCCATGGCAACAGCTGAAATCTGAGGGTGGTGTTCAGCGTTGCCAGATTTTGTGAGAGAAATAAGCAACCAGGTCTAGGAAAACAAGCCCAAAAGAAGCAGCTATAGGCCACATCAGCACTTTAAACCTATATTTCATGGGTATTCAACTAGATTAGGCAGGGGGCCACAATTGTAAAATGACTTGAAGTCTGGGCCACAAGACTGTGACAACAAAAATGAACAAAATGTTCACGGTTAACTGTTTGTTGTGTGCTATACCGTAGGTCCGATAGGACACAACAATGGACATATTATGGTAACTTATTATGGCCTAGCTGCTTCATACTGCATTCATACATTTTGATGTTTGATAGGACTTCTGTGCCAGTCCTTTATAGTGCACAGGCTTGATTTGATAGTAGATATTTCATTGTGTTCTGTGCACGGGTCCCTGGTGGAAGCGTCTTTGCGAGAAGAGTATTGTAGGCAGGCTGGCAAAGTGTTTCTGTACATCATACTTTCATTCATACTGTCCGTATGAATGAAAGGTTTTTGCATTGTGTTTATGTTTTGAGTACCTAATAAATTAGGAAACAAGCCAAAATAAGCAACTACACTTTAGAAACAAGCCCAAAAACACGCAACCCGCAACTACCAATATTTACAAGCGACTTTACAGAAAAACAAGCCCTAAGTTGCTTATAATAAGCAGACATGGCAACACTGGTGGTGTTGCTCTGTGCATCCGGTTGCCCATGGCGGTCACTGCGCTGCCTCCCCACCCTCAGGTACCTCACCCAAGTATCCTATGTAATGATGTAATTACGTGTCTGACATTTGTAACTAACCAAACCGCTTGACAATTGGTTGAAAAATCTGAGAGTTATAATTATTTTAATTGTCGAGAGACATACTGCTTCTACACACATATGAGGCATACATACATGTATTAGGAGGCAAGGCTCGACCCAGAAAATATGGCAGCCGCGATGGCACATCACTCCAATTAACGGGTTTGCCACCTCGTCAAGCGTTGGCTACTCACTCAGTGTATACTGCTTATTCATCTTGCTCAATGATTACTCACCAATGCACAACACATGTATACTGCTTGCATACTGTATATGTGTATGTACTGTAAGTGTCTAAACGGATGAGTGTCTAAACGGAAGTAACGGAATTTGGCGGAAGTACCGCCCAGGGAAATGACGTCGACGCTTTACAAATCTGTTTACATTCTCCGTGTATGAAACAAGTGTTGTGATTGGTCGAAAAAGATTGTTTCTGGGGGAAATACGTACGACGGAAGTCCCGCCCCTATAGACACTCTCTGCATTAGGTCGTGACCAGGCTTTTCTCTTCACAGATGAGTAAGGCTGGGAACGAGGCTAATATATATACTGTATAAATACCATTTTAGTTTTTTTCATTTTCAAATTTCTCTCCCCGGGAGAACGTGAGAGTCTCACATACCCCTGTAGTAACCCCATTTTAGGAGAAACTGCTTTAAAGTGACAGTCTGCATAATAATATGCATAAGTGTCATGATAAATAGACAAATATTGTCTGTGTCTGTCCATCTATCTAATTATCTATCCATCCTCCCATCCATCCATCATCCATCATCCAAATAAAATGCAGTGACATAATGACAGCGGCGTGCGTGTGCGTGCGTGTGTGTGCGTGTGCGTGTGCGTGTGCGTGTGTGTGCCTGTGTGTCGCAGATGGACCTGGTGGGGAGACCGACGTTCCCTTATCTTAAACATGTGACAACCAGAGCCACGGCTGGCTGTGTCCCAGCCCACCTAGCTAAACAGTCACTCTCTGTTAGCCTCCACCACCTGACTTGTCACCCAGCCTTATTAAAGTTTCACCAGCAGCAGGGGGGCGGGGAGTCTTGGTGACAGTGACATGTTAGAGACAGGACCCCCGAGGAACACAGAGCTGCTGATCAGAGGGTGCAGGACCTGATGATGAAGTCACAGTCGAGATAAAAGCCCGGGGAGTAAAATACATTATTGGACTCTCATGGTGTCCATGGGAGAGGTGTGCTTTTCTGTGAGCGAGCGGCCGCGCACGCGTACGTATGTGTGTCTGTACAACATATGTGTGCAATGTGCGTACCTCTGTGTGTTTGTATATATACACACGTCTGACAAATATTGTGTGTGTGCTCTTGAGCAGGTGTGTGTCCTCCTTTAATTAGACATTTTCAGTACCTGTGTACATAGTACAGCTCGTTATTGCACTATGTTTGTCTAAGTCTGTTTATTCAAAAGTTTCCCCAGCTTGACAAGCAGTTACAACTTCAGCAAGGTGCTAAAGGGCACCGAATAACACAAACGATCCGCATGATTTAGTATGTTTGTTTCTCGTTAGCAGCACCCTGCCTGGCTGTGGTTGAATACAAGACATTTTAAAGGGAATTGTGAGCCCGTCTCGGCTATTCAGCTAGAACAGAGTAAGAATGGACCTATAGCCTTATTAGATAATGCACTTCCATGCCCTTACCTCCCTTACAGAATTGAGAACAAGAGGAGTCAAGCCAGGACATGTATTAAAACGTCAACAATGAACGCAATGACTATAAATAAGAGTGAGAGTGAGCTGGGGCGCGTAGCAGATAGGTGCCGACATTTTGGTTGTGGCAGGTCACACGGTCTAATCATGAAGCCACCCAGCAGTTACATTTTATATAATAATAATAGTCAACTAAACACAAGATATCGTATTACAAAAAAGTTAATTATTCCCACGGGCGAGGGATTTTCTTCTTTGGAGTGCAGCAGAGAAGTGAAGTGACTGAGGAGGTTCATGCATTGATGAAAGATGGAGGATATAGGTACCAAACCTGGTACCAAGAGATCCCCACAACATCCACTCTGTATAAGAGTGTCAGCAGGGGCATAGTTTCAGAAGAATCTAGGGGGTGGCAAAGTAAATGACGTTGGGACTATCCACACGTTTCCTAGGGTATGTTGGGCATCACTTCCTGTCGATTCGACAGGAAGTGATGCCCACCATGCCCTAGGAAACTTGTGGATAGGTTATTTAATTTAAAGTCACATGAGAGACTAACTAGCCGGATGGGAAATAACACTCACGTTGATGCATCCAACTATTCAGGGACGTGCAGAGAAAATTGGAGCAGGGGTTGAAATTTAAATTTCTAGCCAGGAACATCTAATTTTAGATTGACACTAGGATTTATACTTAAATAAGTCCACATACAATCCATTAGAATTAATGGTTATCAAAGCGAAATGACCAGTTCAGTTGCTATTAAGTCAGTTTTCTCATGATGCTTACTGTAAGCATTTGCTTGATTGCCTAGAAGTGTCTGTCAGTCAGCAATTGTGTGATGATCAAAATTAAATTAGCAAATTGTGAAATTACACTGGACAGAGAGAGGGGGAGAGGGGCCAGGTTTGGTTTTGATTTAGGGGCATGCCTTGATATACTGCGTTGTCCGCGGTGTCACGCTCTGAAAATAGCCTACAATATCTACAATCTTGCGCTCAATTTTGTGTAATCAAGCTTTACTGGACATGCAGCGTACAGCATGGATTTATACACAAAGGGCAATTAATCTATCTACTGTCCTGCATAAGTTCTGTGGTGGAGAAAATATGCGTAAACTGCCAAAATTCTATTTTGGATGCAAACACTAGCCCCTGTGGGCCCAAATGACGCCCCTGAGTGTCAGCTAAATAGCTGAACTGTTGAGTGAACCTGTTAAGCAACAGGAAATGCTTGATGATTATTTGCTTGTGAATGTGCAAAAGGGAAAGGCTTTGGAGAGAAACAGAGGCACAAAGACTGGAGCAATTAAAATACATCAGTAAATCATTTTCAGTCTCTGCGAATGAGCCTCATTATGTAAAAATGACTGACTATTACCTAAAGCCGTGTGGAGCCAATACATCAGGAAGTATCGAGTGTCCACGGCCCATTAGTGGGGTTGATGAGCCTTGGTGAGGCCAATTGCATTCGAGCACGAGAGAGAGAGAGAGAGAGAGAGAGAGAGAGAGAGAGAGAGAGAGAGAGAGTTTGGGGGTCCTGCGTGTTCGTTCATTGAAAGTTTGAAACATGGCTATGCAGGTGGTTCATGTATGTGTGCTAGTATGTAATGGAACTTTGTGTGTGTTAGTTTTTTACCTTTATGAGAACAAAATGTCCCAGGAGAATAGGATAGGATAATTCTGATTGCTACTTCCAGGAATGATTTATATTTTTTGCCCTGCTGGCCTAAGATTATGATTAAGATATTGTTGGTTTGGAACATACTGTAGGTAAGTGATGGAATGAATGATCAGTAATCAGTAAATTGAAAAATGTATCGTGACCCTTGGAATCTTTTTGAAACAGCAGAGTCAAGAGTGCATACTTTAGTTTTGAGTTTGCTTCTTCACTGCCCATGTTCCTTGTTTTCATTGCTCCTACTGTTAGAGATGTTTCTGATCTGGTGGTGCGCTTCTGCCTGTTTTGAATCACTGTAAGAGCAGGTAGGTTGATGCAACACCATGGTACGATGGAGTATACTGTACATTAACCATAACCTGAACTACTCTTTACACAGAAAATCAGATAAAGAAAAAAGATCGAAGAAATAGAATACAGTATTTTCTAGTTTTTGTAATCAACAATCAACAAAGTAATAAGTAATCAACTAACTATACTATGAAAACTGGTCAAACATTGACCACATTGTCAAATAATATAAGAAAGAGGCAAAAAATATCTACAAGCGTTGTGAGGCGTTGTGCGCTTGTAGATCAGCTACTACATAAATGTGTGCGTAAATCCTGCGTACAAATGATTTATGCAATATTTTGGGGTTAATTGTATTTTTGTATTTTTACTCTACAAACAAATACATACACACAAATCATATAGACCCCATAGTCTTAGAAAGTGAATGAAAAATATTCAATATATTAAATTGCACATAATATTTACTAATAATACATTATACATTAAAATGTATTAATAATTGTACACAAGTAGGCTAAATGTGTTAATTTAAGTCAGAGTGTGATAATATAAATAATTACCATAATAGTAATTAAGTAATATTAAAAACATTGGCCTGTTCCTACTCTTACAGTGTTGAAAGCAGGCAATCAGCACGTCTGCAGATTTTTGCCTTTCATAGTCCGGTGAACTTGAAGCATTTTAGACAATCCCATGGACAGGTCACACGGACAGATCCCTGCAGACAGAAAAAAGACTGTTTTGTGGACCGCCGGAGGACGTCGCCTTGAACCCGGCCTTCTCTCACGCTGACCGCTATGGAGGCATGCCCAGACAGCTTAACTTTTTCACTCCTCTTCTGTAACTTTCCACTGTGCTCTGAACCAGCAACAGACCCTCCTACAGTGCCAAAACAATCCTGGTGAGGTTGAGGAGTGGTATTATGCAGTGGTGGAAAAAAGTGCAGTAGAAATACCACAATATAGAAATACTCTTATACTTACAGTACAAAGTTAAAGTACTCAAATTTGTCAAACTTTTTCCAAAATAGTCCACAAGCTCACAACGCGTCGCATCGCGAGCTTGAGCTTGTAGATCTGGTATTTTTCTAATAGACAAACTATAAAATAGGTCTTAATTGTTTGATGTAATAATCCTATAATCCGTCTGGACTTGCGCACCGTTGCTCCGATCCACACCCTCAGGGGACTGCCATGAGAATAGTCACACCAGGGACCACACAGTCAAATCAGGGGTCCCTGGTGGCCACAGGTGCAGCGTTGCTCCAATCCGCACCAAACGTGCTGCAAACACTGTTCAGTGGTCTGCAATGACAATAGTCACACCAGGGGCCAATTGTGACCCATCGGGGGCCCAAGGGGCCAAAGGTGCGCTGACGCTCTAATCTGCACAAATGTGACACAAACACTGTTCAGGTGTCTGGCATGAGAATAGTCTCACATGGGGCACCCAGTTACCCAGTAAGGGGCCCGAAAGGGCCACAGGCACTCCATTTCTGCAATCCATACTAAACTGTTAAACACTGTTCAGGGGTTTGGAATGAGAATAGCCACACCAGAAACACTAAATTGCACACATATGAGGCACTACACAGTATTATAGCAGTGTTCAACACTTCAAATGGCCATAGCTGGTGACAATTGCTCTGATCAATATAGGACTAGATTTGAAGGCCGCCTGAAAACCTAGTTATATAAATCTACAAAGTAGCTTGTAACTTAAGTTTTCAAATAATTGTACTGGCATAAAGGTAACATTTTACCTCTGAGATATAGTGGAGTAGAAGTATGAAGTATTGAAAAATGTAGATGCTCAAGTAACGTAAAATACAGCAAAATTGTACTTAAATGCAGTACTTGAGTAAATTCTAAATTCTACTTAAATGCAGTACTTGAGTAAATGTAGTTTACTTTCCAACTCTGGCATAATGCTAATTAAGAATTGCAGTCACTCACATGCCTGTCAATTTAGAATGATATGCTTGTCAATTTAGAATGATTCACTAACACCGGTGAGGCCGGTCACACGACATGAATCTGAGGTTAATTTTGCATGTGCACTTTGTGTGTAAAGTAAGAACATTTCTAAGCACACATTAGTGAATGAGACCCGATGTGTGTCCATGAAAACCGTAACTTTGTGTCCTTGAGAAAGAAACTGAACCCAGCTAACTGCTCACTCAAGTACTGTAGCTAAAGCCAAATGTCTGAGATGGAGTGTAAATGTGTGTACGCGGCAACGGAGAGGTGCTAATGGGAGAGAGTGGGTGTGGTGTAGACAGATGGTCCTAACAGGCCGTCCTCTCCTCCTCATCATTGCGGAGGAGGCTCTCGGGGGCGGGGGGGTAGTTACCCCTGAACCCTTGTTCTGAGAAACGCTGCAGTCAGATAAATAGATTGCGTCCGTTTGCATAATCTAAAGTGAAACACGCCATCAATCACCATGGCATTTTGGGAGCCTTATTATGCGGCCAATGTGTTAAGGTACTACAGCTTAAACCATTTTGATCTGAATGCGCCAGCAGGGTACTTAGTGCCACTGTGATTTGATATTGGATAGATTGCTTCTCCTTGACACCTTTAGATGAGTTTAAGTTAAATATCAGGGTCCAGGTGTTATTGTCTTTAAAGCACATGATGATGATACATTTAGTTAGGTTTATAGGAAGGCTTAAAATGTATATGGTCAAGATGAAGAAAATATGCTTACGGAAAATTTCTTAACCACTTAAGATTGGCCTTTTAGGGACTTTTGATATAAAAATACACAAACATTGATTTCTTTTAAGTTTTTGGGCATCAATTGTTAGGTATGTCCGTACTATGACCACGGATATGCTCTTAAAGTGTGAAAATCTTTCATTTCACTATCTGTTTATAAGCATGTTTGTGCACTCTGCTGTGAGGGGTGGAGGGGGGGGGGACTCAGAGAGCAGTGCCAGGGTTAATTGAGTGGCAGGTGTTTCCAATGGGCTAATTATGCTCTCTTTAGCATGCTGTACCTGGATTCAGGACTGTAAACACCCAACACCAGAGAGAATGTAAGCTAGGAGAGAGAGAGAGTTGCCTGCTTTGATTTACATGCATAGCAAGCAAGTAGACCCAAGGTTGGACTACACATAGCCTACAAGAACATTGACTTTTCATTTGAAGTAAATTTACATTTCTAACCTGGTATATCAAATTGTGCTTGTTTCGAAGTTCAAATGTGGTCCAGTTCAGAGCGTGCTGTGAATTCTAGTGTTTGGTCACATTCAGTTTAATGCTTATTAATCTTTGATTCTTTTTTTTAACATGTTTTATTCTCTTTGTCTCTCCTGCCCTTCTGTCACCACTCCTTTCCTCTTTTCGTCTTCATCTTGGTCTTTCTCTGCCTTTCTGTATTCACCCTCCATATTTCTCTCTGTCTGGCTCGATTTTCCTCTCTCCATCTTCTTTTCTTATTTCTTTCATCCCATCTCTGTCTCCTGCTCAGGTGATATTTTGACCGCCAAGTGGCCTCATGTGGAGTTCAGCGTGGGTAAGTGTCTAACTCTGGTCTTCAATTTGCTTTTGTGTACTGATGCAATATGGATTATTTTCTTAGCGATTATTCCATCGATTACTTTTTCGATTAATCAAATAATCGAGAATATCTTTCTTATATTTTATATGTCATCTAATTGATTAACCACTCAAGTCCTATTTTATACTTTGTCTCACAATGGTGTTGTGCACATCACGACACATGAGCTTGTAGATGGGCTATTTTCACTGTTTTGATTTTTTTTGTTGAAAATTCACTACTTATTGTGACACACTCGCTGAACTATTATTGCACATTGAGTCATCCTCAATTGCAATCAATCACTCAATCACCAGTTACTGTATGCTCTCTGTGACAAGAAAGACACAACAGTGTGTGGAGCAGCAGTACATTTAAGGAAAATGTGTCTATGCTAGTAAAGCAACACAGATGCAGGATACTGAAGATGAAGGGGGTCATCTGCTATAGGCTACCAAGCTAGTTTCATCTGTGACCTCACCCATCGCTGTAGCTCAGGACTCGCGTTGCCAACCAAGACTGGGGGTGCCGGGTGAATATGGGTATTTTTCAGGTATTTTGACAGCCTGTATGCCGAATCTACATTGTAGCGCTTGATGGCAACGCTATGTGACTAGCTACACATTCTCATTCCCCCGAGGCATCACTTGACCTGACATTGTGTGTGTGAATAGTACAGACCATGTAGACTCAACATTAAAAACACTAAAAACACAGAAAATATGTTACAAACATTTACTAGGCAGGCACCATAAGAAGCATGCTTGAACCCCATGAGGCATGCCTGCGCGATGCGATAGCTGAGTGAGCGCTTGCACCGAGCTGTGTGAAACCTGCCTCTGCCGACTCACTGTTCGAGTTCCATAGCCATAGGCAGAGAGAACAGGAATCAGACAGGAAAGAAAGGTCAGGGGTCAAGTGGTGAAATATGACACCTTGAGAGAGTTGCCCTGGATCGAGTCCCTAGCTACAGTGGTGAGGTCACAGTTGGGGTAGTACCATTGGTGCTACTGTAAAGCCCTTCATGAGAAACCAAAGATAAAGTCCTGGCTTATGAGTCTCATTGCCTCATCCAAAGCTAACTACTGCCACACAGTAGCCCGGGCGCTTAGTGACACGATAGTTCACTTTGTGATACAAGCGCCACATTTTCCACAAAGTTTCTTCTGGACCTACTTTTTCACAAAAGCCCGTTGGCCACCCAAAAAAACAACAATATGGCTGCCATTTTCCAAAATGGCTGCCGGTGAAAGACATGCTATGTGGTTTTTGACCTGGATTGTGATTGGATAATCCAATTTTGATTATTTTGGCATCAGAATATAGTTTTGATTAGGGGTTTGATACATGCCCAAAAACGAACTTTTTAGAGAATATGTAGATGAATTCTGACACAATTAACTGTTACAACATTAATTAATATTGCAATGTATGAACAAACAATGAGCTTACTTCCTCAAGAACACATTCTGTCATCATGTTTGCCTGTGTAGCTGCATGTGAACTGCACAGCAACTGGGGTCCTCTCTTACTCGGAGTGCCCAAACAGAAGCCTAAACTAAAGTGCAAAAATGGGTCCTCAGAATAGGGTGCCTGAAGTTGGCCTGCACAAATATAATAGGCAAATAAAGGTGGCTATAGGAATTTTGTACAGCCGCCCCCAGATTAGCAGGGCTAATATGTAAAGGAGAAAAATTCCCTTAGCTGTCAGAGTTTTGTTTTGTTTTGCACCTCTACAAGTCGGGTTATCAGGTGCGAGCAGATGCAGTCCTCCACCTCTGCTGACTTGGCACAACTGTCCGTGCTGGGGATCCCTCTCCACGTCGGTGGAGAGGGAGAGAGGCTGGTACGAGAGGTTGACTGGAGGTAGGTCTGCCATGACCAGTATGGTCTGCCGTACTCTCTGGTTTATGGCCTGTCTTCTGCGCAAGCCCCAGTACTGGTGAAGCAGTTCATTGAAGACAGGGTCTTGACTTGTGTGAGAAAAGTACTCTGGTTCAAGGGTGACGAGATAGTTGAAGGGCCATACTGATCTTCTGTTGGTAAGGGCCTTAGCTTTGTTGGGGAAATAATCTCTTTGGCAGCTCTTCAATGTAACGGTCCATGTGGCCTGGCAGTTTGGATTGGGCAGGTTTGTACCTGAGGCTGCTGCCCCGTGAAGAGACTGAGAGGGATTGGACAGGTTTGTACCTGAGACTGCTGCCCCTTGAAGCGACCGAGAGGGATTGGACAGGTTTGTATCTGAGGCTGCCGCCCCGTGAAGAGGCTGAGAGGGATTGGACTGGTTTGTACCAGAGACTGCCGCCCCGTGAAGAGACTGAGAGATTACTTTCCCAAATGGTTTGCAAGAGGTTAACTGCCTGATGTCAGGCAAGGCGGAATCTGGTGGCGTTGAGGCTGTCACCTGGTGCTGCTGTAAGGCTGGCCGTGTGGAGGCTGTCACCTGGTGCTGCTGTAAGGCTGGCCGCGTGGAGGCTGTCACCTGGTGCTGCTGGAAGGCTGGCTGTGCTATGGCGGTCCGCTGGTGCTGCTGGAAGGCTGGCTGTGCTATGGCTGGCGTTGGGTGCAGCTTGTACTTTGACTGTGCTATGGCTGGTGCCGGGTGTAGCCGAAACGTCTGCTGGGATGCTGGTGTCGGCTGGGAGGCCGGCGTCGGCTGCGGCTGGTATGTCGGCTGGGCGGCTGGCGTCGGGTACTGTTGGTACGCCAGCTGCGGTGAAGGTAGCGTCGTAGGCTGCTGGTACACCAGCTGTGGTGAAGCTGGCATAGGAGGCTGCTGGGGCACCAGTTGCGATGAAGCTGTCGCTGGATGCTGCTGGTACATCGGGTGCTGCTGGTGCACCAACTCCGGTGAAGCTGGTGCAGGATGCTGCTGGTACATCGGGTGCTGCTGGTGCACCAGCTCCGGTGAAGCTGTCGCAGGATGCTGCTGATGCGGTGAAGCTGGCGTTGGGTGCTGGTGGTATGCCAGCTGTGGTGAAGCTGACACTGGGTGCTGCTGGTATGCCGGCTGTGGTGAAACTAGCGCTGGGTGCTGCTGGTATGCCAGCTCCGGTGAGGCTGGAGTTGGGTGCTGCTGGTACGCCAGCTCGGGTGAGGCTGGAGTTAGGTGTTGCTGGTACGCCAGCTCGGGTGAGGCTGGCGCAGGATGATGCCGATATGTTGGGTGCTGCTGGTACGCCAGCTGTGGTGAAGCTGGCGCTGGGTGCCACTGGTATGCCAGCTGTGATGAAGCTGGTGCTGGGTGCTGCTGGTATGCCAGCTGTGATGAAGCTGGCGCTGGGTGCTGCTGGTATGCCAGCTGTGATGAAGCTGGCGCAGGGTGCTGCTGGTACGCCAGTTCTGGTGAAGCTGGCGCAGGGTGCTGCTGGTACGTTGGGTGCTGTTGGTACGCCAGTTGTGGTGAAGCTGGCGCAAAGTGCTGCTGGTACGTTGGGTGTTGCTGGTACGCCAGTTGTGGTGAAGCTGGCGCAGAGTGCTGCTGGTACGTTGGGTTCTGCTGGTACGCCAGCTGTGGTGAAGCTGGCGCAGGGTGCTGCTGGTACGTTGGGTGCTGCTGGTACACCAGCTCCGGTGAAGCTGGTGCAGAGTGCTGCTGGTGCATTGGGTGCTGCTGGTACGCCAGCTATGGTGAAGCTGGCGCAGAGTGCTGCTGGTACGTTGGGTGCTGCTGGTACGCCAGCTCCGGTGAAGCTGGCGCAGGGTGCTGCTGGTGCGTTGGGTGCTGCTGGTATGCCAGTTGTGGTGAAGCTGGCGCAGGATGCTGCTGGTATGTTGGGTGCTGCTGGTGCCCCAGCTCCGGTGAAGCTGGCGCAGGGTGCTGCTGGTAAGTTGGGTGCTGCTGGTACGCCAGCTGTGGTGAAGCTGGCGCAGGGTGCTGCTGGTATGTTGGGTGCTGCTGGTGCCCCAGCTCCGGTGAAGCTGGCGCAGGGTGCTGCTGGTACGTTGGGTGCTGCTGGTACGCCAGCTGTGGTGAAGCTGGTGCAGGGTGCTGCTGGTACGCCAGCTGTGGTGAGGCTGGCGCAGGGTGCTGCTGCTGGTACGTTGGGTGCTGCCGGTACGCCAGCTGTGGTGAAGCTGGCACAGGGTGCTGCTGCTGGTACGTTGGGTGCTGCCGGTACGCCAGCTGTGGTGAAGCTGGCGCAGGGTGCTGCTGCTGGTACGTTGGGTGCTGCTGGTACGCCAACTGTGGTGAAGCTGGCGCAGGATGCTGCTGGTACGCCAGCTCCTTCGAAGCTAGCGCCAGGTACTGCTGGTACGCCAGCTGCGGTGGAGGTGCCGTCTGGTATGCCGGCTGGTACTCCATCTGTCTTGAGGCTGGCATAGGGTGCAGTTGGTACGACAGCTGCACTGGGGCTGGCAGCAGGTGCTGCTGGTGTAGTGTTATTTGAGTCAGAGGCACAGGTAGTATCTGATATGCTGGGGGAACAGCACTGCTGTATGGTGGCTGGTATGTATGCCCGGGCACAGGGTTACTGGGCTGATTGGTTATCTGTGTCATCTCGCCGTGGTGAGTGGAGCATCCGGGCTCGAAGGACCATGTAAAATATTGTATTGTCTTAGGGGTTTGATGCAATATGCCCACCACAGGACTCCGGTCAGAGAGCATGAGTCAAAGATGACATGATGATGGCATTTTATGGTTTTTTATATAAAGTTGGAGGTTGCACAGACATAGATGGTAATTGTATGAATGGTATCTGAAATAGCAGAAATAATAAACAGATAAGGATATGGAGAAATGGCATGAAAATGAATATCCTATGATAAATGTCATACAGCACAAGTAGCACAGTAGTTGCATGTTTAGCACAGTTGTACTAGACTGTACACAATGAATGCACATATTGATGTGAATTCAGAATTACTGTAAACAATATTATAAACACTTATTTATAATACTTTCAAACTTTAGCTTAGAACCACTGGTAATTATAAGGAAATAAGCAGCACACACACTTGTCACTGTAATGAGCCATGAACTCATATTAGCTTAGGCTAGCATAGCATGCGCACTCACACAGACTCAGGATAGGTCCTGTTAGCTTAGCCACTGAAACTCAGCAGATACATGCCCAAAAACTAACTTTTTAGAGAATATGTAGATGAATTCTGACACAATTAACTGTTACAACATTAATTGATATTGCAATGTATGAACAAACAATGAGCTTACTTCCTCAAGAACACATTCTGTCATCATGTTTGCCTGTGTAGCTGCATGTGAACTGCACAGCAACTGGGGTCCTCTCTTACTTGGAGTGCCCAAACAGAAGCCTAAACTAAAGTGCAAAAATGGGTCCTCAGAATAGGGTGCCTGAAGTCGGCCTGCAATAAATATAATAGGCAAATAAAGGTGGCTATGGGAATTTTGTACTGTACTGTACTGTACTGTTATTGGTTACCAGTTCACGATTTAGTGAAGAATCTAGGCCCTGAAAAATCCATTGGCATCCTTTTCTTTCACGCTTTCACTGGATGTGATCTCGTGTCAAGGCAAAAAGACAGCATGGCAAACCCGGCAAGTGTGGCCTGAAGTGTCTCATGTCTTCCAGAAGCTCAGTCAATACCCACCAGTAACAGTGCATGACAAGAACAGCACTGCTGATGGGGTTGATGATGCAAGATTTTACCTGTTTGCATGGAAGTAGAGGTCCTATGATGCCATTCCACCAGTGGCGTCGTTACGCGGGGGCTTCGGTGGCTATAGCCACCAATGTTTTATCCAAAGCCACCAATATATATATATATATATATATATATATATTTTTTTAAATTATATATCTATAACCCTACCCCTAAAACCGAAATAAAGTAACAAAAATGGGGAAAAAAGTACCCAAATCCGTCGAAATCCGCGAAAAAAAAATCGCGCACGGGGAGGGGACACATGCACATGCACGCGCGCTGTGCGCGCGTGTCCATTGCCTGGGAGGCTAAGCCCCCAACCTAGTAGAGACCTAGCGACGCCTCTGCATTCCACCTACAAGGGCATCTCTTGCACATCAAGTGAAGCATGCCACTTATCAAGTTGCCCGTGTCTGAAGCCAGGCAACTGTATGTCAAATGCATACAGAGAGCCCTGCCAGCTGGGGATGGCGAGCAGAAGATGACATTTGGCAAGTAGCATGTATGACACTCTAACAATTGCCCAGATTTGGAGGGACAGCGAGTGCATTTTCCGGCAGCGGAAGCTGCCGCGGATCTGCCGACGGCGGAGCAGCGGGCTGCCGGCGGGGGACCCGCAGGATGCCGGCGGTGGAACTGCAGGTGCCGGGAGGCGGGGCGGCGGCAACAGCGGCAGAGCGGCAGTTTCTAACCCTTAACCCTAACCTCAGTAAAACAATGCCTAAACCTAACCCTAACCTATACTATACTATACTATAGCCTACCTAAATCTAACCCTAAGCCCTAACCCTAACCTCAGTAATATTTTATTACAAGGATTAGTAGGCTACAGTCCTACTGATTCCGCGCTGCTGCTCCACTGCCTACAGCTGCCGCTCCTCCGCCGGCAGCTGCCGCTCCTCTGCCGGGAGCCCGCCGCTCCGCCACCGGCAGTCACTGCCGGCAGTTCCGCAGCAGTTCCGCGGCAGCTTCCGCTGTCGGAAAATGCACTTGCTCCTTCTGCAGATTTGTGAACAACTGACAAAATGCCGGTGCAAGACTGAACGTTGTGGTAGATGCAAGTGCTACCGCTTTGGCCTTCATTGCACACAGCTGAGTGCCTGCAAATGTGACAGTAATGTGACTATTGGAACAATTTGTGATCCAGACATGGGGGGGGGGTAAAAACTCATATGTTGATACCAAAATAATCAAAATCCAATCACAATCTAGGTCAAAATACACATAAAATGCCTTTTGCCTGAAGCCATTTTGGAAAATGGCAGCCATATTGTTTTTTTTCCGCGTGGCTAACGGGGGGAGGGGGCGGGGGGAGTCAAAACTATATGTTGATACCAAAATAATCTAAATCCAATCACAATCCACGTCAAAATATACATAAAATGTCTTTCGCCAGCAGCCATTTTGGAAAATGGCAGCCATATTGTTTTTTTTTGCGTGGCTAACAGGCTTTTCTGCAAAAGTAGGTCCTAGGCATTGTTCATGCCAAATTTGGCGCTTGTATCACAAAGTGAACTATTGTAACATAAAAATGGACTTAAGGGCCCGGACTATTGACAGTCTTGCCCACCTAGAGGTCACAGTATCCATGGTGACGAGACACCTGCACGTCTCTGACACACACACACACACACACACACACACACACACACACACACACACACACACACACACACACACACACACACACACACACACACACACACTCACACAGGAGGGATGCCATGCAACACAGGTCTCCCGGAACATCAAAGCGTAGGTATACAGAATATCTGAGACGGAGTGATGCTGGGGTTTTTGTTTAGATGGCCACATTCATTTTTCACGTGTACTAAGATGTGGGGAGTTCTATTCATGGTTTGGTTTCTTTGTTACCTGAGACAAATTTCTTGAAAGCAAAAATCTCTGTGCTGAAAACCTGAATGACTAATAGCACCCCTATGGTCTTGGCATAGTGGCAATGGCAAAGTTTCTTAGCTTCTCTAGGTAGAAAGAGGAAATACTATTTTGTTACAGCCCTTGATGTGGTAAAGTATATGGCATCCTGAATGTTTGTAACAATGAATGAACACTGACTGCACTGAGGCTGATTAGTGGCGGGCTTTGTGATTACGAAGAACTATGTCATGACCAGAAGGTCATCAGTTCAATCCCCTCAATTTGCCTGTTTACTGTCAAAGTGTCATTGAGCAGACTACCCACTCGTTCATTTTAAGTCGCTTGCAGTTCAGTTACGTCATTGCTTCGTCAGCAAAATGACAAAGACATAATTATAGCTACATTTACAGTACAATTCCATAACTCTTGGAGTTCCTGTCAAATAACATGCATTTTGACAGTAATCCATCCTCAGTATTTCCTCTACTGGGACATTAGGAGAGCTGAGAGGGGGAGGCACGGGAGAGGAGGCTCTAGTGGGATTTGAAGCAGGCTTGTGACCAGAAGGTCATAAATTAAATCTCTGGCTGAGTAAAGTGAATGAGAAATGCTTTCTCCTCCCTCAACTGTTATTACCAAGGCTCCCTTGAGCAAGACACTTAATTTTCAGCCGCTCCAATGGAGCTGCTCCATGGCCAGCAGTAGAAGATTGCGGTTGTACTGGACCCCTGAATGTGCAGTTGAATTTCCCTTATCAAATGATTGTAATACAAATGACTGATGTGATCATTTGAGTACAATAGCAATATGGGCACATACTTTGCTGGCCTTCCAGTGTGTGGATGTGTGTGTGTGTGCACTGTCCAGGTAATTTATTATTTAAAAATAAATGTTCTGCTCTTTTCAATCTCTTATCTGTAGGTATAATTATACCTTTTATATTTCAAAGAACACATTCAGTGGCCACTTCAATACACTCATTTATCGTTTAATCAATCCATGATAACATGTACAATGGGAGGAATGAGGGCAAAGTGCAGTAATATAAAATTAAAACTAGAAAAGCGTGCTCCTCTGAGCACAGGTCTCCGCCAGAGCGTGCAAACTTTGGAAGGCAGTCATAGCCAATTGAAAGAGAATCTGATCACTTGACCCTAGAGATAATGTATACCAATTTGCGATTTGTGAGTTTTGGACAAAATCTGTCGGAGTATTAGAAAATCTAGTCTCGCTCAAATGGTCAGGGCCTATATGGTCCAATGATCCAAGGAATCCAGGGAAATAAAGATTTTGATTGTACAACCTACGGTTCAAAAGTAATAGGTCGAAACCATGTGGCCATCTGGTAGTGTGCATGCAAAGTCACACGTCAATCGGACGCTGTCGCCGACTATGAAAATAGAGTACCGAAGTCCTGACGTCACTCCCACTGCCCCTGGGTCACAGCGTTATTTTTTGCATAGGATTTCCCATGGGGGAATTTTAGATTGTGTCATATAAGAACTTTTGTCAGGTATGACTATATATTTATGATATGGAGTTACATTTGATAACGTCTGTGTTTGGAGAAAAAAAAAGATTTTCTTACTCTTTGGATAAATTTGTACTTTTTACCATCAGTTGATGCTTCATACCCATATGAGTAAAATTGCATACTGTACAAAGTAATGAATGGCTTAGTGTTGCAAACATTCAGAAGTAGTACAAAAGTAGTATACAAGTACAAAGTAAGAGGGTTGTTCTTCTATCTGAATGTAAAAGCTCTTGTCATGGTAGAGAATAGGGCTGACTCATCATGGCTCAGAGAATACAGGTGTGTTTGTGTAATTGCAGTGGTTAGAGGTGTGCATCTGTCAAGAACACCTCCCCTCTTCTCTTGATCTGTCAAAGCCTGGATGACAGTGTTACATTTAAATGGCTGTGTGTGTGTGTGTGTGTGTGTGTGTGTGTGTGTGTGTGTGTGTGTGTGTGTGTGTGTGTGTGTGTGTGTGTGTGTGTGTGTGTGTGTGTGTGTGTGTGTGTGTGTGTGTGTGTGTGTGTGTGTGTGTGTGTGTGTGTGTGTGTGTGTGTGTGTGTGTGTTATAATTCGTATTACAATAAAGAAAATAACATCTAAGCTCTGGCTGGGAGATGTTTCTTTTGTGTGGATGAAGTCAATTTTATTCTTTTGAAAAGGAAATAGAAGTAGGTGAGAAGGTGATAGATAATCACAAGATAACAATGGCCTGTGTACACATCACTATTCCCTCTACAATAGGGATGTGAAACTGTAGAGATGTACAGTATGTCTATTTCTTGGACTGGATGAGGAGAAGGTCTTTACTGAGATCAAGGTTTCCATAATAGCAAAGATTTTAAGGACAGCCAACCTTGGGCTCATTACTTAATGGAATGGAATAATTTGGAAGGGGGTGAGGGTGGGGTGGCAGTGGGGTTGGGAGAATACAAAAAAATCAATGGCTTGGCAATGATTCCGACAGTAACTCTCATATCCTAACAAGCAAATTGTGCATGACAGATAAAACAATGACCTCCATAACCCCAGCCAAAAGTTATTTCTGCTCTTTTATTGAAAATTAAATTGTTTGAATTGGTAGGTTTGATGCATGAGGAATAAAATTAAAGGTAGGGTAAGTGATTTTCTTTGGTTAAGATAAGTGTTAAATAGCTCTATATTCTGATAGTACTCATTGCTATAGAGTGTTTGTTCAGTAAAAGGAGTCTCCTTGTGTCTCTCCAGCTCTTTATAAAACAGAAAATGCATTTTAGTTTCAGTTTCATTTCCAATTTTATCCAATCAGGATAGAGAACTCAATCAGGATATAGATGAAACAAGTGAAATTGGAAGTGATGACACTAAGAAATGAGCAGGCAAAATTGGAACTGGAACACTATAAAAATGAAGCTTAAAAATTGGTACTTTCTCCTGATTCGCTGAGATTTTGACACCTACCGGAAAATATATTTTCTGTTTATTAAAGAGCTGGAGAGACATGGAGACCCCTGTTACTGAACAAACACTCTATAGCAATGATTACTATCAGAATATAGTGCTTTAACCTTTTAACAAAATACCTTTTGTTTTAACCAAAAAATATCACTTACCCTACCTTTAAGTTAAAGCCGTTCTTTCTGGCTTTGTTCTTTGCATGGGAATGTTTTGTGGCAGGTTAAGTTTAATAACTTGGGGTAGTCATGGCAGTGTGGTTTCGAGTAGAGCCCGATACTGGATTTCTGGGCCCAATACCGATATTAGGAATAAAATATTGTGAGTGGGAGGGCTGCTACAGTATAGTATGGTGATTGGTGCCAAAGCAGATAGGAAGGGACTGAAGCTGTTGTAGGCTCAATATAATTATTTACTGTGTAGTTTATGAATTTGATATAGTTGTTCAGCCATGCTTGGCCAATGCTATATTCTTCTTCCACTTTTGCAACTCATGAGTTGACATCCCCCTGTCCAACCATTTCTTCTCATGCATGCATTTACAGGTTTCTTTTTTGAAATGCAGTTCTGTTTCTGGGCTGTTTCAGGGGCTCATGTGGTCTCCAACACTCAGCAAAATCAGTCAGTGTTAATTAAACTGAGAGTGAAAAAATGGCCTTCAAAGATTCTTTAATTAGATGTATTAGATTTGATAGTTAATAAACAGCTAGGTTGTAATGGGACACTTAGAATTCAAACTAGGTCGCATGGTGAGATTCAGGAAGAGTTTGAGTGCATACGTGCGTGTGCCCGCCCGTGCATCACATGGGGTAGCTCCCAACAATCCTGTCTCAATGGTCTGCCAATTAAATGTTAATTATATCTACCTCATTAACTGTGGCAAATTAGACACAGCCACCATTTAGTGTTGACGCGTTGAGGGATGGTTGTAACACCACATATCCTGTCATGTCCTTCGTTTGCTGTATAACCTGGACTTGACCTCTTTCACACCACTCATACTTTAGTGGTACTTATGACCCTTCCACGGGTCATAAGTGCATGCAGACGGACACGCAAACTCATTCAAACAGACAAACAAGTGGGCACAGAGACTCTAGTTGAGAGGGGAATGGACTGTCTCATCTGCTTAGTTGCAGATGTGGAGGATAGCCGGTGCTCGCCCCACATTCAGACCGATACTAATGAGAACCTCTGAATGGCAATATTGAGGACCTCACTCCTCACAGAAATCAAATGTTTTCTTGACCTGCTGGTCAAACCTAACCCTAACATTAACATCGAAAGCCTTATCCCTTTCCCTAAAACTAACCCTAACCACTTACCCTAAATCTAACCTTACCCCACCCTGAAAATTGTAACTCGATGGCTCCATTCATACAGGTTGAGGATTTTATTTGTGCAGAAAAATCTACCTCGTTTCGAAACATTATTCTGTCGCGTCATCGCCTCGTTATGATCGCGTTCAGTGTGCATATACTCATAACACAAACAGCAGGATAAATTAAGGCAAATTAATCGTGCGAAATAAACGCTCCCGGTCTGTACGGACGGACCTTAGCTCTAAAAATGAAAATGCCCTCATGGCTACCAGAACCATCTCCCCACGAGGCAGATCATTTTTCTACAGTAGTTGGTTGTAATATCCTGTGGTCCCCACAAAGATAATAAAACATGGTACACACACACACACACACACACACACACACACACACACACACACACACACACACACACACACACGTATTTAATGACAGCGCTGTGCTGTAAGTCCTTATCTTATCAGTGTGTCAGTGTAGATAATTGCGTGCTTTGATCGGAGCATGTTGAGAGATTGAATGCTGTCATTACCATAACCACAGTGTAAGCAAAAGATGACATTATTTATCTCACTCAATGCCTGCACCTCTAAGCATTCAATGAAAGCTCTATCAACCTTTTAGCAAGGAGTTTTTTTTCCAAACAAAGGCATTTTCTACTTACTTGAGTAAAGTGTAAATAATCTAGTATTTTCCGACTAGGTATATTGTGGCTGCCTTTTACCAAACATCAAGAAAAGTTAACACAAATGGTGCTTGCAAATTAATTTGACTAATTTCATAAATGTTACACATTATGTAATGAAGAAGGTTCCTCAATCCGGTGCAACACATTTATTTTGTTTTCAGGATAAGGGAGTATCTGTGAAACACAAATAGATCACACATCAGTTTACACTTCTGTTTTCTTGTAATACAGTAACAGTATTAAGCAATCAATAGCAATCAATTAGTAAATGCACCTTGACAATAGTTAGACACAGAAATAACATTGAACGTCATATCTTCAATAAACACCTTTTCAGTGCAATGATCATTCGACTTAATACCAATACAACAGCTGAAACATTATATTAAATAAACCAAACAACCTAATTGCACCTGTTTCTTATACTCATTAGCTGAGAAACACAACAGGCACAAACATAGCTTTATGATGCAAATGTAACATAAACAACCAACATTCATATTTTCTAACTCCATATATTCATTTATCCTCCAAAACACACCAACACTTTATTTATTAGCAAACTGCACCGATTATGTTGGTGATTGTGTAGACGTTTCAGTCCTTAATCACAGTAGCTGTCTCTGTGTTGCAGTGTTAAGGTCCTTACACACCGGCGAATATGCGAATATGCGCAAAATTCGGACACTTGGGAATGTACTATTTGGTCATTATAGCAGCTCTTACCTGTGAAACACAGATAGAGCACACATCGGTTTACAGTTCATATGAATGGCATGTAGTCTCGCTGTTTCACACCTGCTGGTAAATAAAAAAGTAAATAAGCTCCATTCAAGCGGATGGGTTTTTGCCGAACTTTACACTTGATTTTATTACCTTAATAAACATTGTCATAAATACTATATGATTCCAGTCGCTAGTTTAAAGTCTTCTTTCAATCATCATGATATGCGTTTTGGTAAATTATGGTCCCATTTATTTAAAAATTGATGATAAAGTAGGGTATGCTGTAGGAGAGTTATCCTGTGATGACTTGATTGACAAGCTACACAACCAATAGCATTCATTCCCCACCCCCGCTCTGGTCCCAACCAATAGCATTCATTTCCGAGTGCATAGGATATAGAAAGATGGCGAATTTGAAATCGTTGAAAAATAGGCTTTATTTACGGTCTGTAGAGTCTATCGGCGTAACTTTGTCCATACGTTTTGCTGTCTATGGTTTACATTCTGATTCACATCTGTACTGCACTGATCTGATCTGAATACTTCTTCCTGTTTACCGTAAGAGCACACATGTTACTCACTAAACCTCACAGCGCCCACTGCTGCCCTTTTACTGTCACAGGCACAGGTACAAAACAGTTTTTTTTGTTCTGCTGCTGGCAAAAACAACAAGCAACAATAATCAATGACAATACACTCACACAACTTTATGGCATTCTCAAATGGGTTGAATGTCTGTATGTTTTTAAATGGGGGGAGGGGGGGTATTTTAGTGGATAGTAATGCTTAACTTTATAGTCTTTTTGACCCAAATAATCCCTTAGGGGCCACATAAACATGATGCTGATGTTGTCCCAGTGGTTGTCAGCTTCTATCCGAAGGACCTAAGGGTTGCTGTAGGTTTTGTTTCTAGCCTTTAATCACTAATTAAGGACTAATTAAGACCTAGAAAAGAAGCTGAGTGAATTTAAGAATAGAAAAGCATCAGTAGTTTAATGTCCCCTGGACCTGAGTTTTATACCAATTAACCACCTGGTATAATATAAAACTAGTTTTCCCTAGGATGGAAGTTGTAAACTACTAGCCTTAAATGCTCTGCGCTTTATATCTGGTGAACATTATAGGATTCATCACTGCATCTTGTATGATAGAGTGGGTTGGCCTTCTTTGACCGACAAGCAACGCAAACGCTGGTACCTATTCATTTTTAAGGCAATTGATGGGACTTTACCATTGTATATTAAATCCAGAGGTGGAAAAAGTACTCAAATGTTTTACTTAAGTAAAAGTATCAATACTGCAATGTAGAAGTACAAGTAAAAGTCCGGAATTAAAAATCTACTTGAGTAAAAGTACAATAGTATTGGTATAAAAAACACATTGATTGTCTAGATCGCATATATGTGTTTTTCAAATCCATCGCTTGATTGCCGCAATTCTAAAGAACGCATATATGCGTTCTTTGGAATTTATCTGTGATCGCGGTGTTCTGTGAATTTTTCATCATCAGTTTCGTTTTCTGTTTACATCACACTCACCGGGTTCCGGATTCATGACTCAGATTCCGTTTCCGGTTCTCGGAGGCCTTTTTTAGGCATTTTAGGCGAGAATAGGGAAAAACATGTTTTTTCACACGGCATAAAAAACTAACGGAGAGCTCCAGTTCTATTTTCTTTAGTCTGGATGACCAACAGCCATCGTCGTCGTGTATCACATCGAACTGAAGGCCGATCGCCGATCTGCGAAAACGTCACATCCGGTTATGACGTATGGACTGTTTGAGCCTGTTTGGGGGGGGGGTCGAGCGAGTCAGCGAGTGATCAAGGTGTCAATCTGCTGCTCTCTGCTGGTCGATCTATCGTATGTGTTTAAAACCGCAGCCAGACAAACTATTTGAATGAATGAAAAATTACAAAATAACAAACAAAAAAAAACACCAAAATCGCTGGCACAGGGGTGAGTACATTATGAATAAACTCTGGCAGTCAATGTGTGAAAGTACCAAAAGTAAAAGTACTAAATTGTTTGAAAAAAGCAGATCTACAAGCTCACGACGCGTTGTGAGCTTGTAGATCGGCTATTTTCAAATAGCCTAGGTATAAAATAAGGCTAAAGTGGTTAATGAATGTTTTATAATGTAATAATGTATATCTGCAAAGTAACTAGTAACTAAAGTTTTCAAATAATTATATTGGAGTAAAAGTACAATATTTGCCTCTGAGATGTAGTGGAGTAAAAGTAAAAATACCTCAAAATTGTACTTAAGTACAGTACTTGAGTAAATGTACTTTACACCACTGATTAAATCCCTGCTGGATTGGAACCCTGTAACACACAGGACACGCTCCTGTGATTGGCTCACGCTAAAGGTCCCCAAAGTAAAGACTGGGGAAAACAGCCTTTTGTTTTAGTGCCCCAACCACCTGGAATGACCTACAGCTTAAATTTAAGATCTGTTCTCCCATAACATACAGACAATTTAAAACCTTGATTGCAGGTCCGCAAGTGTGTTAGTGTCTGCAATTGCTTTTAAATTGTGTTGTATCACGATAGGGAAATGTTGTTTTATTTTGTTTCTGTTCTGTCTTGTTTTTTTATGTGACTATTGATGTGAAAAATGAAAATGAGGGCAAATAAGGGCAACCTCAATGGCTTTTGAGAATAAATAAAGGTTTGAAATGAATTAAATGAAATGAATAAATTAATACAATAGGAGATTCTTATGAAGCACTTCACAACATTGTGTACCTAGAATAATCTGTATAAGGTAATACACAGACATTGGAGCGATGGAGCAAGGATTTTGTGAAGTAAAGTGATACCAATTATATCTCTTTTGGAGTGTTAATAGAAATTGTGGGAGGCCAGGAGGAAGACAATATACGCCTAATTACAAGATATTGGATATTAAATGCCAAGATTGCTTTTGTAGATTATGTCAATTTGACTAAAATATCCTATTCAGCAACAGGTGCAAAAATAATGTTAATTCATTTTCAAAGCAGAGAGCCCCTCCTTAACATGGTTATTGTTGTAAAAACCTCTCACTAATTTAACATCATACGCTTGTCAGTCTGTCGGCAATTTAAATGACTGATGAGCGTCGCGGCGCACCGAACAAAGAACGAGTTTATTGCAACGGTGAAAGCACCATCCGTTTTTCCCACCTTTTTCTCTCTGTCTTTCCCCAGGCCCCGGTGGCAAACAGGTGCGTAAAATGGCGGCGCATGCAAATAACGTTGTCAAATTAATTGAAGTGGTGAAATAATTATCAAGATGAATAAGCGCCTCGTGGAGAACGTATATTTTCCTCCCGTGTCAATTCCCTCAGTGCACGCAACACCCACTAAATGAAACCCAGACTCTTTGTGGGGTTCACACAGGCCCACTGTATTAAAACTAATTTCCGGTAAATTCATCGCGAAAGAGCTCAATGTATTCCAATCTTACTGAATAAATAGAGTCACCATAATTGAAGCCTCCAAGGATCGGCAAACATTATTATTCTGAGTGGCTTGATTGTTATGGTAATTGAGGCTTCATTCTCGGCATACTTTGGTAGTCAAGTCGATTGCCCAAAATGGCAAGTCTCGTTTATTGATGAATTAATTTGCGAGTAAGCCACAAGGCACACAATTCAACCATTAAATGACTGGGAACAAAATGCAGAGGACACGCCGTTCCTGGGCAAAGCACTCCTCATTTCTCTACTCTCCTTCTCTTCTTTCACACCGTGACCCACCGTTCACATCCATCTCTCTCTTTCCATGGCTCCTGTCCTCATCTCTTCTCAGTCTATGTCATTCCCTCATTATCTCCATGGGACCATGGCTCTCCTTTATGCCTGTCCTGAAACTCTCAATGTGTCTCCAAGGGACTCCCTCCTCATCGTCCTCTCTCCCTCTGTCATCCTCTTTCTATTTCTTGTCCCTCCCCACCCTGGCGTCATAATGGATCTGACCTCAGTAGGTCAGCTGAAGTGTCACATCCCCCTGTAAGAGAAGCAATCTGCTGATGCACGGACGCACGCAAGTCCCTTTTCAATCAGCACACGTCTGACTGTGCTTTAAATGTATAGAAGTGAGGGCATATCCCATGGGACGGACGGACACACACACACACACACACACACACACACACACACACACACACACACACACACTATGGGGCTCCGTTAGTGCCACGAGGGGCGCATGACGCCTCCTGTGACCACATGATTTTTTCTTACGTGTGTGTGTGTGTGTGTACACGTTCGTTCTGCGCGTGCACTGCACAAAAGCACGCGTTACGCGCTGCAACGCGTCGTGTACATTTACGCGTAAGCTACATGCGCTACAACCTGTCACGTACATTCACACGTAAGCACGCGTTACGCGCTGCAACGCGTCGTGTACATTTACGCGTAAGCTACATGCGCTACAACCTGTCACGTACATTCACACGTAGTAATAATAATAAAAAATAAAATAATAATAATAATAATAAGGGTAATAATAATAAGGGTAATAATAATAGTAATAATAATAATAATAATAATAACAATAATAATCCTTTATTAAATAATGATACTGCCCAAGATATTGCCTTACTAATGTAATAACGCAATAAGGGTAATAGTGTAATAATGCAATAAGTGTAATAGGTGTAATAGTGTAATAGGTGTACTAATGTAATAGTGTAACAACGCAATAGGGGTAGTAGTGTAATAGGTGGAATAGTGTAATATTGCATTAAGTTTAATATGTAATAGGTGTAATAGTGTAATAGGTGTAATAGTGCAACGTGTGTAATAGTGTAATAGATGTAATAACGCAATGAGGGTAATACTCTAATAGTTGAACAGGTGTAATAGTGCAATAAGTTAATAAGTGTAAAAGTGTGATAGTGTTATAAGTGGTCACATTCACCCAATTCCGCCCACATCCACCCAAACCCCAACTACTTCACTACACTATAACACCTATTGCACTATTACCCTATTGCGTCATTACACTATTACACCTATTACACTTTTTACCCTTTCTACACTATTATACCTATTATACTATCACACATATTGCACTATTACACTATTAAACCTATTACACCATTACCATTTACCATTACCATTATTACCATTACCATTATTATGTTATTACACTATTACACTATTAAACTTGTTGCATTATTACACCATTACAATTATTACACTATTACACGTATTACAACATTACCCTTATTCCGTCAATATATCATATAGCAGTCACTGGGTACCGGCCACTGGGTGCCAGGCAACGGCCCCGGTCGACCCGCCAACAGCCTTTTGGTGAAGAACCTGGGCTCGGTCCACCTCTATATTTTCATGGTATGCAGAGACTGACTCACGCATAGGAAATACATTGCCTTTTTCTCCAAGTCCTCAAACCAGCCAGGATGTGGAGTTGCGAATGAGAGGAAAGTGTCTTCCTCCTCCTGCCACTGCCCCAGTTTAGGAGACACCTTCAGGCATGGGAAGACGTAGTCTATATCCTCCTCCCACAGGCCCTCTGTTGACCAGTTCTCCTCCAAGAAGGTGTTCAGGTGTGGAGGAAGACTCATTGACTTCCTTAACGATCT
The DNA here is from genome assembly GCF_963280865.1 of Gymnoscopelus braueri. Taxonomy (NCBI): domain Eukaryota; kingdom Metazoa; phylum Chordata; class Actinopteri; order Myctophiformes; family Myctophidae; genus Gymnoscopelus; species Gymnoscopelus braueri. The sequence goes on from NC_137604.1 coordinate 42,748,291, forward strand.
GCTTTAGCAGCCTAGGCCAAATGTGGACCCGCTGTTGTAGGGTCTCAAACGGCACCAGCAAGTGTCCCAGCTTAGTACAACCGGGTTCCCTGAGAAATTTTCTTATGCACACCGAGGACAGAGTTCCGACCCAACGCAAGCCACAGCCACATACCAGTTGTGGCATCAGTGTAGCAACTTTTAGGAGTCTCCAAGCCTCCAGAATGGACTCATGAATGGTGACAGCCCTGGCAGATATGCATTGTCTTCTGACGTTTCCCGATACAAATATTCAATTCATTGGTGAGAGTCAGTGTAATGTTTTTTTTATTTTACAGGAACACTGCAATTAAATTCTGGAATCGCATCTTCTCATAGGAATATGGAGAAATATAACACAACTGCTCTGGGATTTGATCTATAGGTCCAACATGAATCCAAGGATTTTAGTCAGCTAACTTTCTGACCGAAATTGAAATATAAATTAAGCAGATTCGTTTGAAAACAGTATCGGTGTAACAATTGAACATCATTCTACCATCCGGATTTGAACTAGAGGTGTCGGTTTCATGGTCCATCTCCTGTCATGGTGAGCTAAGCAATCGCAAGAACAGTTTGTTTTGTCCGTATTTCAACAATCAAATCATTGACACTTAATAGAAGGGCGAAAGCAAAACGGAATGGAATGGAACACCTGGCGCGGGTCGGACCGAGAGAACCCCGCAATGCCACACACACACACACACACACACACACACACACACACACACACACACACACACACACACACACACACACACACACACAGGGGCGCTGACTTTTGTGCGCGACCATGGGGGCTGAACTTGACCACCACTCGCCCCCCCCCCCCTTCCTCCCCGCCCCCCCTCCACCCACTGCGTCGCGGGCATGTAGGCGCGCGATTTTTTTTGCTTAATTAATTCATTAAATGACCATAAAACAACATTAACAACACTCTACCCATCCTTCAGTGTGTCCAATCCACAAATGTTTTACTTAAATAAAAGTACTTATTTTAGTAGTAGCCTATAGTTACTTCTACTCCACTACATATAGACAAATATTGTACTTTTACTCCACTACAATTATTTGATAACTTTATTTACTATAGTTACTTTGTAGATTTTGATTATTATTATTACAAAACCACTTATACAGTATATATACTTTGGCAATTTGAAAATAGCAGATTTGCGATGCGTTGTGAGCTTGCAGATCTGCTATTTTCAAAGAATTTGTATACATTTTACACGTTTGAAAACTTGTGAAATGGGACCTTCTGCATAATGAGTACTTTTACTTTTGGTACTTTAAATACATTTTGATACCAATACTTTTCTACTTTTACTCAAGTACATTTTGAATACCTTACTTTTACTTGTAATAGAGTATTTTTACACCGCAGAATTTATACTTTTGTTTAAGTAAAACATTTTAGTACTTTTTCCACCACTGGTATTCAGTGCATGCAGTGAGTGACTGTTAGTGCACACAGGACGAGGGAGTCAAGGGACACAGCATAGCGACCCTTCATTTCAATAAGGGCAGACGGCAGAGCCAAAACCTGCAGAACATGTTTAGCACACAGCCATAGCCATGGTTCACATGACGCTTGGTGCCGAGTCCCCCTGGTCTAAACAAGTTGTGTTCGATTTTTCGAGCCGCAATAGCCCCGCCCCCCCCCCGCCGCGAGCTGTTTCTCTGTCTGGGCTATTGTTCTAGGTGTCAACGGCGCGTTAACACCTATCTGCGCCCCGCTATAGTAATGGTAATAGTAATGGTACTGTAAATTTGAGCCTGACATCTGAGATTCATGAGGGGGCTGACCAATTGACTGTGGGGGCGCTAGCCCCGACGCCCCCACGTCATCGGCGCCCCTGCACACACACACACACACACACACACACACGTTGTTTATGTAGGATGGACAATCATGTGATCCATGTTTTATATTAAAATACATTATTTTGATAATGATTTTATGATTTTCATTTTAAAATATGGACTGACAGTCCTATAGCTATAATGTCCATAGAGAATATGTCCCCACCTGAAAGATGCTTATTAAACTTTATAGCCTAACTTGCCTGGTACCATGCATGCTTCATCTTACCATCTAAAATTATATTCCTTGGCTTGCAAACAGCCAAAAAGTGTGTAGCCGATGAAACACAACGGCTTTGCATTGATGACACCAGGTATAAGAAACTCATGAGCACACTGGCCAATACAAACTAATAGGCGAGTGCGCTCTGGTGCGCAATTTCCGCACTGCTGCTGTCCAATGTGTCCAAATTCATCTTTAAATGCCCTGTTTTCAGCACTGTCACATATCTTTTACACATATCTTTTATACTCTTTATACCAGGAGTCTTCAACGTTTTCAGGCCAAGGACCCCCTAGATGAGAGAGAGACGAAGCAGGGACCCCCTCTATATTGTATAAAATTGTGTTTCAGATTAAACTTTTTTTGTTTACTTGGTCTGCTCTTTTTTCCCCTCTACACCTATATATCTCTTTGCCAAAAATAGCCGATCTACAAGGCGTTGTGAGCTTGTAGATCTGCTATTTTTGGCTAAAGTTCTCCTCAGAAAAGGGATGCCAGGGTTCAAGTGGTTAAGGTAAAAAAAAAAAAAAGATAACACACAAAGATTTGGTGGACCCCCTGTAGTAACTCTGAGGACCCCCTAGGGGTCCCGGACCCCCTGTTGAAGACCCCTGCTTTATACTTTTGGATAGTGTCATTTCTCTTGTTAACTAGCAGATTAATGTTTAGCGATCTCAAGCAGTCTGTCTCTCTCAAGTAGCAGCTGCAATCCATCCAGTAACGACCAATTTATGCTTCGACGTACAACGGTCAGTGCATGGTGGGAAAAGTACTCAGATATTTTACCTAAGTAAAAGTCTGGAATTCAAAATTGAGTAAAAGCACAAAAGTATTAGTATCAAAATGTACTTAAAGTACCAAAAGTAAAAGTACTAATATTTGAAAATAGCAGATCTACAAGCTCACAATGTGTTGCAATGCGATGCATTAGATTGGCTATTTTCAAATAGCCTATGTAGGCCTATAAAATAGGGCTAAAGTGGTTTTATAATATAATAATTGATAATAGCAAAGTAACTAGTAACTAAAGTTTTCAAATGATTGTAGTGGAGTAAAAGTACAATATTTGCCGTTGGGGTGTAGAAGTAATACAATAGTAGGCCTACTGAAAATTGGCAATACTCCAGTAAAGTAAAAATACCTAAAATTTGTACTTAAGTGCAGTACTTGAGTACATGTACTTTGTTACTTTATGACAACGGTGTTGCGCCCCGAATATATTCAATCTGCGCTGCAGTGTGAGCTTGTGGATTTGCAAAGCGATCCTGATGAATCATGCTTAATAATGTGACGTTGCAGCCTACGTCTGGCATTGCGGGGTATAATGAGAATAAAAGTAAAATCATTCAAATTATTGAATGATTATGATGAGGACGGTAGGCTTTGCTACATGGTCAGTCTTGGAGGAGGGGGGGGGGGAACCGCTGTTTACGGTTTATTATGCCACCTAATAGCTTACATTTTGATTCATTCTCTGTGACTGTGAGAGTATCACAAATGTGTGCCAAATATAAGGCGTTCTGTCTTGACTCTTGGAGTTCCAGTACATTTGTTAACTATCCATTTCTTAAATTAGCCTTTCATTATGTTCTGGCCCGCCATCTAATGCTTTAGAAAAAAAACGTTCATGTTGGTGCACCCTTCATAGTTCTTAAATCCATGAATTTTGCAAAAATGTTGCAAGGGAAGTCTCTGTGCCAGCCAGGATTATTTTGTTCTTCGTCGCACAATGGTTTCGAGTGGTTAACATTATGCGATATTAGCTGTAGAATACAACTCTCGTAGACGTATTTACGATTCTGACGTTTTCAATCTACGAGAGTTGTAGGGTTCACCCCCATGGACACAGGGACTTTCTGCACTATGCCCCGTAGACACTCCAAACATGTACAAATTGAAAATAAAGGTGCTTACCCCCACGCAGTAAATGTTAACTATCGCTACGGGGTAGTAGTTTAATGTAATAATCCATATCTTTCAATAAAGAAGTGTTTAATGCCGACTGTGGCTGATTCTGTCGGAAGTTCCCAATGGGCGGTAGTGACGCGCCCATCTGGTGAAACCCGGAATTACACTCAATGTAAACAGGAAGTAAGCGAGGGTGAAACAATGGCATTCGGCCATAGACGGCATTAAAACACTTCTTTATTGAAAGATATGGATTATTACATTAAACTACTACCCCGTAGCGAGAGTTAACATTTGGGGCATGGAAGCACCTTCATTTTTTATTTGTACATGTTTGGAGTGTCTACGGGGTATAGTGCTGAAAGTCTCTGTGTCCATGGGGGGTGAACCCTACAACTCTCGTAGATTGAAAACGTCAGAATCATAAATACGTCTACGAGAGTTGTATTCTACAGCTAATGCGATATACAAGACCACAAGTAGCCTACCGCGAATGAGACGCGTTGTGAGCTTGTAGATCTGCTCTGATGCGGTGCACTGTGTGTGTGTGTGTGTGTGTGTGTGTGTGTGTGTGTGTGTGTGTGTGTGTGTGTGTGTGCGTGTGCGTGTGCGTGTGTGTGTGTGTGCGCGCGCGCTGCGCTGCTCAGGAGCGCAGCTGGCTGTTGGAGAAAAACACTGAATTGACATATGAAAATGTTGCCTTCAAAGATTGGTGTGGATAATGTGGGAAGGGTCTAATTATTTTATATTGATCTTTTTTGGGGTCACATTATTATATTTAGGGCTATCTTTTTTTAGGTCACATTATAGCTTAATATGGAACATGAACATCTCGCCATCAGATTGGATTGCCATGTCTGTCAGGCTGTCAGACTGTCTGTCTGTCTATCTCGAGACAGAAAAACAGAGAGACATGATAGTATTATAATTTTCGGGGAACCATGACTTCATCACAACCCATCAATCATCATTGAATGAATAGGCACTTGGAGAGAGAGAGAGAGAGAGAGAGAGAGAGAGAGAGAGAGAGAGAGAGAGAGAGAGACAAGTGCGTGTCAGATAAGTGGCAGGCCGGCAGCGGACCACGGACTAAACATCTAATAGGCCTATAGGCTACACATGAACATTTTGCAAGGGCTGTTCTGGTATATACTTTAATTCATCAACGTGATGAAAGCGACCAAATAGGCTATTTCCGTGGTGGACACCAGCCTAGGGTTAGACTTGCACAGCAGTTCATTGTCTGTCCATTGTCTGAGAAGCGCAGTGCTGATCCAATAATACAACTCATAATGACTACAGGCGTCGAAATTAAAACCTGTCCCATCCATAGAAGCCAATCTATAATAACGCATAACAATGAAGTAACTGGAAATCTGATTTCCAGTTATATTTATTCCCATGATTTGCTCTTAGGATGAATTAAACCCCGTATTTAACCAGGTCAATCTAAATGAGATTAAAGTTTATTATCTATTACATTAACATTGTAAAACGCATATGAAAAACACACCAATGGGAGACAGATTCTATAACACTTTGAATTGTATCAAAATGTGTGAAATCGTTATCTAGACGAGCAGGTGAGATGTGGTTTCGCTACTTTTTTCTTTCTGTTTTTCCTCTCTCCTTTTTGAGAGAGAAGGATAATTGTTGCGCTCTGCAGTCATGTAACACAGAAGTAATACCTCTATGGCATAAACGCATATGTTTATTGTTGTTGGAAGGGAGCTTGGCGCATTTGGGGAGCATATAGGCATTTGAAAACATGGTCACAATTGGACCCGTTGGAAAGCCAGAGCGGCACCATTGATTTGACACCATAGGCTATACTGTACAGCTGTTTATTGCCTTGAAATAGAAGATTATTTAAGAGAAAATACTATAGCCTAGGGCTAGGCCTACATGTTACTGATGATAATATATTTGCAATGATGCTAAATGAAGCAAATTCGTGTCAGATCAAAGCCACGTACGGTGATGCCCTGCACCATGCACTCTGCTTAAAAGCCGCTGTTGCTTAATTGCTTTATCAATGGATATTGATAGAATATACAGTGATGAGCTGTACACGAAACAAAAGCTAAGGTTCCAAAGAACTTAAAATTGATTTGATTTGAGAGAGCTCTAAGTGTTAGAAGACACCCACGACCGCCGAGTTTTTGGCACCGACCGCGCCGTGATTGCGTAATTCCTTGCGTAATTCATTCATATCAGGAAATAATGAAAGAATCCAGCCATGGGCCAGATAAACATACAAAGCTTAGATTTCACGGATTCTGGCGTTCTTTTTATTTTAATTTTTGGTTATGATCTGACTGAGTATTAGCTAATATAAAAATCGCCTCGAACCTCCGGAAAAAGACGAGAAGAGTGCATGGCGCGGTGATCAACCAAACCCGATGTTGGAATCATACTGTACAGTTTATAATTGCCTTGAAATAAAAGATTATTTGACAGAAATTAATACAGCCTATATGTTACTGATGACTTGGAATTAAATTTTATTGCAATCAATGCAATATTGATTGCAAAGGACAGGATTCAAGAATGGAGACTTGGAGAGGGACAGCGCACCTTCTGTGCGTAATTGCAGAAAGCCACTTCATAAATTGAATCACATATCAGGAGAGGTAACTGAATTAATTAATACAAATATTTTATTTTTTTTATTTTAAGACTTACACGTGCATATGAGGCGTTCTGTGCAGGGCAGAGTTATGTCACAAGGGCACACGATGCGTTATGTACAGAGCTCAGTTATGTCACACGGGTAGGTGAGGCGTTCCACGCAGCGCGCACCAAGGTGGCACAGCACCCACTCATCTCTCCGCGCCTCGCCTAGTCGCGTGACCAAATAAATCATGCGTGCGTTGACGCGTGCCTTTGCTACAGACGCATGAATCTACACGTAGACGTGTTACCCTGTAGGTCAAGATGCAGTGGTTGCACTGTTACGCGTGAACGCGCGCGTGCACGTGTTCCCATTGTGAGTCAATGGGAAAGTACACTACACGTCTATGCGGTTCTGTGCAACACAAAAAAAAAAGTACACGATTACAGGACAGGGGGTGTGCTTACGTGGCACTAATGGAGCCCCATACACACACACACACACACACACACACACACACACACACACACACACACACACACACCATTCACAGCACAGTGTGCAGTACGTCATCTCATATGATTGTGTGTGTATCATTTATGTGTATGGGTGTATTTGTGTTTGGGTGAGAGGAGGTGGAGAAGGGACACAAGTTATAAGCATCTAATTAAAGAAAAGCAGGGAGTCAGAAGAAAGTGAGAGAGGGCAAGACAAAGAAAGATGAATCAACATGGAATTTTCCATGACCTCCAGCTGATGCAAGCCTGTGTGTGTGGGTGTGTGTGCGTGTGCGTGTGCTTGTGCGTGCGTGCGTATATGCTTGTGCACTACAGGAGCACAAAGTGTATACAAAAATGCCCCGGCAATCCTTAGACAATGTGTTTGCTTTTCAAACACATTGTGCGTGCGCACGCACATACACGCACACACCACACACAATTTTCTGCTGCATATGCAATCGCCTTTGTTTTCTTTTAATACAAGTCCGAAAAGATCTGGTATTGGGATCTGAAAGAGAAAAGGCGAGTGTAGCATCAGAATAGCCCCTCGGAGATAACGCCAGCATGTGCTTTGCTGCCCTGCACTGCATTTTTCTCTCACTCAGGTCCCCTAATGATAACTGATAAGAGAGTCTGAGGCTCCGCACATTCTGCTCTTGGGTGCTCCTGCCGGTAGTCAACAATCTCTGCCGCCTTGCGTCTCTACCACGGTCAACAAATTCTGTGAGTTTACCTTTGGGTGTTTTTTGATGCCTGATTGTACATTGCGGTTTAAACTCTCGCTCTGACATTATGTGCACATCAGAAGATCTCTTGGTCTGAAAACACAGGCCACCAATGTTCATATCGTTACTGGTCTTGCCTCACCTAATCATTAGATTCAATTTTGAATGGCAGGGGCCTCGTACCCATGGGGGATAGGGGTTGCGACACCTGCACTTTCACATAAACATGATTCCACCCCCACTTTTTCCTGAAGATTTCCCCCCAACCTTGAGGTAGGCTTGGGATGCGCATGAAACAAAACCAACCTGTCAAGTTGATTGAACGGCCATCCAGCTAAACAGTTACATGCATTAAGAAATGGTGCTTCTGTCACTCACCACTGCCAGGCTGTATTAATTGGGGGGATTAACATAATAAGTTAAGAAGTATGACTAATACAGCTACTGTATTTAACTCGTTAGTAATGGAAAAAGCAGTCTACCAAACAGACTCGTTTCGGCACGCAGGCCTTTGTCAGTGTTAGTGGGTATAACACTGACGAAAGCCTGTGTGCCGAAACGCGTCAGCTGCTGGGGATTATAAACGAAAACTCCCAAGACCTCTACAGAGAGTGCGGATTGTATCTTCCTTTTTACGTATTGCCTGAATCTGCACCCAGTATATTCAGCTTCTCCAGACTGTCCTCGAGTCGTACTGTGTGAGTGAGGAGAAATTGACTGTGATCTGTCTTTGCTGAGATTGTCCTTCCTGCGATCCAGTCTAGAATCAACTTCATTCGATTGTCCAGTCAATAGTGAGTGCTATAGTGTTATAGTAATTTCTGGCCAATCGGAAATTTGATTTTGTCTGCTACTGTATGTACCATCTGATTGGACAGAACACAACCTCTGCTCTCGACCTTGCCGAATGTGTCTACCAAAGCGTGGACTTTTAGTTTGGAGACTATGCTGTCTTGATATGCTCAGGCTAACATTAGAATGATTGTCCATGACATGAGAATGTTTGCCCTGAGTCAAGTTTGATTAACTGCAGTCTGAGCAAATAAAGGACCCATCAAACTGGGTAAAGTCAAGCAGAAAAAGTGTGGAACTAGAAAAAGTGCTCCTCGGAGCACGGGTCTCCGACAGGTCAGGTAGGTTATTGTGGGCCAGCAATGTTCTGAAATCACCAATCAGGATGGAATATGAAAAATCTGATGGATATGTCTTGATCATTTATATAGAGATAATGTGTACCGATTTGCATGATGTTTGGACAAAAGTTGTGGGAGTAATAAAAAATAAATCTGGCTCCTGGTGGCGCTATAATAGGGCAATTTTAAAAGGGTGGCATTTGGTCCTCAATGTAGTGCGAATGTGTGGCAAAATTTCACGGAAATCGCACACTGTGTTCAAACTTTGGAAGCCAATCTTAGCCAATCAGGATGGAATATGAAAAATCTGAAAGACCGGTTTCGTTTAATGACTATAGAGATACTGTGTACCGATTTTTGTGATTTTTTTGGACAAAATCTGTAGGAGTACTGTCTAAAAATTGGCCTCCTGACGCTGCTTTAACAGGGGGGCAGAGGTCTGCTCTGGCATCCAGGGAGTGTGTGTGTGCACAGTTTCGCTGCCATCAAGCCAACGGTGCCGGAGATTAGCTGTTCACAGACAAAATGACGGACGGACGGACGGACGGGGTGCAGAACATAGTCTTCGCCATGCCTGCCAGCCTGGCAGAGACAACTAATGTCAGAGAAGAAACGTTAGTGGAAATAAATGAAGGGAGAGTTGTCATAAGCTTGATTTATACTCCATTGCTTGAGGGTGTTTGTGTTGTTACACTGTAGCTTGTAGATCAGTTCTTTTTGACCTTCGTACTACAGAGTATAAATTAGGGTGGAGCCGTGAAAGTCAATTGCACAGTGTCATGATTTATGTACATCGTACACTCAGGCTAGGTTGATGTTAATGATTTAAATATTGTCATGTTGCAGAGTAATTCAACTGAAAGAGTGAATCTGTCAACAGTGTGATCCAGGCGTAAGAGGCTTACTTCATATTAAACAATGTTGATATGTGTACTTGCGTAGCCTAAACTTGTTAGTAAAACATGGCTTGTGGTGCGACCATACTTGTGTCAGTCATCAGTCCTCACATCATTGTAAACCAAGGAGACAAAATATGGAATTATTAACCAAAAGCTGTAAATATCACTGTCATAAAAATTAATTAATTTCACAATTGCTCCTCGCCATGAGCACATGTAATTTGCATTTGCACGTTTATGATGCGAGAAAGTGAGAAGACCACTCGAGGGAGAGAGCACTCTGACAGCACAGACAGACACACATACACACACGTGTGTGTGTGTGTGTGTGTGTGTGTGTGTGTGTGTGTGTGTGTCTGTGTGTGTGTGTGTGTGTGTGTGTGTGTGTGTGTGTGTGTGTGTGTGTGTACACAGAGGTACACACAGTACACAGAGGTACTCTACCTCTACCGGGAGGACAGAGGTTATTGTTAAGGTAGACAGACAGACCAACAATAAGAGGGAGTAAACGGGTAGTAATGTACAGGGATTAAAAACAAGGTTAGGGTCTTGCTTGGCCCTCTGCTCTTGGACCCACGCAGGATTTGCATGGTGCATGGGCTACTAGCAGGTACCTATATAAATGTAGTAAAAATCTAACAATCTTTCCCCAGTACTATGCACAATCAATGTAGTGGTATACTGTATACGGTTTATATACAATTATATGTCTATCTATCATGTTGTCCTACTGTAAATGTGGACAGTAAATCTACAGTGAGTATTATGAGGAATGTACAATCTACAGTATATACAGTGAAAAGCATTTACAGCAGTTTTCCGTAGTAGGCCTGCAATTATAATGCCAGTGAAAATCATGTGCAAAAGTGCCATGGTCACAAGCCTGAGCATGAGTTATTAACCCGAGGACAGTGCAGAACACCCAGTGGCTTCATTGTTTAGCTTCATGGCTACCGGCACAAAGGGCCAACCGATTCGGCCTCCCTTCAGTCTGGATAGCCTCTAGCTTCCTCCTCATTCTCCCCTCCACCTCTACACTGTCCAGTTTCACTTGAACAACGGAGCCAGCCTTCTTCAGTAGCTTGTTCAGTTTGTTACTGTCCCTTGTGTGTTGATGTGAAGGTGGTTGTTGTCACTCCACTTTGCGAAGCTCTCCACCACTCACAGTGTTCAATTCAAACTTTATTCCAGACACACAGGGGGTCCATAGAGTACATGCAAATCCTCAACATCACACAACAAATTAAACAATAAATAGAAAAGAAAAAAAAACATAAAATTCATTAATTCGTTCATCCATGTTGCCATTCATAATGCTGCTGACAATGGCAGTGTCATCGCTGCCGCTTTGCAGTGAGAAAAAGCAGCAACCGACCAGAAACTCAGAACTGGGCGTGTATTCGTACACACAAAGGAGAAGTGGATGTTTCTGACATTTTGTACACTTCCATTTACCAGAAAAACGCTGTCGTTGTGATTTGGGCGTAATACAGTGTCATCTTGAAAGACACAGTTGCTGAACTGTTTTGGGTGATTTGATTGGAACATCTCACATCAGTTACGATTCTGTTCCTATCGGTATATAACGCGGACGGCGCTGAGTCGGCTCAAGCGGACTTTGCAACGTTCGGCACGGCGACTCGCTCGCCTGAGCTCGCTCCACGGTGCCTCCAGTGGCTCAAGTCCGCTTGAGACGGCGCGCCTCCGTCGTTTTTACCAGTTTTTTGTCGAACCGTCAAAAACGCTGAGAACTGGACTTCCGCATTCCTGGAGTGCGGAAGTGCCTGGGAAAGCACCGTTTGACTGGAAGGGTACCCCCTTCAAGTCACCGTTTGACGTTTGGTTAACACATCCACTGCCAAGGGCTAATCTCATAATGTACTCACCAGTGCCAAGGTGTTTTTGTTGTTTTTTTGTTTTTTTCATGTCGCCATAGATCTTGTTAAAATCCTTAAGATTGAGCGCTACACGGTCTGTTTACATCCGCGCGATCTCCCTGTATCTCCCAGTGAAAACCACGTGTCAAACGGGGCATCCATGTTTGAGTTAGAGCGGATTACGTTAAACAGTGAAATGCGAGGAGAAAAAACTACAGGAAGAGAATTGAGTTTCAGTTTCGTCTGTAGAATGGGAGCGGGCGTGCTCGTCAAAACCGGATCCCAAATAATTCTATTTCCTGTCATCAAACCGGAAACGGAAGTGGATCAAAAAAATTCTGAAAGTGCACCCGGACCGCGCATGCGCGAAAAGACCGCAGCCCGTAGGGCTACGGTCTCGGCGCTTAACAGTTGGATTTAACGGCCCGTAGGACTACGGTCTTGGCAGTTAATGTGTTAATAAGTCACAATATGACTTTTGGGGGTGAGACAGTGTTGGTTTGAGAGACCAATCTGTTTCTTTATTCACTCTCTGTCTCCATGTCATGTGTAGTCCACACACACACACACACACACACACACACACACACACACACACACACACACACACACACACACACACACACACAGATCTGAAGTCTCATTCCTGAGACTATTGGGCATGGTCTGCCATCTTTCTTATATTGCTGTGTACATCTCATCCTACATGCATTACTTTTCAGTTCTATGGACGATTGACTGTCAACTTGTGTAGCCGTCATGTTGATGACATTACAGTGCTTACTTCATTTTGTGAAGTACTTGCAAAGCGGCAGTGAAAACCCAACACTTACGAATGACCACTTTTGATTGACTGGTGATATAAACATAATTGACACAAGGAATTAACAATCACACTTTGCAGATTGCATAGAACCGAAAATGACATAATTGTGCTCAGAATCTTTTATATTGGGGCTGGGATGGTTGTGCCCAGATATCGCAATGTATTAGGCTAAAACATTGTAATGTCATGTTTGTCTTAGTGATGACAACATGACACCTCACTGCTTTTCAATGTGTTAACAGTCCAAAGATGTGTTTCCATATCCTGTCCAGTCTGGCTCTACTGTTATGATGTAATGATAACCCTTTTTCCAAGCCCAGATTAATGGACAGTCTCACAGGGCTGTAGCCCAGGAGCCCAGAGCTCCAGGGGGGCTGGGGGCCCACAAGCGGCAATCAATCACACTTATTTTTTCTTTTTTTTTGCTGTGTGTGGGTGTGGGGGACATGGCAGGAATCATAAGGCAGGTTGATGAATTGTCCGCTGGGGCCTAAAATATGTCGGGAAAAGAAAGCTTTTCTGTGAATATCGTAATTGTCTATGTAACCAATCCCAGAAAATCGAATCCATCCTTCAGCATTCAGACTACAAATGAAGCACTCGACTTGCAAGATGACTTTGCAGAGTGAAGTGCTTTTCAAATAATTAATTGAAATGAGCTAAAACAATCTGCAAGGGAACATTTATAGCTGATTATTTATTATTTTAACTTCTTTTTATTTGAGAAACCGCAGGATACAGCAGATACTTGCCCCATACTTGATATTCTTTTTTCTAAACTCTCTGTAATCAAAAAGAAAATGACATGACCATGGGACAAAACACACTCAGAGTCATGGAACTGGAATGATTCTCAGCTTGATAAGCAAGAAAGAAGAGCTTCTGAGTGAGTAGCCAAAGTTATTTTATATTAATTAACTTTCACTGCCAAAATAAATAAACGGATCACCGACTGCCAGCAATTTTTTGATTTTCTTACCTTTTCAAGTAGTCACTGAATATTTATCTCTAGTATGATCGATCCCCTGATGGTTGCTTATCACGGGTTTCACAGTGCTTCTGCGGAAAAAAAAGAAAATGTCATCGCGACCCCCGTTCGCTTGTTATAGGCCGTTGAAAATAGCATGTATCGTAAAAATGCATAGTAAAACACAGGAGGCGAGATACAGGCAATTTCCCAAATACGTTAACCAGGATGTGAATGGAGCAGTAAATCTTGGGATCACGTGATCTCCTGGATTTGTGTGCATCTGGGGATGAAATGGTCACTCATGTGATAGCGAAGAGTGCCATCAAGTGGAAACACCCCCCAAAAAAAGTCTGCAAAATCGTCCTTGGCATGTGTGGGCCTTAGGAAAAAAAGTCGTCAAAGTCGTCCTTGGCCGTGAATGAGTTAAGCTCTCACCAACTGAATGTGAACTTCTAATGCTGATGCAACATGTTTAGTTCCGCACTTGGTTTTATTATGCCAAAGACAGAATTAGTAGATTTGAGTACTATCAATGATCGTTGGTGTACATGTCATGTAATTCGGGTGACAGCGAGAAGTGATGCCCGTCATGTACACAGCCCCTTTTCCCCAGTAAGCTCCCTAGGAAACGTGTGGATAGATGTTATTTTCTGCCTTTGTCTGGATAAAATAAAGGCACTGTCCATGGTGCTGAAACATTGTGATGTGTTTGCTTCCGGGGGTGGGTTTGGGTGGGCAGCCTGGTCAAAGGAATCCAGCTCTGATTATATCCCTTACCTCCATTGCCCCTTTTCATATTGGCACACAACCCCAAAACATCATTCCTCAGACAAATTGAAAGAGGTAGGGCCTCCTGGCAGAGATTTGCACTCTAGTGAGCGCCTCTCTCTAGTGTTTCTCTTTTCCAACTGCACCCTATCAATCTAATCTAATCTAAACGTAACCAAAGGTTTATTAATCGACCACCTCTGAATTCACTATTCCTATGAATAAGAAGTCATACTTTTTGACTTGTCGGACATAATTTCAGGATGTCTTATGACTGGACATACCATGGAAAATTGGTTGAATTAGGAAATGTGATTTAGACCAATGCAATCAGATGTCTATTTCAGTGCTGATATCACATGCTTTGAAGGGAAGAGATTCAATCCTTTCAGCGTTTCTTATTTTGCTTAGAATCATGATAATATGAGGCAAGTTAGAGATAAGATGGAATAAGACTTTATTAATCCCAGATAGGTGTAATTCCAGATGGGTAATTCAGTTGGTCAATTAGCCAACAGCAGAGTAAGCGTACAAGTACAGTAACTAGAAAATAGTGCTCCTTGGAGCGTAGATCTGCGCCAGGCTGTGTTGCCTATACCCAGGGCTGTGTCCGCCGTGGGGTGAAGCCGTCGGACACGAGGAATCCAAAGATTTACTGCTCCATTCACTTCCTGGTTAAAGTATTAAAGGAATATTCTGAATCTCAGCTCCTGTGTTTTACTATGTATTTTTGAGCGAAACATGGTATTTTCAACTGGGTATATCTTAACTGATATATCTTTATGACTCCAGAGATTGTGTACCGCGTAGTAAAAAGTGTGTTTTAAAAAAAAACTTAACATTTCGGAAAAGCTAGTGATGCACAAATGGGTGGGGCTTATATGAGGAGTTGTGTCATGATCCAAGGAATCCAGGGGGAAACGAGGGTTATAGGCCTAAACGTGAAGCAGTCTGTTATAGCGCCACTATGAGTCTGAAAATTTTGGGGTTGAGGTTCTTCCTTGGCATACTGGGAAGTTTCACACCGATCAGTCCAGCGGTGCCGGAGCTTAGCTGTTCACAGACGGACAAACAGACAGATGGACGAACCGGGGCAAAAACATAATATCCGCCTCCCGGCCATTCCGGCCTGGCACAGGTAAAAATGCAAGTCACAACAAAAACAGGGTAGAAAGCACAGCGAAACTTTGCTTTAACAAGGTGAAACTCACTCTGTGTAAAGCGTATTCTTTCAGGGTTCAGCTCTGAAAACCATGAATTTGCTTGTATTTGAACAGGGAGACGTATGAACTTGAATAAAGTAATATCTCAAAACAACAGTGCAGTTCTCGCCTATTGAACTAGTGAGCTGAGTTGGTACTGTACATTGACCATGAGCACTAAAAGAGGAAGAGAATCCTTGCTGTTTACACCACTAGGAAGGGGTAGGCTAAAAGCAACTTGAATTGGTAAAAACTGAATCCATGGATTTTTTTTTAGCTAGCTACAGTAACTAATAGCTATTTCTTTGAAAGATTCTGTGGTTTCCCAGGGTAACTGGGAAAAGGATGTTCACAAAGGTTCCAGACAACACTGTTATTGTTAAGACTTACAGAATAGACTAAACTATATTGAATTAATATACTATGCTCACTACTGTACTTACTACTATCAATACTATGGTGTATGTAATATACTATAACTGACAAATAGGTACCAATAACTGGCTTGACATACATTTGTGTTTTAATATAAAAAAATATATATATTAGAACCCTAAAATATTTAAACCCTTGTTTCAAATTTCTCTTGTTTGTCATTGTGAAAATACACTGAATCTCCATTGATCAGTCATTATTATTCATAAAGTACAGTATTGCATATTTCTTTGATAAAATACAGTGCAATACACTTAAGTCAGTTACAGTGACAACTACAATAACTAGTTCAGTAAATACATAAAAATACATAAATTGTAGCTTGAACAAGGGGGAATTTAACAACAATCGCTAAATAAGACAAATCCAATAAGAACTCCAGAATTGTTTATATTTAAACTAGGACTCAGTGGTAGGACAATTGTGTGTTTTTTGGAGTTGACTCATACTATAGCTCTACTGAAGCCTGTATTGTATGTTGAGTCATACTGTATTTGCTCCATACTGTATCAAGCTTTCTGAAGGGCAAAGACTGAAGGCTAATTTAAACCTTGTCACACAGTTGTGTTGTACAACAGGAATGACTTATTTTGACTAAAAGAAGCATCATCACTTTTTCAGTCATGTATAAATATTATTTACTCTTAACCCACAGCCAAAACCACACTGAGATACATTGTTTTAAGCTGCTAGATTTTTGGCTGTGTTTGGATGTTGTTAGCTCACCCCTGACTTCACAGATAAATATACAGTAAATAGAAGGAAGAGAAGGCATTGGGTTTACTAGTGAATTACTAGTCAGGTGATCCGACTGCTCAGCAGATACAAATAAAAGCCTTTTCATTTACAGTATGTAAATAAATACATAATGTTTATGATGGCTTGATTTTTGGTATAGCCCCTACTAGCCGCCACTGAGAGGTATTCAAAGCTGTGGGTGCTCGTTTTGAGCTGGTTTCCTCTGCCATCCAATCCCATTCAATTAATTTAGATTTCTCTCTGATTTATGATCAGATATTGATCTCAACAGACAGAAGAGGATTAAGCATAAAAACATAAACACATGGCCCGGGCCGCAGCGTGGCGGTCCAGGCACCCTAGGCTGCAATGCCAGCCTGACAGCGTGTCGTCGGTTCGACTCCCGATCCCGACGACCTTTGCTGCGTGTCACCTCCCCATCTCTCTCCCCATTTCCTGTCAGACTACTGTAATCTATCAATAAAGGCAAAAAAAGAAAGAAATATCTTTCAAAACATAAACACATAGTAAAGGCATATCAGCAAACCTGAATAAATTACAAAGACCAAAATGTAAAAGTTAAACTCTCAAAATGAGCAGATATACAGTAGGTTTGAAATTTGTACAGTGTACAGTATAAACGTATACAGCTAATGTAGTTACTAACCTGCCTGAATTCCACAGGGAGAATGAAGAGTTAAACTAGGACTGCTAACAAACAACATCTTTCTAGGAAAACAGCGTTGAATAACAAGCATTGAAAATGGCATATTTCCTTTGTTGTGTTATTTTGCTTTGCTCTTCCCTGACGAGATAAGTGTGACGAATGCTGATTAAATCACAACTTGGTGTTTGTGTTTGCAAACAAGGCTCCAAGGTTAGGACATTCACCTTGATGATGCAATCGACATTCTAATGCCGCCATAAAACGCCTCATTCTGTCTGGGGGGGTGTGTGTGTGTGTGTGTGTGTGTGTGTGTGTGTGTGTGTGAGAGTGTGTGTGTGTGTGTGTGTGTGTGATCTCACATCCTTATATAATGGTAAATACTCTTAAGTAAATATACCTTAAATTGTACTTAAGTAGAGTATTTGAGTAAATGTGCTTAGTTATTTTCCATCACTTCTACTTAGCATACTGGTGTCTGATGCGCTGGCTGCCTTCATCAGTCCATTTCGTCCATACCTCGGACCACAATGGCCTGTTAATTCCCTGTCACTTTATGTTCGCTTATGTAATAAGATCGAACCTGTGTGAGATGGAACCGCACATGAAAAACTTCTGTCTCCCCCTGCTTTTTATGGATCTTCAGCTACTGAGTAATGTTAAGTGAGCCTCTCTTTTTGAGCAGAATAATGTGTGAAAGTGACCAGGCGTCGTGGGCTGATCAATTGTTGTTTGCATGCCAGGAGTCTGCTCACTAGATAAAATGCACCTCTTGGATGCCATCCAGGAATGTTGTCCAGTGCAGATTTTACATTACTGAGCTCGGGGGCATACAAATGTTCATTAATACATAAAAATCAAGCCATATGGAGGGCTTTGCACAGACTGGGTGGTTTTATCATTGTCATTGCCCATTTCTTCCCAACACACACTGTAGTGTATTTGAACCAAATGTGAAAATGGAAAGTACAATTCTTCAGTACAACTCTTTTTAGTTATGTGAAACAGTTTGCCTTAGGCAGTAAAGAATACAACCTCCACGTGGCCTCCCCCGCAAGTACATAGCTAAAAAGTAGTTGCAAGGTTGCATGCCCTTTAAGCGAAACAAATGTCTTCACAACGTCAACCGACGCCAGCCCCAGCGCTAGCGCTTCTCCAGCTCAACGTAGAAGGTCTCACCATTGCCAAGATCAACATCCTTGATCTTGTTGGTTGGTTTAGCCAGCAAAAACAACGTGACAGTGATCACCCTGCAGGAGACCGTAGCAACAATGTTCCATCTCTACAACAAGGAAGCAACCCAAGAAATTAACATCATGGTTGACAGTGCCCAGCTACAGTCCCAGCCCTCCCCGACATACCTCGGTGTGAAGCTTGATAGAACACTGTCCTTTACACAACACCAGTGTCAAGGCAAAGACCACCGCCTGTCGTGCTGATACGCTGTATAGCCGGTACTACATGGGGAGCCACCACAAAGACCCTGCGCATCTCCACAAGGCCCTGGTGTTCCCTGCCGCTGAGTACTGTGCCCCAGTCTGGAGCGTAGCCCACACCTCCAAGGCTTCCTGGGTGAAGGCAAGATAGAGGTAACAGTGGAAGGCAGCAGAACCATCTAGGCTTCACCACTACATCGTAGATCCAACAGATGTTCTTGGCCAGCACCTCCCCTGCAAGGAGTGGACAACCCTCAATCGCCTGAGGACAGGTGTGGGATGTTTTGGTGCAGCAATGCAAAAGTGGGCTCTCACAGACAGTGCCCACTGTGAATCCGGGGGATCCACTACAGACTGTGGAACATGTGATGAACAGCTGCCCCAAATACCGGCCATCGAATGGTGATCGGGGCGTAATTGACCTAGACGATCGATGACACTGGACTGGCTTATCGCAAAGGAGCTGAAGGTCTAAGGAACACGACAGAAGAAGTAGTCTATCCTGATTTAATGCTACTGCAATATCAGTCTGCTAATTCAACACAACTTGCTACCCACGTAACATCAACATTTTTCATGTAACCGTCTCAAGAGTTAGACTCAGTATTAAAACCTCAATACGCAGACAGACACACACAGGACTGAAAACATTATCATGCAGGATTGAAAACACAATCTTCCCAGTGCCTAAGGCCTGGTGGATACAATAACAAATAAGTTATTTATGGCAGAACAAAAAAGAAAAGAATGAGTGGCAAAAAGATATATGAATGTGAAGAAAATTATGAAAGGGCCTACTCTGTGTGGAGTTTGCATGTTCTCCCCATGTCCCCTAGGGTAGGTACCCTCACAAAAACATGCAGTAATCCTGATCACTATACTGCCTCCCCCTGGTCAGCCGGGGCGCCTGATGGAGGGGAAAGGAACTGGTTGGAATAACGTGTTCCTTCCACGCGCTACGTCCAACCAGGGAAACTCCCCCCTGTCAGGTGATAAGAAGCGGTCTGCTAACTCCTCATGCATTGAAGGAAGCATGAGCTGAGTTCGGGGCTCTGCCCAGGCTGGCAGAGGGAGAGTAGTGCCCAGGATTACATGCTTCGGCATTGGCACTGGGTGAAAATTAGGGGTTACAAAATCGTGGGATAAAAATGTAGGGAAAAAATTATAATTTATGAATAGAATTAAAATGTGTGTAGTACATCAATAAGTGTAAATTAAATAAATAAATAACAAATATGACTTGTATTGTATATTGTGTTAGTAAAAATGTAGCTCTGACCCGGTCAGCGAGCACTGTGGTGGGGTTGGGCCATCCCTGGCCAGGAAATGTTGGTTTCCTATGAGGGAATTGTGGGAAGCAGAGTTTTTCCTGTCCTTGGAGGCTGATGAGAAGCAAATGACAGGCTTCTTTCACTTTGGGAAATGGAAGACCTAACTGACACCGGAGGGAATTCTTTGAGCCAGACAGCCATTTTAATCAGCTGCTGGGGAAAGGTTTCAAATCAATTTTGGGGTTTTTGGTTCCTACAGTATCTATCACAAAGCCTCCTCTTCATTTTGCGTGCGAAGTGGAGAATTTCTTTACCATGTGGGCGTGTCTTTAGTGTAGGACATACGATTTGTATTCTATGTTAAGAAAAAAAGAAAAACTGTCTCTGGTGTCACAGCAAATTACTTCCTGTCTTAGAAGGGGTCATTTCCTGTTTGGAGTGGCCCATATGTCATCTCTCCACTTTCACCTCTCATCCACATGTGGTATGATGTGGGTTATGGAGTACAGTGTCGGGGACTGTCCATCCTCTTTCTCTCATCCCATTTTTAGTCCGAACATGAAAATTGTGTCTTGTTTTGACACTATGGCGTTTTAGTCATTCGTTTACATTGCCAAAGCAAGTGTCAGGTAAAAACAACCAAAAACTAAGAAATGTACAATTACAATTTTCTCTATCTGTCTCCCTCTCTCTCTCTCTCTCTCTCTCTCTCTCTCTCTCTCTCTCTCGCTCTCTCTCTCTCTCTCTCTCTCTCTCTCTCTCTAGCGTGCAGTGATTTGGTGTCCTTCATCAGAGACAGGAAGCCCAGTGCTGTGGTCCAGGTGGCTGTGTTAGACCCCTGCCAGCATCACATCATCGCCCACGCCTGTACAGAAGTAGTGGAAGTAAGAGCACACGCAAGCACACACACACACACACACACACACACACACACACACACACACACACACACACACACACACACACACACACACAAACTCTCTCTGTACCCGTGCAGTTTGTAGTTTTGCTGTCTCTCTGGGTCATTGGACTGTGGTTGGAGTGGCTCCTTTTTGTATATAAACCATTGCGTTACTGTAGAACAAATGTTACAGTCCCTCTCTGGTGTGTACTACTGTATGTTGGATGTTGTGCATTGCTTGCACTGCTGTTTTTCCGTGTTTGTGTGTGTGTGTGTGTGTAGTGTATAGTGTGTCTGGCTGTGCGTGTGTTTATGGATTCATGGGACGGTGGGTGCGTTTTGTGTGTTTGTAGGAGTTTTTATTCTTGGTGATTTCAACCACTTGCCGTAAGCCCTATACTTTGTCTTATGACAAATATCGAAGATTTCAGTCTACAAGCTCACAACGCGTCAGGATGCGACAAGATAAAGTGACGTGCTACAAGGATGCATTTTGTATTCGAAACAAGGTTGATTTTTCACTGCAAATAACCCAGTGAGCCATAGTCGGCTATTAGACCTCCGTCTAAAATACGGTTATAACTGGTCTAACAGTGAACGTTTTTTAGACGTCTAGGCTTAGCCTAGACGTTGATTAGCAGTTTTTAAAGCGTCTATATATAGACGTCTATATTATAGACGTAATTTAAACGGCTATAATATAGACAGTCTATGAATAGACACTTAAAAAACTGCTAATCAACGTCTAGGCTAAGCCTTGACGTCTAAAAAACTTTAACTGTTAGACCAATTACAACCCGGTTTTAGCCTAGCCCTTAGACGTATTTTAGACGTCTAATAGCCCGAAAAATGCTCAGTGGGAAAGGCATCAACCTGTATGAATGAGGCATCAACGTGTATGAATGAGACTACACTGCACAGTATGAATAGTTTAATCCAAAATATTCACAGGCGCATTTTGTATATT
>NC_137604.1:42775231-42806340 GCF_963280865.1 Gymnoscopelus braueri
GTGATTATACATCCTACATCCCACCATAGTATGCAAGAGGCGAGGGGTCAATCAAAGACAGAGTATGTTGGGGGTTTGCCAATTTAACCTGTGCATCTCAATTTTGGGCATGTCATTATAGATAATGTTTAGAAAAATTGCTATTATCAAGATCATACATTTCAAATTTCCTTGTGGTTCAGTGGTTAAATGGTCAATATAAATAAGTATATGAAAATATTGCTATAGCCTCGCAATGGTTAAAAAAAAGAGATTTTTGGTTTATTGAAAGCATGACTGTTAAGGTGGTTACACACTGGCGAATATGCGAATATACGCAAAATTCGGACTCGTTCCGAATAATTAAAAGACGCTTTTTTCGCTCCGCGAAACTGGTGTGGAAGCTTGCATTGACTTTATAAGGTTTTAAAAAAAAACTTATTCTTCGCATGAAAAAAATCGCCCCGTGTGTAAGGACCTTTAAGATAATTGTATTGTGTTCTGGCTTTTAACATTTGTTTTAGTTAGTTGGTTTTTTACTTAGCTTGAAGAAAACATAAAAAGTGCCTTCATTCACCACCTAAAATAGTTGCATTAGTGATCAATGCATTCACTGCAATAGAAAATATTAGCACTCTAAAATTCATACACACATGCAGTACTTACATTTTTATATATTACACATGCTTAAGGGGAATTTTGCCCCACGGTTTTCTTACCTTTTCTATGATTTTATGATATTCTAGGATGAATCGTACAGTAGAAAAATGCCATAACTCCATCCTGAGATTTCAATTTCGAGATTGCAATCGTGTCTAGCGAGACTTCCGGTGGGGCGCATTCAAGACAATCACGTTGCATAGTGTTCTGTCACTATGAACGTCAGATAAAAAAAAAAAAAAGAAAAAAAAAGGATTTTAAAATAAACGATCTAGCGCAAGGCCTCGTAGGCGCTCGTTTTTAGCTGTGGTGGACCCCGGGATGGAGTGATGACATTTTTCTACTGTACCATTCATCCTAGGATATCATAACATATAAATAATTTGTGTGTGTGTGCGTGTGTGTGTGTGTGATCTCTCACCCCTCCTTTCTTTGTGTTGAATTATCCTTGAGCAAGACACTGAACCACTGCTCCCGATGAGTGGATTGGCGCCTTACATGGTTACAGTACCTACACCGTAGGTGTACGAATGGGTCAACGTAAAAGCACATTGTAGCGCTTTGGATAAAGGTGCTATAGAAATGCAGGCCATTTACCATTGACAATGGCCAGGCCTCCATTGCTTTCTTTATCTCCTTAGGTGCATGTTCTGGTGTGGTGGATGCTGTATCTTAATTGAATGTTTGGCCAAACTGTTGAGGATCAGTGTCAAACGAAAGGGGAAAACCCAAAGCCTCTCCTTTGTAATCTGTTTAAAATACAAAGGGAGGCACCGCTGAGGAATTGTATTTGATTTCAGAGAATAAAAAGCTCTGTACCTGCTATCTCTCACCTAGCGAGCGCCTGCAGAAAAGAAAGGCAATGCGTTTTTCTCAGTCCTCTGGTCCTCTCCTCTCATCCAAAACAACAACAGAAAGCTCAGAATAAAGATGGGGAAAAGATGATGAGGAGATAGAGCAGAAGCACCAGAAATCTCTTCTGAGGAAAAGCCAAAGAGGAGTAGAAAGCCCCCTGGATAGAGATGATGAAGAGAAGGATAGAGAACAAGAACAGAGCGGTGAAGGGGGGAGAGAGAAGAAGGGATGCGGTTATGGACAGAGATAAAAAGAGATTGGGTAGGCATTTAGGCCCTAGGCATTGTGTGTGCGTGCGTGCATGTGCGTGCGTGTGTGTGGGAAAAAATCTCCTTCTAAAAACACGACTGTGTGGCTCCAGGAGAGGAGACGTTCCGAGGGGATTTGACAATCGGGCAAAGTCGGGCCTTTTGATGTCCAGCAAGTCAAGCAAAGCATCCCCACCCAGTAGCCCCCCACCGACCCCTCATCCAACCATCCACCCTTCGCCCTAATCCCACTTCCCATGCCTGGAAAGGACCAAAACGTTTAGTTTAGGTTGGGTGGTGTAATTATATCTGTGCATGTGTGTGTGGTCAAGTTACGGTACATCATTCAAGTTACATGCATGTGTGTTTGCTCGCACGCATGCGTGTGTGTGTGTGTGTGTGTACGTGCGTAAATATCAGTGGTTAATGACATTAATGAGGGAAAAGGAAAAACAACCACTTACTGCATGGAGACACACACACACACACACACACACACACACACACACACACACACACACACACACACACACACACACACACACACACACACACACACACACACACACACACACACACACAGTACACATGTATTACTCATATCCTTGCACCCGAGCATGCAGCCTCACTCCACCCAACAACTAACAACAGCTAACAGCCTTAATGCCCGTGCCCTTCCCCAAACATTGAGAGAGAGAGAGAACTTGTCTCAGTGGCTTACTGCTCAGTAAATGGGGACAGGCTGCCTACTTTAACTCATCTCTAGTCGTCCGTTAGCTGTAAGAAGATTTGGCCGAGGCAGAGACTGCCAAATCATGCTGGTGAGTGTCAATGAGCCCTATTCACTCTGCCAGCAGGGGAGGCGTGAGGTGTGTGTGGTTATGTGTAAACAGTAAAATCCTGAGCGTTAAATTAACTCTGAGTTTACACTCCGGATTTAACTGTATGTGTGTTTATGAGTGGGTTTATGTGTGTGTACTTTACAGTATGTGTCCATGTGTGTGTGTCCCCGTGTGTGTCCCCGTGTGTGTGTGTGTGTGTGTGTGTGTGTGTGTATGTATGTGTGTGTGTCCATTTCTGTGCATGTCATGCCTTGTATGCTTGTCTGTACCAAATGCTCATGCCTGTCTATTTCTCTGTCTGTATTATGCACATTCTGTATCTACTGAACCCAGAGCAGTTGGTTGCTCCACTGTGTCTCTATACCCACTGTGCCAGACCAGGCTGTGTGCTCGGCGTGTTCCGCCCGGCGGAGCTCCATGGCTGGCTGGCCAAAATGCCACCCTCTGGGCCGCTACAGTACAGTGGCACTGCCATGTCTAGGGAGCACATCAGGCTGTAACAAGCTGCTGCAAAATAGTTTCATGAGCTCTGTGTCTCTGCGCTGGGCTGGTCTCTGTAAATACAATGGACGAAAGCTGCTTTGTGGTGCAGTGAGATGTCTGTATGTGTGCGTGTGTGCGTGCGTTTGTGTGTGTATGATTCTCTTCATTATGTTTGCAAAAGCATGTGTGTCTGTACTTGTAGGCATGCCAGAATGTGTAATTCCATCTTTGTGTGTGTGCGTGCTTGCAGAGAATCCATACTATTGTCTCGTGTGTTGCTTGTATTTCGTGTGTGCATGTGTGTGTGTGCGTGCGCGCGCATTTTTCTATTCATGTGCATTTTCTCAGGCACAGCAGCTCTTTACAGAGGAGCTTCATTCCTCTGGCTCCTGCCTCTCTTGCAAAACACACATGGTTAGCTTAGCTCCCTGAAGTCTGCTCCATCAATGGCCGCAGTGTGTGCTGTGTGTAAGCAAGCTGCTTTAGCTGCTGCCGCTGTTTTGCTTCCGATGAGGGCATCCATTCAGCCGACCGATAAACTGAACTACTATAGGGAATGTGGAGGGAGGAAGCATTGATCCCTGGTTGAGGAGTGTTCAGTACAACACTGAAGCCATCAATTATTGATGGCTTCAGAGTCACACGGCAGTCTCGGCAAGTTGTTGTGGTTTGTTAACATGGGTGGTTTGTTATTAGCAATTCTGCCAGGATGAGACCGGGGACGTGCATGTGTGTGTAGAAGTGTCGCAGTGTGTGCAGACATGTGTGTGTTTGTGTTTGAACACAAATACATTTGTGTGTGGTTTAGAGATCATGCAATGCATGCTTGTGTGCGTAGTGTATGTACACTTTTTTGGGGCACATTGAGCCTATGGTGTTTGAACATTTGATTATGTATTTGTGTACATACAGGTACTGTATGTATGTACACAAATACATATAAAAAAGGTGTATTGTGTACGTACGGTATGTATGGTTTGTTGTATGTGTGTGTGTATGAAAATGCTGCGTGCGTGCGTGCGTGCGTGCGTGCGTGCGTGCGTGCGTGCGTGCGTGCGTGCGTGCGTGCGTGCGTGCGTGCGTGCGTGCGTGCGTGCGTGCGTGCGTGCGTGCGTGCGTGCGTGCGTGCGTGCGTGCGTGCGTGCGTGCGTGCGTGCGTGCGTGCGTGCGTGCGTGCGTGCGTGCGTGTGCGATCCCAGAGGGTTGCGTTCCTGGGACGCCCAGCAGAGGCAGGGCACAGGAAGAGGAAGTCCCCAGTATAAACACACAGTCAGGGCTTTGAACCAGACGGCTCCGGCATTCCGTCTACTCTGGGCAGGAATTGCCCTCAGCTCCTGGTCCAAATGGATCTCTGACACGATGAAGATGAATACATCCCTATTCCTTATCTATCTGTCTGTCTGTCTGTCTACTTTCCTACCTACCTACAGTATCTATCTGCCTGTTTGTCTGTCTGTGTTTGTCCTGTAGCCCTATGTGAGATTATAATTGTATAAGAGTGGTGAGAAGAGAGGACATGTGACCTGGCTGCAGTGCCTTGAACCAAGAAATTCCCCTCTGGCTCTCTGTTTTAGTGTCATTTGTCATCTGTTTTCCCAACACTTTCCCCTGCGGTCTGCTTGTTGTGTTGTTGAGGTTGTTGCTAACTGGCGATGTTATAGCTGAAGCACAGGACCTCCCAGCCGCCCCAGGCAGCTTTGCTTAGTTCCTTTGGCACCACACCAGCCCCATAGTGTACCACCTCATCTAATCCCCTTTACTGTACCTCTCTCCATAACACCTGTCCTTGGAGACATGTACTCCTATTTCTCTGTTCATGTAATGTTGGTGCTCTAGAGAGTGAAGGTTATTCAACAGCCACGCTTGTCGCAAGCCGCCAAGAATCAAGCTTGCATGTTAAAGGAATACTTCACCTGTAAGGGTTCATTTTTACACTTTCAGAGTTAACAACTTAATTTTATTCTTTGGTTATTTGAAAATAGACAATGTACAAGATTACAACAATGCATCGCATCACGATGCATTGTGAGCTTGTAGATGTACTATTTTTGAAAAATGTTGAAAACAAAAGGTAAAAGATATGACAGGCCTGAAATACTGATGCCAGGCTTGGTTCTTACTGTGTAGTCAAAGCAGGTGTATTTGGACCTGCCTCTTGTCTCATGTCGCTGTGCTTGGTCCCAGAGGTGCTCACTGCCCGAAAGCCAGCAAACCCCCAGTTGGGCCAGTGCAGTGCCACAGGTTGAACCACTAGGGAGAGAGAGCTCTATCATCTCTGCTTCAGTGAGCGAAGGTTAGGAAGCCTCGGGAAGGAGGAGACGCAACTTGGCACATTTTCTCTCTCTCTCTCTCTCTCTCTCTCTCTCTCTCTCTCTCTCTCTCTCTCTCTCTCTCTCTCTCTCTCTCTCTCTATGGCCTTTTTTCATGCAGTGTACTTACATGCAACAGTGAGTACACATTTACTGTGTGTGTGTATGTACTGTATATATGTATGGGTGGGTGTATGTATAATATATATATATATATACATAAATATATGTACACATATATATATATACCCCCACTCACCCTCTGTGTGTGTTGTCCCTCTCTGCTTGACAGGCGAACAGGGACCCTGTGTTTCTGACGGGGGTGACCTTCCCTCCAGAGTACCCTGCCAACCCAGAGACGCTAGTCAAGCTAACAGTCTATGATGTGAAGGACAAGAGCCGCGACTCGGTGAGTAAATTCAAGCTGGTGCCGCTGTGTGTGTTTGGGCATCGTGTGTGTGTGTGTGTGTGTGTGTGTGTGTGTGTGTGTGTGCGTGTGCGTCCACACGCGTACGTCTTTGTGTGGCCGACATTGAGTGAAAGAGAGATGTATGTATATTATGCAGTAGGGACAAAGGGATGGATAGAAAGACAGACTGACGACGAGAACGTGATGGTGATGATGAAGATAGCGCTGACATATCGAGCGCCTGAAGATTTGTTCCTTTCCGTTCACATATCTGCTCCCGGGTCTGTGACCGTTATTTGCATGTCACATGACTTCCCGTTTTGACCAAGGCGATTGAAAGGAGAAGCAGCAGCGAGGAGGGCATTGCGGCACGGTCTCATCATCCAGTCTTATTTACGCCTGCTGGATTCTGAGCTGCTCAGATGTGGGGTGGTGAATTACAACACATGTCTCCGTAATTACCGGTCCACCACCAGTTACAGGCCTACTGTAGCCGTTGGAGTGGTACAGGCTTCAGTACGCATCTGGTGGGAGAATCAGTGGGAGTGGTCAGGAGAAGCAAACATAAACGGCTCTTGTATTTTTCTGATGTACATAGAGTACCGTACATTGTCATTCACATGTCTGTAAAGTCGTGACGTAATACCTCGGTTCGCTAGACGCCATGTGCTGTAGTAGCAAAAGTTGGCATCATGCTGTGCTGGAGAGGAATTCTTGCACTTGTATGTACAGTATATTGTATATTAATGAACTCAATGCCTTTTTAATGGACACACGCAAAGACGTTCATCTGCCTATGTTTGCGGCTGTTTTTCATTTGAATGTTGGCATGTAACGAATCTTTACGTGTGTGTGTGTGTGTGTGTGTGCGTTTATGTGCGCTCGTGTGTGTGATAGCATTAATTCACTCCAATTCCAATACTGTTTGGCTTCTTGCTATTATAGCCAGCAGCTCTTTGAATTCAGCCACCACATCAAACCAGATTACACAGTCCGCGGTGAGGTTCTGGTCAGCATGGGAAGACAACGGACCTTGATCTCAGAGTAGCCATGGAATATTAATGCTACAGTACACTTACAGTACAGTACAATAACTTTGGCTGCTCCATGCCCGCACAAGGGCACGACCAGAGCGGTTGGGTCGTGTTAAAAAATGCATAGCTTTCATGGGCAGGTTGAGGCCATGTCATGGAAGCCAGGGAGAAAACAAGTCATTTATAGTCAGTTATAAAATGCTGTCCTTGTCTATTTAGTATACAAAGGTTCACTTTTATTTAAGTAATCTGATTGATCAAAGATGTGTTCCAGCCTTGTCAGCCAAAACGTGGTTGCTATGCTTGTGATTACTGTGCTTTTACTTTGAAGAAATATTGTCATTTAATACACATGCAGTATGATGCTACACTGTACACCTTACCACAGTAAAGAAGATCTTGACAGGTTTTTAGTGTTTTACTTTTCAGCAGGTTTAATGCGTCTTCAGCAGTGGATCTCAAGGGGACAGAGACTACAGCTTCTGTTTAAGCAGGCACTGTAACATAATAATAAACATTATTTATAGAGCATGTATCAAAACAAGGTGCATTATATAAAAGGGTTATATTAAAGGGTTTGAAGAAATCAATTCAAATTAACATGTGAAGTGTGAAATAAAAACATGAAACTAATTAAACAATAAAAAAAAAATATTATGGAAATGCCTTAATAAAAATAAATGTTAAAACTAGCGGTTTGCCCTCACACTTATGTCGCACCATCGATTCGACCAATATGTCTGAGTCAAATATTGTCAGGGTGCTTTGTCAAAGTTCCCGTTGTACCCGTCTGTGTCCCTTTTGTGCCCATATACTGTATGGTGATCTCTGTATCTGTCTGTCTACTAGGGGTGGGACGATATGGGTACCTCACGATACGATATATATCACGATATTAGGCCCACGATAACAATATATATCACGATATTCGACGATATTCGATATATTGCGATATCACGATATTCAATATATATTGCAAGAAATTTCACCAACGATATATCACGATATCTGAAAATATCGATATATTGCGATATCACGATATATTGCATGAAATTTCACCAACGATATATCACGATAGTCCTTGTATTCAATTCATAAACACATAAAATAGCACCAAACAGTTCAAAATCATCATTACGCAAATACAGAGTAGGAAAAACAACATATCACAAACTTAAAGAAAAAAACTTTTAAAAAAATATATCGATAATTAATATCGATATTTTTCGGCAGTATATCGATTAGTTATCGCGGGAGAAAGTATCGCGATATATCGCGATATCGATATATCGTCCCACCCCTACTGTCTACCTGTGTCCCTTTTCTGCCAATATATGGAGATCCCTGATGTCATTAGTATACAATGCCCATACCATACCCTGTATATTTGCATGCCCATAAATGGGCAGATTGGTTGGATCGGCGGCTCTGGACAACTGGATATCCGCATATGACCATATGGACATATTGGTCGGATCGGCGGTTCTGGACAACCGCATATCCCAACGACTCGGCAGGGGGGAACTGCAGTCCCTCGAGTCCTTGCCGATAAGTGTGCTGAGTTTGAAGTCGGTCGGTCTCATATATCACCATACTGTATATGGGCATAGCGGTCGGATCTGTAGCTCTGGATAACCAGATCTCCATATATGCCTATATATGGGTATATCGGTTTGTTTATGTTACGTATGAGTTATAATGACATGCCTATATATGGGCGTATCGGGTTTGTTTATGGTTATGTCTGAATCAGTGTGACGTGGCCGTAGTCCGCCGGCCAGCCGGTCTGCCCAGTAGCCAATTTTTATATTTAGGATGATGATGATGATGATGATAATGATAATGATAATGATGATAATAATAATAATAATAATAATAATAATAATAATAATAATAATAATGATAATAATAATAATAAAAGTAGGTTCAAATTCATCAACGGGATGTGATGTCGGACACTACTGTATCTGCAGTCCTGTAGGTCCTGTGTAACCCAGCTGTAGTGCACAGTAAGGGTTCAATTACATTAAATCAACACTGAGGATTTTACTGTCTATGGCTGCTTTTCTGTTCTAATTGCCTTAATTTTAATTTAATTTAAATGTAGGTGAAAGGTGAAAACAGGTTGTACTTGGCTGCAGCAGCTCAGCTTTAAGCCAGTCAGTCTGTCTGTCCAAAATGTTCAAGCGCAAACTGAGGGCTTGTCGCTGCTTATCATTAACTATTGTATTTTAAAACCATCAGTATTCTGCGTCCCAATTAACAGCCAGAGTTGCGAGCCACTCTAATCGCAAAGGTCACACAACAGTGTACAAACTCCACAAACTTCACACTCCACAACCATCACAACACAGTCTACATTTGAGACACATTTCTGTTGGTATGAGTTCTGATTAACAAGTGATTCCGTATCAACTCTTTATTCATTTAGAAGAAGGCCTTTTGAAAGAATAAAACATAGCTCTTTGTGGGAATTGTGGGATGTGATTGTCTGTTTGTTGCTTAGTCACTGTTTCCTCTCTCTCTCATTGTCATTCTCTCTCTCTCTCATTGTCATTCTCTCTCTCTCTCACGCTCAGTTCAAGAGCTGAGACAGACAGACAGGCTGCAGCTACTCTATGCCTTCCAAACGGTTCACTCCTTTATCTCTGATCTGTCTCATCATACACACATACTCTCCCACCATACCCCCTTCGCATGCACGCACGCACGCACGCACGCACGCACGCACGCACGCACGTACGTACGTACGTACGCACGTACGCACGCACGCAAGGTTGAAACGGGGAGAATCTTCCCATAACAACCCAAGATCTTCTAACTATTTAATGAAAAGCAAAATACCATTCCCTGTCTAATTCCCATGCTCGGCAGGGCCCAGTGGGCTTGTCTGGGTCTCATTAGAGAGTGTTTAAGTGACACGGGGTGTGACCCTGAACATGCGCTGACACAATGCATCAGCCCCCTGACACTTAAGTGGCCAATAGGAACCACTCAACCAAGGCCCTTGCATTTTTGGGGAGAGCATGAGGGCAATTTGGTGTCTCTGTGTGTGTTTTTTCAAATCAGCTGTCAAAAGGTTTAGTTTCAGCCCTTGTAAAAGTTGAGCAAGAGTGTGTGTGGGGGGTGTGTGTGTGTGTGTGTGTGTGTGTGTGTGTGTGTGTGTGTGTGTGTGTGTGTGTGTGTGTGTGTGTGTGTGTGTGTGTGTGTGTGTGTGTGTGTGTGTGTGTGTGTGTGTGTGTGTGTGTGTGTGTGTCCGTCAAAAGCTGAATAGAAGATCTCTGAAATCCACTAAAAATGCTTTCTTTCTTTGTGTGTGTCTGATGTAACGTACTCTTCACCAGGTTTGGTAAGTGGTGTGGAAATGAGGAGCAGAGAAATGTGTGTGTGCGAGCGTTTGTGGTGGGAGGGATAGATGGAGTGAGGGTTTATAGTTGAGTGATTTAACATTCGCACAGGAGCAGAGAATTTCATACTAGGATGATTTCCCTTTGCCTGGGGCTTGGCAGTCAGATATTCAGAGAGGACGTGTGCAGTGTGGTCATGAATACTTGAGAAGAAGAAGAGATGGATGGATAGAGCAGAGCTATGGAGAGAGAGAGAGAGTAGTGGAGGTTAGAGCCCGACCGATATCAAAGGTTTGGGTCTGATGCCGATCCTGATTTTGGACAGTTCTAGTCTTCTAGACCACAGGTTGTGAGCTTGTAGAGTGGCTAATTTCACTACTTCTTTAAAAAAAAATAGTATTTTTTTTTTTTATTCATGAAATTCTTTGGAAAAGTCATTGAATTTGTTTTTAATTCATGAAGAATTTTGATTTCTTTTTGGAATTTATTTTGAAAATGTTTTGAAATAATAATTTTTAAAAACAAAATGTATGAAACCAAAAATAAAGGGATATTTACTCGTGACTCATAAAAATCTGTCTGTGACCCACAAATGGGTCCCGACCCAGTGTTTGGGAAACGATTGTCTTGACCAATGATTACCAATGTTTAGACCAATATTTAGTAAAAAATAAATAAATGAAATCAATTTGAATAACTTTCATTTTCTATTTAAATCAAAATTAACACAACTAAATTATATTACACATTAGTAAATGTAAAATACACAACATAAACTTAAAGGGATACTTCACTTTCGGGCCGGGGACACATTTAAAAAAAATATTAAAAATAAATGAAAAAAGTTATGGAAAATTCATGGCCCCCTCACACATTAGTAGGACACTCTAATGCGTGAGGGGGCCATGAATTTTCCATAACTTTTTTCATTTATTTTTAATATTTTTTTTAAATGTGTCCCCGGCCCTAAAGTGAAGTATCCCTTTAAATGTATATTTAACAACTTTTTTTAAACTATAATTATACAATGAACAAGCAAACAAGTAAATATAAAATAAACAGCAAACTGAAATGTATTTTATTTAAAGAGACTACACCATGAATTTTAACTTTTCCTTCTTTTTTGTCTGTTTTTGGTCTCCCTTACATCTCTTCTATCCCAAAAAATCACACCCTGTGTGAAGTGGGCGGTGTATTCCTAGCTAATCACAATACTGAATGGAGTCAACCAATCATGTACAAAAGATAAATACATTTATTGAAACACTCTTTATGATGGACGAAACCATAACTCGAAAAAAACCAAGGTTTGGTTTTTTTCGAGTTATGGTTGCTTATATAGGGCTATGCACATGTGTCATGTGACACTGGCCAATCACAGTCCTGAATAGACTGTGATTGGCCAATCACAGCGCAGGATAATTCTACAAATTTCCTGGGCCCAGATCTCAGCGCAGGAAAATGTACATTTTTCCAAATCTCACTTATAGGGGCGGTTTCACCGCCCAAAAATACCCCAGTTTGAGCACTCAGGCTTTCACAGCATATCTGGGGTTTTATGTAAATTGGTCTCAAAACAGGCCAAACTGATTTGGCCCCAAAAGTGACGTCACTAGCGGTACAATCCCTCCCGTTTTTCAGTTCCAACGTAGAAAAAAAAAAAAAACTTTCCCACTCAGAACCAGGAGATAACATGCATACAAACTGGCTCAATAGCGCCACGTGAAAATCAGGACAATGTGGTATTGTAGGTGAAAGTGCTTTATAAGCCAGAGAGAAGTTAGTTGGAATGACTATATCTGAGGCTTGATCTAGGCTCAAACCTTTTGAAAAACGTTTGAGGGACATAAACAATATGATATTAAATATATATATATTTTTTAAATTCATGGTGTAGATCCTTTAAGTCCTGTTCCAAAATGTCCTGTTTTGCCCCCCAAAAAAGGATGCCAGGTTGAAACTCGTAAAAAAAACGACACATCGGCTGCATAATTGCTGATACCAATGACAGCCAAATAATGGCTGATATTTCGGCCAAACGTATACATAGTCTATAGTGGAGGTTCTAGAAACCAGAATGAGGGGGCTGTAAATGTCTCTCTTTCTCTGCGTCTCTCTTCTCTCTTTTTTCTGTCTTGCTTTCATCTCTCTGTCATCCTCTATTCTTTCATGCAGTTTTTTTTTCTCTCACTCTCTCTCTCTCGCCCTGTGTATGTCATTTCTTCTGTCCACCCTCTCTTTCTTGCTCTTTTTACTGCTTTCTCTCCACTCTGCTTTTCACCCCCCCCCCCTCTTTCTCTCTTTCTCTTTCTCTCTCTCTCTCTCTCTCTCTCTCTCTCTCTCTCTCTCTGGGGAGCAAGTGATCAGCCGCAGGGCCAGGCTTGACAGTGATGACAGGTTAGCTTCGCCTCATCACCACTGCCTCACCCACGGCTCTCACAGATTGTCCATTCAGCTTCCGTTTTCATCATTCAGTTAGGCAAGTAGGCTATTCTGGAGATCTCTGCTTTTATTTATTTTTTAAATTAAGAACTTATTGGGAGACCTTTGGCTCCCCTATATATCAAGGTTATTTTGAGGGTGAGAGCTTGATAGTTTGTTGCACTTTCACGTGGAAGACATTTCTGTGTAATGGCATAAACATCTTTCCCCCTATAATCTTTCACTTTGTTTCCAAGTTCGAAGGTTCAAACATTCAAATAGTTTATATACTGCAGTGAAATGTTGGTGTGGCAGACTCTGCCAGACATATAATACAAGGGAAGTAATACAAGTTGCAATACTAAGTACTGTAGTAATATGTAATCGGGTTTTTGTACTCAAGCAACACAAAATTGAGCACTTCAACTTGAACCTGTTTATTGTCACAGGTTTACAGGTGTAAAGTGCGTAAAATAGTTTGGCACAAGATCCCATCATCATCTGCAGTTTTCAAGAAAGAGAAGAAGAATCGACATGTAAAGAAAAGACAGGGGAAATAGGTCAGATATGGCAAATATTTCTGATATGAGTACAGTAAACTACTGTGTAAGAAATTACAATGAAATGAGGCAGTTAAAATAGCAGCAGATATAGCAACAGATACAGTATGAGGTGCAGCAATAGTAACAGGTATAGAACATACCTTTGTGCATAGTATACTGCTACGTATTAAACTGATAAAAAGGTTTTAAAGTGTTTCAATTTGTCAGCCAAATGGGTTCTTGGTATACTGTATAAGTGATATTGCACTAATTATCTGTTCTTGACATACTTGTTTAACCCCTAAAATCATGAAGGATAATTTGACTTTTGAGACAGATAAGTCAGTGCGTGCAAAAACGCAGTTACTGCACCTTGGCTTTGTAGGGCAGTATAGTAAGTCTTAACATAATTTAACATCATATTATGAGTCAGTGTAGACATACAGTAGGTGTCAGTTCCAGGAAGTGACATAACGTACCCATGCAGACTGAGCTTATAGAATCAGGGCGCCAGGAAGCGGCCAGATTCTATAAGCCCCAGCCAAACATGAAATAATGATTGGTAAAACACTAAGGACCTTAATTACATTGGATATACGGGAATGTTAGTACTTTTAAGCATTAACGGGGTGGTTCCAATGGATCTGTCATCTGTGGTGACAGGGGAAATCAAAGATGTTATAAGACCGAATGTACCATGGGAAATTTGAAAGGACACATAATAGTGGAATAATGCAGAAGAAACGTTGCGACCGTAGCGAGTGGAAAGGAGGGCGTATGGTGATATACCGATTTGATCCTCTAGTGCAGTGTATATCAACCCTGGCAAACGTCCCAATTTTGGGCCGGGGCTACTGCTGAGGTGTGCCGCGCCGTTTGAAGAAGGTTTGAAAAAATATCATTTTGAATTTTTTTTTTTTTTTTTTAACAATAATAATAATCAGGCATGCAAACAGCCCCGAGGTGAAAAAATGCTGTTTTTTTTCGGGTCAGGTGTCACACTATTGCCCTATTTGGATTCAAAACGGCTAGTGGAAGCTGAAAAGCTATAGGTTACTGGACGTAACCCCGGTTTTATGATAATATGAGCGAGATGTCTCGCCTATGGGAGAGCGCCCTCTGGCGTGATCACAGAAGCATTACCTTATAAACTCCAGACAAACCTTTGGCTGGATTCTGACCTCCCTCTGACTGGAGGGCCCGCCCTCCATCCTATATAAGTCAGGGGAGAGTCATTTTCCGTAATTCAAGATAACATTTTTCTTCTCGTTCGTAAACAAGAAGGGTGTCTTTCGGTGTCTATCTCGCTCATATTATCATAAAACCGGGGTTACGTCCAGTAACCTATAGTTTTATTTCAAATATTCACTCGATGTCTCGCCTATGGGAGATATAGTAAACTCCCTGATTGTTATCTCGAAGTCCAGAATAACCAGCCTAGGGGCCTGACCCCCGTCTGGAGGCTACACTATGGACCGTATGCGCCACAGGGGCTGCAGTTACGTCCAAACTGTAGAACCTGGCAAATGACAAGGCCTAAGCCCAACATGCCACACTGCAGACATCCCAAATGGAGACCCCCCCCGAAGAGGGCCCATGATGTCGCTATTTCCCTTGTAGAATGTGCCACAGTCCCACTGGGGCAGCATCCCACCACTGGAATAGCCTCTACAATCCAGTGGGAAAGTGTCTGTTATGCAATGTGTTGCCCACCATCCGTGGAGCCCATGACACAAATAGCTGATCTGACTTTCTCAAAGCCCTAGATCTGCCAATGACAACCACCCTTGTAGCCCCTTCCTTGACTGTGTACACTCCTCGTGTACTGACAGTGCATGAAGATTACTGAGCTCTCCAGTAGTCACTGAAGCCATCAGTAACGCAGTCTTGACTGACAGTTGTTCTGTCAATTTGACTCAGAGGCTCGAAAAGTGACCGAGATAAGGAGTCCAACACCAGGCTCAAATCCCAGGGTGACACCGGGGACTTTGACTCGGGAAGAGACGTCCGGTCCCTTCCATGAACCGACAAATCAGGCGGTGCTGACCCACCGTCTCGGCCTCAAGCAAATACGGCAGGCTGAGATAGCCGCCAAGTAGACTTTTATTGTGGGAAAGGCTCTGCCCTTATCCATTAAATCCTGTAGAAAGGACTTAATGGACATGGGCTTAGAACGGCACAGTGCGAGACTTCTCGCACCTTATCTCAAAACCGTTCTGGGGTAACCCCTCAGTACTCAGATTCATCCCCTCATGGGCTGAGCCCAGAGAGTCAGATGTTCTGGCCAGGGACAAAATATCTCGCCCCCTGCTAGCATTAGCATGTTTCCGCGTAACGGAAGCAGCCACAAGCGGTCGTACAGGAGAGGTTCGACTGACACCCAGTGACCCCATTCTGGGGCCACCAGTATCACCATCAGCCCCTGGTCCCTCACTCTCACGAGCGTGGGACCTAACAGGGACAACGGAGGAAAGCATAAAAAGAGTTCTGAGCCATGTTTGCACTAGTGCATTTCGACCCAGAGGCACTGCACCCTCCACTGGGAAGAACAACGGACATCCCGTGTCTTCCAGTGAAGCAAAAAGATCCATCTGGGGGCGATCAAACGATCCCAGATCTGTCCTGGTATCTCCGGGTGCAGAGACCATTCGTCTGAGAGGAATCACAGATTCCTCCAGCGACACAGCGTTGTTACACATTCCTCTGTGACCAACACACGACAGCAACTGCCCAATCGTCTTAGCGATACGGCTAAGGCCATCATACCTGACATTTCCATGCACATTTTGAAGGAGACCCTCCGGCCCGTGTAAAATTGTGCTAGGCAGGACAAAAAGGACTGATCCTTTTCGGTGGCGGGCTGGCTCTGAACGATAGCGAGTTCAGAGTCCTGCCTATGAAATTCGCCGTCTGTGCAGGCACCAACACGCAGTTGACCCTGAAAACCCGATTTCAGTAGGTGAGACACCACTTCCTGAGTATGCTGCCTTGCCGCCGATTCTTGAGTCGGCTTGTAGCAGCCCATCGTCTATGTAAGACGCTATGCGAGTGCCTTCTCTTCTCAGAGGGCCAATCGCAACCTGCGTGAATTCGACGAATACTCTGGGGCTGAGGACGTTACAAACGGTAGCACCGTGTATTCGTAATTTCAACCTCAGAACCCTAACCGCAGAGATTTCTGTGTGGTGGGTAAAAGGAGCATGAAAATAGGCGTCTTTTAGGTCTATCAATGTGACCCAGTCTCTCTGGCGCACCATGCGGAGGAGAGACGGATTTGATAACATCCTGAATTTGAACACCTTTAGATACTGATTGAGGGCTCTTAGGTCCAGTATCGGACGCAGCCCCCCCCCTTCTTTTTGACCAGGAAATAGCACGAGTAGAGCCCGCTGTTCGCTTGGTCTCTGGGTATTTCTTGTACAGTTCTTTTTCCCAACAGGGAGAATTGTCTTCCTGTAGAAAGTCACCCGCCAGTCCCCTGCTTAAGAGAAAATAGCTTTCACTAGCATGGGGAGGTCTCGAGGCGAACTGTAGTATATATCCCCTGGATATAGAGTGCAGCTATATAGTGGTTGAACAGAGTCGACCGTGAGCCGTTCCCTTGGGGACAGGGCGTAATCGTCCTCTCCCCATGGCGAGCATTCGCCCCGCTACCATGAAGTGTCCGTGAGACCTCTGTGGTAGCGAGCTCGTGTCCCTTATGTTCTGGTTTTGTCCTGTTTCTTTTTTTTTTTTTTTCTTTTTTTTTTTTTTTTGCCGTGCCCCTGAAAATCAGGCTGTAACGGTTTGAAATTTTCTTAGAGAAACAGGTAGAGAGGGTTCAATTTCTAATAACCACTCCGATGTCTTGCCAAAGGAGACATCTTGGTCATAGTATCAGCGAACCGGGGTTACAGTCGTAACCCATGTTTACATTCACACAACATTATCCACATAATGTATAGTGTGTAAAGTCATTCTCCCTTCCATCGGGTGGTGGAGCGTGTTCACCCCGCCCCGCCCGGTCACCAGAACTCTAGGACCACCAGAGAGAGAGGGGGAGGCGGTGTCCACCGTCTCCTCCTGACATAGTCCCAGCCATGTCCCTCTCCTTTCTTTATTTCGCTCTTGTAGAGTAGCTGCCCGAGGCCTGCCTCTGGCTGGCTAGGGTGCCCCCCCTGGCCTGTAGGTTGCAAGCAGGAGCGCCTGCCGTTTAGGCGACGCGTGCTTCGCAATGGAGTTGGGCTCTCGTGTCAGAGCCGTGGCTTCTGACGTGAGGTGTGTGGCAACCCCTTCTTCCACGGGTAGCGGGAAGAGTAGGGCTCAGCCCAGGACACGTCAACTGTTGTCCCAGTGCTGGTTGCCAACGGGAGTAGGCATTAAACCGTTCTCCCATACTGGCTGCGGCTGTGGCCATAGGCTACGCCGCTGGTAACTCGAGGTCGAGTATGAGTCGTGGGGAGAGGCTCGTTTTACTGGCCAATCGCCTGCTCAATGACCTGGTTATAGGGGACATATTCTGTACCCTGGAGTAGTTGGGCCTCGTCCGTGTCCTCTTCCTAACTTGGTGTAGAAGGGACGCCTCGCTGGGTTTGGGGGGGTTCGTCCCCCTCCGCCCCGGTGGACGTGGACTCCTCTATGGCCGGGTCAAACATTTGGAAATGTATGGCCCGTTTTCTGACGAACCTAGGTTCAGTCAGTCCGCATGCTATGCGGAACGGACCTTCCTCACACGGCCCTCGGGCTGCGTGGGTCGGTCCCAGGCAAATAACACATGAGTTGTGTCCGTCGTGACACGACATTCTATTCCCGCAGACCCCGCACTCTTTCGAGGGACAGGGGTCCCTTCGTTGCTGGGCTGCAGCGGTCATTGTTCACAACACGCGTGGAGCCTGTTTGTGGCAAGGTCTGTAAAACAGGGGAGTCGTGTATGGGAGAAAAAAACTTGCTAAGCTTTTATTGTCCCAGAGAAACAACACGATGTCGGTGTTAGCGTGTAGCTAACTGTAGCCTGCCCAGCTGGTAGTTTATGATGCTAGCTGGTGGCTTGCAGAGCTGTCCCAAAGAAAAACACTAAGAGCGGAAAACGCTGGTGTGTTTGCTCGGTTTTAGCTCGTGGCTAAGAGGCCACCTTAGAGAGAAAAACACGATGTGGAGCAGTGATGCTGTCGTGTTTTACTCGGTGATAGCACGCAGTGTGCAAAACGTGTTGCTAGTGGGAGCTCTAAGCTTACCGATGGCAACGTGCTAAGCAAGCTGGTAGCATATTATGCTAGTTGGTGGCGTGCAGGGCTGTCTCTGAAAGAACACAGTAGGAGCGGACGACGCTGGTGTGTTTGCCCGGTGTTTAGCTCGTGGCTAAAAACCACCTCGGAGAGAAAACACGATGTGAAGCAGGTTATGCTGTCGTGTTTACTCTGTGTCAGCACGCAGTGTGTAACGTGTTGCTAGTGGGAGCTTGTTAAGCTCACCGATGGCAACACACTAAGCTAGCTGGTAGCGTATTATGCTAGTTGGTGGCGTGCAGGGTTGTCCCAGAGAAAAAACACACTAAGAGTGTAAACACTGGTGTGTTTGTTCAGTGTTTTAGCTCTTGGCTAAGAATCACCTCGGAGAAGACCACGATGTAAAGCAGAGATGCTGCCGTGTTTGCTGTAGCCTGCCAAACGTGTTGTTAGTGGGAGTTTATTAAACTCACCGGTGACAACATGCTAAAAACTAGCTGGTATCCTATGATGCCAGTTGGTGGCGTGCAGCGCTGACCCGGAGAAAGCACACTAAGAGCGGACGACGTTGGTGTGTTTACTCGGTGTTAGCTCGTGGGTAAGAAGTCACCCTGGAGAAAAACACGATCTTAAGATGTCGTGTTTACTCTGTGTTAGCATGATAGCCTGCAAGCAGTGTCGCTAGTGGGAGCTTGTTAAGCTCCCGGTGACGACGCGCTACGCTAGCTGGTAGTATATGATGCTAGTCGGTGGCGTCTCGCACTCTTTCTGCGGGACCGGGGCTCTGTTGGACCCGGTCCGGCTCTTCGGAGCTGCGGAGGCCATGTTCCCGTTAAGCGTTTTAAGCTTGAAGAACGGAACAGGGAGGAGGGAAAAACAAAACACGGGGGCCGAGCAGACTATGCTGGCGTGTTTGTTTTTCTCCTAGCTAGCTCGGGGCTAACTGTGGCTAGCAGCCCGTGGGGCTGAGGAGAGCTTATTAGGCTCATCCCCTGGCTCACGGCTACTAGACTGAGAAGTAGCAGACTATACTACACGTTAGCAATTTAAGCTAGAAAAATTAGGGAACATGTTAAGTTCCTCTAGGAAGAACCGTGCGATATTGTCACAGGTTTTGTAAAGAAAGTCAACACCTACCGTCAGCAGCGTCTCGCGGTCCAAGATATTATCCTGTCCTGATGAGACTTTCGCCGTGCCGACTCCATAAGGTGGACTGAGAAGGTGCTTCCTCGATCGAACGAGAAGAAAAACTGAATTACGGAAAATGACTCTCCCCTGACTTATATAGGATGGAGGGCGGGCCCTCCAGTCAGAGGGAGGTCAGAATCCAGCCAAAGGTTTGTCTGGAGTTTATAAGGTAATGCTTCTGTGATCACGCCAGAGGGCGCTCTCCCATAGGCGAGACATCGAGTGAATATTTGAAATAAAACTACAAGTTTGCATGTCTGAATAA
Source organism: Gymnoscopelus braueri (assembly GCF_963280865.1). Lineage (NCBI taxonomy): Eukaryota > Metazoa > Chordata > Actinopteri > Myctophiformes > Myctophidae > Gymnoscopelus > Gymnoscopelus braueri. Next base: position 42,795,018 of record NC_137604.1, read on the forward strand.
TGCAAAAACAGAAATATTAGTTTGCATTTGCTTTTTTTCTCCCCCATATATTTTCATGATAAAAAAGTGCGTATCGTATCGAAATCGTATTGAAGTTGTGTGCCCAATATCGTATCGTATCGTTTCGTGAAATTAGTGTATCGGCACACCCCTAGTGTGTGTATATAGATATACCGTATATATATATATATATATATAATTATATATATATATATATACCGTATATCTAGGTGTGCCCTGGGATTTTTTGGCTATGCCAGGTGTGCCTTGGCACAAAAAAGGTTGATAGACACTGCTCTAGTGTCTTGAAGACACTAAACCACCTATACGTATGTGTTCACTAACTGTAAGCTGCTCTGGATAAGATATACGACTAAAATATGTAACGTGCCAATTAAATAAGTATGTTCTGGCTAAGACCTCAAGGAATTCATTGATGTCGTGTAAAGTATACTGTTTGTCTACATGATTCCATTAAATGTTATGATAATTAGTTGGAATTTGCCACAGCTGGAATCTTTCACCTTTTGAACATGAGCTTGTTATAGCTTTTCATAAACTCCTATCCTTCTTTGTGTTTGGTTCATTCCGTCTTCGCTCACTCAGCATGGTTATTATTTGCCCTCATTATGGGCCGTTCAAACAGAAGTGTCGCTAGGGAGGAACGTTTGAACTGCATGCATTTCAATTGAAGTACTCGCCTATCAGCGCAAATGGCAGCGTGGTGGAGCGTCACGCTGCAAAGTGCTATAGTATGTGGGAAAAGTGGTTCACCTGTCAAACATCAGCAGTAAACCAGTGAATGACAAAGCGTCTGGGGGCAAGACTTTAATGGAGGAAAATGTGTACTTTGCTAGGATACTCATGTGCTGTACATGAGGAGTTGCATCATTTACAAAGCTTACCATAATGTAAATATCAAGGTTGTAACTAAACTGTGTTTATATGCATTGTCTCTTAGTATTGTGGTTAGTTTAGTTTTAGTCAGTCACGTCAATAAATGTGAATTAATGATAATTACAATACAGTTGTGAATCATGTGATCATAATACTAAGAAATGCGGGTGACAAGAAACAGTAACTGTGTGGAACACAGTATGCTTTGTGGCTCACACAATTTTCAAATGCTTCCACCTATCTGTACTTTTTGAAGAAAATAAAGTAGAGGTCCCGTCTCCCCCTCACTTCCATTTCGCCTTTGCAGTCGTGCAAATAAGTCCTACTGTAAATCACATTAGTCAAAGCCTATCTAGCTTATTGCTTTGTGGAAATGGAAAGTCAAAAAGATATTTGAAAGATATTTGAAAAATATATTTTTGTTTTTGTGAATTGTTTACCTAGTGTGCCACTCATGTACTGTATAGAGTGTATATTGTATCACTTAGGTAGAATAACAATGAAAAATAAGCAGAATAGGTACGATAAAGAAGAGCATTGGTATAAAATCATATGAAGATGTAGGATACATTAGACTACTACCGTCATCGTGCAATATGTATTAATAGTTAAGAATATTGGAATTAATAGCATAGAATAAGAATAAGAATAAGAATTCATAATATACCATAGGTAGTCATTTGAGTACACTGTATTATACACACTGTATACAGTATTTCTTCCATGGTGATGGTTCCCAGAACTATGTCCCACATTTACAATCAAGTCTAAATCAGACACAAATGGAAGTCTGGAACTCAGATTGTATTTATGAAATATAAATAAACATTATAACAGAATTAATGTGATGAGGATAAAAATAAGGATACATGTAATGATGTGAGCATGAATCAAATGTGTTTGAATTAAAGAAAACACATCCAATCAAAGATTACACATAGACAATCGCTCTAAAGTCTAATCTAGCAAAAAAAATTAGAAACCCCAGTTTGTCCGTTAGATATACTCAAAGCAAATTAATATCTTGTGTTGAACCTCTACAGAGACATCGTAGCATCCTGTGTTTAACCACTAGAGAGACATCGTAGCATCTTGTTTTTAACCACTAGAGAGACATCGTAGCATCTTGTTTTTAACCACTACAGAGACATCGTAGCATCTTGTTTTTAACCACTACAGAGACATCGAGCATGGGTGGCAAGTTTCTAAAACACTAGCCAAGATATGGCGGCTCTTGCCCAGGAGAGGCATGCTGGCTACCCCTTCCAGTGGGTTCTCACATGTCTACGAAATGTAGGCTCTATCTTGATAAATTGACACAGATTTGAAGATTAAACAACTAAATTATCATCTAATACATCTTAAAATGGACACCAGTAGTATTCCGAAAGTTATAGCTTAAAGTTACGACTGTCCTCCTCCGCCATTGCACTGTAGTTGGTTGGCATGATGTGCTTCAGAGGGGACAGTGATTTCCTGTTGGGTAGTGTAGTTTTCTAATGTTTCATCCGGATGAATCACATTTTCTCAAACTACATTATCAACTACAATACATATCATAAACCACTGTTTTTTTAAAGTTGGGTTGGGGGACCTCCAGGGGTCCTTGGATTCCAGGGGGTCCCCAGCAAAATGAAGAACAGTTAAAACATTTAACACCTATTTTAAGACCAATGTACAAGCTCACAACGTGTCGCGATGCAACACGTTGTGAGACCTGGCACAAAATCTTCTCTAATGGGGGTCCGCGATATAATACATCAATTTGCGACTCATCGCTCCCCCTTTCCCCCTCTGAGCAAAGTGGCTGACATCTTCTGTGCATAGTTTTTCTGTGTCTGAATGGCCCATAACAGCATAATGATTTTGTAGAGAAAGTGAAAGGCTTTCTGAGTGCCACAGAATTCTCATGATGGAGCTGCGTGACACCTCAATGACCTGCAGCGTGAAGGAGACACTCTTGAAGGGGATGAAAAAACACCCTCTCTGGTTCTGTGTGCAAATCTCAGAAGCCAATTATTTTCAAAGTTCATCAGCTATCAGCGGAAGAGAGGGGGTGGGAGGAGGGGGTAAAAGCATTTGCAGGCATCAAATAAGATTGTTTGTGTGTGCTTGGACGCGCACGTCTTGTGCTCACTTACCTCTGTGAAGAGACTCCGAGCGGGGGCCTTGCTAATGGCAGACCTGCGGCTTGTTGTCAGTTCAAAGCTATTACCCAGCATCCTCGTGGCCTAAAGAGATAGGACAGCTGCCTCAGGAACAGCCCTTCCGTCTAATCACAGACTCATTTATCCATCTCTCTCTCTCTCTCTCTCTCTCTCTCTCTCTCTCTCTCTGTTGTCTCTCTTTCTCTCCCTCTCATTGCAGTCTGAGGTGGGGATAAGAGTCTATTGCATTTTTTTCCCTCTGGCCTGCATTCCCATTACTGCGCCTCAGTGATGGTGGGGAGAAATTTGGATTTGATTGGTTTCTATGATGGCGCATGGCGGCGTGACAAACAGAAAAAGGGACCTCATCGGAGTAAAACGGGAAAATGGAGCGCGTCCGGCCGCTTCCATAAAGACGCCATAAAATGTGCTCAGTCAAATAAACCAGAGGCAGGTTTTACAGAGGGGGGTTTTACTGGGGCTCTCTAATGGGTATTTGTACCTTCTTGTGCAAAAAAAATGGATGATGGATACACACACACACACACACACACACACACACACACACACACACACACACACCTTATGCACTTACTGTATAGTCCAGTCCAAGTAATTGTAACACAATTTTTTTCACCAAAAATCATTTCTATGAGGTGTTCAGAACACTATACTAAAAGTCCTAAGAAATCCTAGTTGCGGAAATATGTTTAATTGGCATTTGGCATCAATCCAAAATGGCCGCCAATTATTGTCAAAAAGTCATAAAATGATGGCGAGTCCAATTTTCATTCATCTGAGATTTTAATTGACTTCCAAATATATTTTGAGGACAGGAATTCAATCTATAACCTAATGTCTAAACACAGAGACCGGAGCCCACTGGAGAAGCAGAGAACCACTGATCTGGACCCAATCAAGCAAAAGTGAATACTTTATGTAATAGTTGAAAAATATGGATGAAACTGTGTAGGCACAAAAAAGTCCACTTATCCTATGAAGGACAGGTGCTTGCGGGCACTGGTTGGGTCCTACACTACAGTATGTGTGCACGTGACTGTCTAAGCAATTTTAACATTGCACCTAAACTTAACCATCTCTAACCTAATGTTCAGAACCATTTTAACATTAAACTGGGCATTACCGCAAAGCACCGTGGGCATGATAATGCCGATTGAGTGGCCGCAACCTATTTTATTTACATCCTAAAATCAGTACCAAGTCAGTATTGTGTTTTCTTGACTCCCGACCCTGTTTATACTATACAATTTATTTTGTTCAAACCATTTTGGTGTTAGCTTAACATTATATGAGTCATTCCACGAAACCGGTACGATTTGCACTTTTTTTTTTTTTTTAAATGACCCAAATGTTTCACTTTTCTGAATACCCCACAACATTAAGGACATATTTAACTTGCAGAAAAAAATATTTTCCCATCTCAGGCATTAAATCCATATTATTATTGGTCATTATTATATGATACAGCACTATATTTTCTCAACCCTGTTATGGACACTCTGGAAGCCGTTTGAATATGATTATGAACTGTATTTGTAATTAAACAAACATTTTCCTATTCATAAAATGTCCCTCACACTAATTCAATAATTGGAAATATAAAAAGTACATAAATTCTCCCACTTTTGTTATACTAAAGCCTTAAATGTGCCATTTTTTAAAATTATTTGATGCTTTTTTATCATAAATCTACTTTAGCATCTGACTTTTAACTAAACAAGGTATTGTTATGATTGCTCTGAACATTTCTGACAGAGTTCAACAAACATTACATACATTTTCATAAAATATTAAAGAAATAATCACAGAAAATATAGGCGTGACAGGGTTGAGACTAGGATAACAGGGTTGAAGGTGGTAAACGGGGTTGAAGAGACAAATACAGCTTAACATAAATAGTTGTTTTTAATCTCAAATTCAATGTAATATTTTCAATAAACATTGTATTTCATTATGCAACCATTTAAGAAGAACAATAGACATCCATTTTAATTTAACTGAATTGTATTAACACTCTTAATCCAGGGTCTTAATGATATGTAATATAGCAGTTCTACTAGCAGTTTGCTAATGATCTAATGATCCCCTTAATCCAGACTCTTGTCTGGAGGGTTACTGTCAGGAGGGGCTATGTCCATGGGGATATTGACATGAGGGGACATGTCTGGATGGACAGGTTCGGGAGGGGCCAAGTCTGTGTCCGGGCAGTCAAAGTCCGGGGGGACCATGTCTTCAGAGCACTGTGGTGGGCCTTCCGCACTGTCAACAGCAGAATGGACAACATCCTGTTCAGGGGCTGGAGAAAGTCAGACTGTGAGAGAGTCAGACTGGGCAACATCAGACCCTTGGTCAAGTGAGTCGTCATCCTCTTCTGAATGAACTTCATCATCACCTGCCTGCATCAGCCAGTTGACTGTACGGACATCACTGTCTTCCATCACGGGGCAAGAAGCTAACAGAGAGTAGTAGATTCCTGTGGACGACTCTCTCTCTCTGCCTGTCAGGCAATCCTTGACTCTGTAGACATTGATCTCAGGCTTGACTGACATGACCTCATAAGGAGTCGACTCCCACTTGTCTGTAACTTTGCGTTTCCCTGGCACACCTCTGTTGGCGATCAACACTCTGTCTCCAACGACGAGGGGTGAGCCCTTGACTTTGCGATTGTACAGCTTAGCATGGCGACTCTGTTCTTTGAGACTGTTCCTCTGCACAATCTGAGCAGCCTCATGTAGATCTTTCTTCAGGTGGGACACAAAGTCTGAGTGGCTGACAACAGCGTCATTGGTGAGAGCATGCTGAAACATGACGTTGACGGGAAGACGAGGGATTCTCTTGAACACAAGGTAGAACGGTGCAAACCCTGTTGTCTCATGCTCCATGCAGTTATAGCAGAAGGTGAGCAACTGCAGCATTTGCAGCCACTTTGCTTTGGATAGAGGGGGAAGGGACCTGATCATATCTCCCAGCGTTCTGTTAAATCGCTCTGTGACACCATTTCCCATGGGTGATACGGAGTCGTATGGGATTTCTGCACCCCGGCCATCTCTAGAAGCTCCTTAATCAGCTTGCTCATAAAGTTGGCTCCCTGATTCGAATGCAGACGACGGGGAAAACCATAAATGAGAAAGAAGTCATTCCAGAGACGACGAGCGACTTGCTTGGCAGTCTGATTCTTGCATGGGAAGGCGTGTGCCATCTTGGAGAAATGATCAGTCACGCCTAGAACATCCACAGACTTGCTCCCTTGCTCAGCAGTCCAAAAGTCTATGCAGACTAATTCCATAGGCTCAGAGGTGACTATGTTCTTGAGTGGTACACGGCTGTGTGGCTCAGGTGTCTTCCCTACTATGCAGCGCTGACAGGACTTAACATAGTACACAACATCACGTTCCATGCCACTCCAGAAGAACCGTTGCCTCACCAGAGACAAGGTACGGTGCTGGCCTTGGTGACCCGCTGTGTCATGGAGACCGTGGAGTTGGGCACTATGAAGTGGAAGATCTTCTTGTTCATGTGGGGATCTTTCTTTGTCTTGTACAGTATGCCATTCTGTATGGTGAGTCTACTCCAATGCTTCAGCAGCTTGATCACGCTACGTGACTCAACAGCTCTCTCAAGCTTGGTAGGTCTCTTGTGCCTCTGTACAAAGTACATGGCCCTGCTTATTGTGTTGTCATTCTCTTGTTGACTGACAAGCTGGCTCTGCGGGAGTGCAGTGGACTGGTCTTCCTTCTGCAGAAGATTGAAGTCAGCATCTGTTCCCATCACGTGACTCAGACCCCCAGTGGACTGAGCATTGAGGATGGCTCTGATGCGACTGAGCATCTTGTGTCTGGTGGAACTGCCTCTTGCACTGGGTTCGATGTCTCACCGCCTTCATCCACAACAGCCTGACAGTTGTTGGACACTCTGAACACCTCTTGTACGGTTCTGTCGTTCACGCCGCTGACCTGGTCCAACAGCGAGGTATAAGGCTCGGTCACAAGGCGATGACTGACACACGACTGGACAAACGGCTCACGGCTCAAGGCGTCGGCTACGATGTTCTTTGGGCCGGGGATGTACTTCAAGTCAAAGTCGTATGCAGTGAGCTTCGCCACCCACCGCTGTTCACACACATCAAGTCTGGGTTTGGTCAGAATGTATGTCAAGGGGTTATTGTCAGTCCATGTGGTGAAGTGTCTGCCTTTCAACCAATGGCTGAACTTGTCACATACTGCCCATTTCAAGGCCAGAAATTCAAGCCGGTGTGCGGGGTAGTTCAGTTGGGAATGAGAGAGGGTTCTACTCGCAAAGGCGACTGGTCTGGCTAGTTTTTCATCACCTTTTTCATCTCCAGGATAAACGCTGGTGCCGCTGTCATTGATTGCTTTTTTTCCCTTAGCCTCTACATTGTTTTTCCATCTTTGTCGCTCTCTCTGCAGGTATTGCTCTCTCCTTGCAGGATCAGCATTTAGGCGGGCACGGTACTGCCTCTGCCTTTCTGCTGCTGTTGTTGGTGCCATCTTGGACTCATAGATGTCTGTAGATAATTACATTGATATAATTAAATCAAATATACTTCCAGAGCTATTCTATAGGCAGAAACTTTTAGAAGAATAGAAAACTTTTCCAATGATGTGATTCTGATAAGCTATTATTGTATGACTGTAAAAAAAAGAAAAACAGCAAACCCAGCTTTAGCATATAGATTATGAAGTATATAATATGCATGTAGTATAAGAATGTTAATGTAATATAATAATTCATTTAAATAATATTCAACTTCACAACTAAAGTGTTAAAAACACAACCCCGTCACAATCTCTCAACCCTGTTATGATGAAATTAATAACGGGGTTGAGTGTAACGGGGTTGTGATTTTTTACTCAAGATGGCCACTACTCTACCTGTGTTGATTAAGAGGAGACCACATGGCATGCATGATAGTAAGAAATCCAATATATTGTTGAAATAACAAAGATAATTTTCCAAAACAATTGTTTTCTATATTTATTACATGTAACGGAGTTGAGCTGTTAAGCTTTACGACCACACTATGCAAGTTTAAATGACTATAAAACATTGTAAAAGAAGGTGGGAAGTTACCTTTCTCTGCAGCATGTTGTTCAGAAGACTTGTAGAATGTCACTTCCTGTTGGTGATGTCACTAAAGGACCAGTTCATTATTTTTATGGAGGGTGGAGTGACTTGTGTAACGGGGTTGAGTGCGACTGGGGGACGGATCTATATAATGCAATTTTAATGATTAATCATCTATTTATTAAAAAACAAAACATGACCAGCAATAAAGCACGGATACAATTGTATGTCAATGGCAAAATGTATTATTTTTTTTACATTTTTAATAGTCATATCTCAAGTCCACTTTCATCGAAGGCCATGGGGGACATGAAAAAATTGACAAAATAGGTGGTGTCTACTGAAAAAAGCAAGATAATTTATGATATAAAGATAAAATGTATGTAAATCGTTTACACAATATTCAAGGTAACATTTCAATTGATTCTAAAAAGCTTTTAAATTTGATTTTGGTGACCCGATGGATACAATACACTCAAAAAGGTCAGAGGGACCGCAAATCGTACCGGTTTCGTGGAATGACTCATATACTACCTCACCTGCCTTTCCACTGCATTGCGTATACTGTAAAGAAAAATACCTGCAAACGCTGCATTGTTAGGTACCGTTGCAGAGTTCTCCCCAATGTTGCCAACTACTTGTTTCATGTGACTGTTTGACTGCCAGATAGTTGACACCGCTCTAGAGAAACACCGAGTCCATGTTGTCCTTGGAGGACTTGTCGCTCCAATCCAATTACGGACTGTTGAACTTGAAAGTTCAAGTCCACCCCCCCCCCCCCCCCCACACACACACACACACACACACACGTTTATCCTTCTCCACCGATATTCATGATCTGTGACAAAAAGGCACTGCTCATAGGCCTATGGAAAGCCTGCACTCCAGGTACAGGTTTTCTATAGGCAGGGGAGTAAAAAGCACTGCCGGAGAGAGAGATGACACACACACACACACACACACACACACACACACACACACACACACACACACACACACACACACACACACACACACACACACACACACAACACACACACACCAGGCAGTTTTACTAGCAGCAACCTCTTGGTAGTGATTGGCCGGTTGGCTGAGCAGTGATAACTGAGAGCAGATCTAAGATCGTCGGCGTGTGTAATGACCACTTGGCTGTCCTAAGTATGTCCTTATGGTCATCACTGCCAATGTCACATCTGCTGAAACTTATGCATTTAAAGGATTGGCACCTTGGCTGTTCAGACTGGGAATGCTAAAATTAGCCACAAACCACATTGACTCTGTCTTTACTATCCTGCTCCCTGTCTCCCACTGTCTGCCTTTCTCTCAACATTGCCAGCGGCAGGCTGAAGAGAATGATACTTTTACTTTGACAAGTTGGAGTATAAAGCTGAATTTTTGTCTCATGGTATTCTTCTCAATTCTGTCGTGTGTGTGTGTGTGTGTGTGTGTGTGTGTGTGTGTGTGTGTGTGCGTGTGCGTGCAGGAGTTTTGTACCCTCATCCATTGCGACATTAAACAAACTGCCCGTCGATGGGATAGTTTTCTGTGCATAGTAACATGTATTGTTGTGTCGTGTGATATATTGTTTTGTACCATATGGTTATGTGTTGTTTCTTGTTGTTGCTTTTGAACAGACTCGCGAAGACAAATATCCCTCCGGAGACAAAAAAAGATTACCGGTATTAATATCCATGGAATCAAAATGCGCACGTTGTGTGTGCGATCATTGATTCCTATTTCATCAAGGTGAAAACATGCAATTTATTGTCATTGTATCTTATTGTAGGCTGCTACGTAGCTGCTAGGTTTCATTATGGAGTATAACTGACATCTAGCCTGTTAGAAATGCATTTTAGGTATGTCGGATCCATAAAATAATAGGTTGGATCTGTAATATCTCAGAACAAATCGCATCTCGGAACAAACCTCACGGGTCCGGGTCTGTCTTTTACAAAGAATGTCGGGTCCACACGGATCTCGCAACCAATTTCCCCGGGTCCGTCCGGGTCCGTCATTTAAAATCTCAGAACCAAAGCCTCCTATAGGCTTTGGTTCTTTTTAAAATGACGGGCCAGTAAAACGTATACTCTTACTCCTGGGTGATGTCACCTGCAGGAGCCTGTCATAGTCACAGAAATTGTTTCGGGCTAATTGAGATACCTGTGAACATTCCCACCTCAAAAGATCACACTTCTTGAGAAAGTTTGGCCTTTCTTTCTTCTGTGACGTCTGTTCCTGTTCAGGAGATCAGCTTTATTAATTTCCAAAGCAGATGTCTGCTTTAACACCTTCCTGGCACCAGACATATGGAAAGCTCAAGCAGGGTTGAGGAGCTAACTTATAAGCAAGCAATTTTGGAACCTAAATCTGTCTTGAGAGATTAATAAGCAAGTAAATTGGGCATTGCTCTGTGACAATGTGGTCAAGAGGAGGAGCAGCCATGTTTCGTCCAACATACTCTTCTACGGTTTCTGCAGCAGCAGCAAGAAAGGTCATGCTGACAGGCAATCAAGAAGTATGATCATCTGTTCTACAAAGGTACCTACTGTAAATGTTAACAATATTCTCAATTAGCCTGAACATTTACTGTGACAGACTGTGACAGGTATCTCAAATGAGGTGAATGTGTCTCTAGTAGTGACAGTTGAGAATTATCTGTGTGTGTGTGTGTGTGTGTGTGTGTGTGTGTGCGTGTGCGTGAGTGCGTGGGCTTCATCCAATAAACCTAGCACTGGATTATACACACACACTCACTCACTCTGACTCCAAGTTCAAGTGCTATATTTAATGTTGATGTATACAGGTGAAGTGCACAGAAGCACTACTTTCCCACTCTCTAACCATTCCCTCTGCTCATACATTATCCTCACTTATGTGTATTTACTTTCACATCCTGGCCAGGCAGGCAACAAAGAGCACATTTGATGGATTGCACAATTACTTGTAAATTTGCATTGTGGACTTTAGCCTGAGTTATAGATATAGTTGAGCACCAGTGTCGCACAAAATAGCCGATCTACAGAATAAGCTCAATGTGACACGTTGTGCGTATAGAGCGTATAGATTGGCTATTTTCGGTGTGCACAACTAAGTCCAACTCAGGCTTTACCCCCCAAAGAATCGCAGGTATAGTGTTTAGCTCTTTATTATTATGTTTTTACCTGCGTCTTACC
>NC_137604.1:42806540-42839040 GCF_963280865.1 Gymnoscopelus braueri
AAGATTCTTTTTTTCACCTTGTTTGAGGAAGGCTGCAGATAATTACTTTGTTTTCTCTCACACACACACACACACACACACACACACACACACACACAAACACACACACACACACACACACACACACACACACACACACACCATTGCATTTACACATTTACATGCAATTCAATAAAGCTGGCTCTGCCAGTGCGTATTTACAATGAGCTAAGAAATTAAGTGCCCACTGTTTTTTCTTCTCTTTTTTCTTTTTGAAGGTGGTTGGCAGTCACTCGTGAAAGTAGTTCAATAGTGCATTCTTATTAAAAAAAGCAAGCATGTAAAACAAAACACAGAGGCTAATTACTTTAGAAAGTGCTGAGCTTATAAAGATGTCTGTCTGCGTTGGCACCAGAACATACCCTCTAGTGCAGTGGTAACCAACCTTTTCAAGCCCAAGAGCACTTTTTATTGTAAGCCATGATCTACCACTAAAATATGTTTTGAAAAAAACACTTGTCACGATTGCAATTTCTGACAGGCTCAATGCATGTTCATACATCCACACAAAGACTAGTAGTTTAAATAAGAATAAAGATGATAGTTATATAATCAATGCCTAAATATTAAGAAAAACGTACTAGAAATATAAATATTAGGACAAAAATACAAATAAACTTCTTTGTTGAGTTATTTTTAAATAAAACAAAACACAAAGGACATGAAATAAATTGCTTTTACATATTTCTTCTCTTCAATGCACAATATTTAGTTTCTCAGTTCTCAATTTCTCAGAATTTTCACATTTACAGATATTCTGTTCAAATGACAAAAATGCATCCATGACCATATATTTGCACAGATATGGTGACAGATGAAATACTCTCAGGATCAGTCCACCTTTAATGAGACTTCTGTGACTGCACATTATCTGCAAGCCTTTTGAAATCTGGTTGATACTTAGTGAATGCCAGTCTGAGGCAGTCATTAAGATGTGAGTCAGTCATACGAGTTCTAAACTTGGATTTTATTATTTTCAAGTAGGCATGCAGCTTAAGTGCACAAGACACAATCAGTTGATACTTCACAAGTGACCAAAAGTCCAGGTTTCTAGCTCTGCCCTCCAGTTGGTAGTCAGTTAGTAGTTCAAAAATCTCTATTTCAACACCTGTAGTTAATGCAAACACATCCTGCATTTTAACTGACAGCTGTTCAATGTCAATACTGAGGAAAGGGTTTGATACAAAAGCAGCTACTTAACTCATGCCTTGTACCTCAACAAATCTACGGCCAAATTCTGAATTCAGTTTGTTCAATTGGGCACAGAATTGTTAGGGATGAAAAGCAGTTGTCTGTGAGGTTTTGTGACACCTTCTCAGGATTTGGGAAGTGTGTCAGCCTTGCACGTTTTATCTGAGAGCTCCACCAATCGAGCTTTTTTTTTTTTTGCAGTCAACGCATTTTGAATGCGTTGACTGCACAGATTATTTGACCATTGCCTCTGTCCTTCCCTTGCAATTCTCGGTTAATGTTGTTTAGTTTTGCTGTCAGGTCCGTAAGAAAACCTAAGTCCAATAACCAAGCATCGTCAGACATCAATGATCTGCTCATACTCCTCGTCCCTCGACTTCAGAAAAATGATGATCTCTGGCAGTAAATCCAGAAAACGCTGCAGCACGTTGCCCCGACTGAGCCACCTAACGTCTGCATGAAGTATCAAACCTCCATATGCAGAGTCAGTGCAAGTGCTCATTGACATTTTCAGATTCTTCTTTAAGAAGATTAATTAACATTCTTTGAAAAGTTATGATTTTTTCCCATTCCAAGTGGCTATGACTGACTTCCAAAGTTTGCGGGCCTTGGGTAGACAACCCGGCCTGGCGGAGATTGGCGGAGATCTGAGCTCTGAGGAGGACCATTCTAGTTAAGGCAGTCCATCAATTCTACATGGCTCAGCCCTTTAGTAACTCTTGCCTTAATTTCTCATACATCACAGGCAACACACTTGTGCTCAGTGGTGTAAAGTAACTAAGTACATTTACTCAAGTACTGTAGACTTTTGAGGTATTTTTTACTTTACTGGAGTATATCCAATATTAAATATTTTTACTCCACTACGATTATTTCAAAACTTTAGTTACTAGTTACTTTGCAGATATAAATTTAAATGTATTATATTATAAATCATACATTAACCACTTTAGCCCTATTTAATAACTATCTGAAAATAGCTGATCTAAGCTCACAACATGCATCGCAACTCGTTGTGAGCTTGTAGATCTGCTATTTTCAAACATATTTGTACTTTTACTTTTGGTACTTTAAGTATATTTTGATGCCAATACTTTTGTACTTTTACTCAAGTAACATTTTGAACACAGACCTAAAAAGTATTTCTACATTGTGGTATTGCTACTTTTACTTAAGTAAAATATCTGAGTACTTCTTCCACCACTGCTTGTGCTCAAATGCGATCTGCTGCGATGACACTTTGTAACGTTGTAGAACACTGTTTGAAGATTTAAATCCAGCGTTCTCCAACACTGAAAAGGCTTGCATGTCACGAGACTGCGCTCGTTATTTCTTGAGCGCGGCGAGTTGAATTATGTGTGCGCGGAATGTACAGGAAAACAACAACGCATGGCTTCCATTGGACCAGCGTTGCCAGATTTTGTGAGAGAAACAAGCAACCAGGTCTATGAAAAGAAGTCCAAAATAAGCGACTAGGGCAGTTCAGTCAAACTTTATTGTCGAATGTTGTTTTAGAGCAGTGGTTCACAAACATTTTCATGTCAAGGACCCCTAATATATTCAAGCGACTTTACAGAAAAACAAGCCCAAAGTAGCTTATCTCTGCTGTCCAGCCTGAAACCGCTAACTCCAAAACGCTCATTGTTCAGGAAACGAGAAAACAAAATATAAGTTTTTCAGGAAATGAAGAAAACTTTATATTTTTAAAACAAATCAATACTGCCTCATCAAAGTTGGTATAGTGACTTTATATATTGTCAGATACTTGCATGTGTCATTATATTATCAACACTTTACCCAAATCGCGGGTAAATCAACACTTCACCCAGCGCTAGTGGAGTTAGTAGTTTCAGACGAGCAGAAATCAAGCTGAAATGGAGTTGTTGTCCAAACAACAATAGCTCCACTCGCTGCTGAGGGAGAGGTTTCAGCGCGACAGAAATGCTATGAACGCCTTTCTTCTTGTCACATTGCTCTCCTCATTAAACACTTCATAGATTTTAGAAATATAATTACTTGTTTTCATAACATTAGCGTCAGTGCTAAGTTTGATAAACAGGTACACTGCATAGTTTTAACAGACTACGGGGAGTTTGTAACGTGATCCTCCTCCTGGCTCACTGCGCAGCGCGCTCTACTCATGCTGTGAAAAAGCAGCGCTGGAGAGGAGAGGGGGAGTTGTTTGTTTTTGACGGACAGTTTGAGGATCCAATGGAGTTGGGAGTTTTCGTCAGAGGCGCTTTTTAATACTTTTCATTGGTTCAAATGTTTTGATTTTTTACACAGACGTAAAGGGTGTTCAATAGCGTTGATTTATGAAAAAAAAAAAAAAAGCTGAAAATGGAGTTAGCTGGTTCGTCCCGGACACCGACGTTATAATAAGCAGACTTGGCAACACTGCCTTGGACACACTACTCTAGTCTTCACTACACAAATTCTGTGAATTGTTGATGGCTGCCCGTCTGCCACCGGGCCCACCCCGCGATCGACTTAGAAGGCTTTGATGATCTACCAGTAGATCGTAATCGACTGGTTGGTTACCCCTGCTCTAGTGGAAGGCAGGATATTTTACTGTTGCATTTTAGTTTGTGTGTGTGTGTGTGTGTGTGTGTGTGTGTGTGTGTGTGTGTGTGTGTGTGTGTGTGTGTGTGTGTGTGTGTGTGTGTGTGTGTGTGTGTGTGTGTGTGTGTGTGTGTGTGTGTGTGTCTCTCTCGCGTGTCTCGCGTGTGTGTGATAATCTTTTTTAAAATTGCTTTATAACCAATAACACCTAACACATGGTTACTTGGGACTTTATTTGAACTGAATTTATACGGCAGGTGCCCCATATTATCTTATGTACAGTAATGGAAAACACGAATCAGTTATTCTGTTCTAATCATGACAGTAAATTGTATGTCAGCTACCACCCTTTGATCAACATAATTCAAAACTAGAGAGATGCACGCATAAACAGTGCCATATGACAGGGAGATGTTCTGTGAGGCCCAACAAAGTATTTATATTCTGTCTGTGTGATAGATGGAAGTTCAGCTATTCCCCTTGAAGCACTTCAAGGGTATAGAACATTGTTCGCTCTATCTCAGGGAAGCAGTTGAGGTAAGCAATGATGATGTGATACCTTACCATGATACCTTTATTCTATCCCATAGTAATAAAACGCTTTCGGCGTTGACACAATACTAGTAATTAAACACCACACACCCCAACACACTTCTCGAACTGTACAATAACACCGTAATGCATTTAAACAGTATCTGCACATGGTGCTAAAAAGGGTACCATCAGGCACATGATAGCTTAGCTGTTTTCCAAGGCTAGTGTGAGTGCCAGATCATAAGAACCACTAATGCTTTAATGCCATGGTTCTCAAAGTGGGGTCCGGGGACCCCCAGGGGTGCTTGAGCGGGTTCCAGGGTGTACCCAGATAAATGTTGGATAGTTGGTAACCTTTTACTGTACTGTACTGTACACTCTCAGAGTTATGGTGGTCCGTGGTCTAATGCAGGGGGTTCCCAAAGTGGGGAAGTAACAGCACATCTGAAAATCTTTTCAGATGGGGGTCCGCGGCCAAATCCGCATTAATTTAGGGGTACTTGACCTGAAAAAGTTTGAGAACCACTGCTTTAATGTATTATTATAGGATGCTAATTAGAATAATGCAACCATAGAATAAGTCAGTATTTAATAATAAAACCTAGCAAAGTTTGAGCCAATAATTGTATATGAATAAAAGGTAAACTACATTTTTACCATCTGGAGAGCATATCAAACGATAATGGTCTCAACACAGTTGATCACATCAATAGCCCAATTTGATCATCTGGTAGATCAAAAAGAGGTGTTTCCCCACCCCTACAGTATTATCTACACATAGTAACAACAGGATTTCATTATGATACTGTATATACTGTAGACTAGTAAGAATTTACCAATATTGACTTCTCTGGAAGCTCTCTCTCCTTTCTCTTTATTGTGATAATATGAGCTTTTAAAAGGAGTATGTATAACAT
The DNA here is from genome assembly GCF_963280865.1 of Gymnoscopelus braueri. Taxonomy (NCBI): domain Eukaryota; kingdom Metazoa; phylum Chordata; class Actinopteri; order Myctophiformes; family Myctophidae; genus Gymnoscopelus; species Gymnoscopelus braueri. The sequence continues at coordinate 42,811,784 of NC_137604.1, forward strand.
ACACTCATTAGCACTACACCTGTATTGTCTTCCAAAGAAATAGTGCTACAATATTCCACGGATAGGCTACACTGTAGCCTATTTGCGGAATATATGGGCAATATAGGTCATCAGTTCTGGACAACCGGATCTCCATGCCTTTATATGGGCATATCAGTTGGATCAGTGGTTCTGGACAATCACCTAGCCGACCGACTCAACGGCAGGCACCACACTCCCTCCAGTCCTTGTCAATAAGCGGACCGGAGGGACAGTTTTCGAGATACGTGATCTACAGACGCACAAACTTACAGAGTGTTCAAGCATTGAATAATAATAATTATTATTATTACTATGTATTAGTAGGCAGTTAGTGAGTGTGTGGGTGCTTATGGGGTGTCACTTCAGGACAGGTGTGTACAAGGCTGGGAGATAATAATCACAGTGTATCCTGAGCAACAACAAAAAAAACTAGAAGGTACTGTTCCTGAAGAAACAGTGTGGGATCGCTAAGAATGTTGATGGTATTGAGTATTGATAGTGTTAGTAGAGTTAAAGGTTTGAAAGGTTTAAAGGTTTTAAAGGTTTTAAAGGTTCTAAAGTTTTGAAAGGTTCTAAAGGTTTGAAAGGTTTAAGAGGTTTGAAAGGTTTGAAAGGTTTAAGAGGTTCTAAAGGTTTGAAAGGTTCTAAAGGTTCTAAAGCTTTGAATGGTTCTAAAGGTTTGAAAGGTTTGAAAGGTTTAAGAGGTTCTAAAGGTTTGAAAGGTTTAAGAGGTTCTAAAGGTTTGAAAGGTTCTAAAGGTTTGAAAGGTTTGAAAGGTTTGAAAGGTTTAAGAGGTTCTAAAGGTTTAAGAGGTTCTAAAGGTTTGAAAGGTTCTAAAGGGTATTTACTTTAAATTATTTTTAGTCACTTTATTTACTTTAAAGTATTTTTTACTAATTTTTACAACTTTTAAGTATTTTTACAATTTTTTTCAACTTTTAAGTATTTTTACTCATGTTGAGTACTTTTAAGTATTTTTACTCAGTATAAGTACTCTTAAGTATTTTTAATCAAGGTACTTACTTTAAAGTATTTTTAGTCACTTTATTTACTTTAAAGTAGCTTTTACTAATTTTTACAACTTTTAAGTATTTTTACTCTTTTTATCAACTTTTAAGTATTTTTACTATTTTTTTCAACTTTTAAGTATTTTTACTCATTTTGAGTACTTTTAAGTATTTTTACTCAATATAAGTACTCTTAAGTATTTTTACTCATGGTATTTACTTTAAAGTATTTTTAGTCACTTTATTTACTTTAAAGTAGCTTTTACTAATTTTTACAACTTTTAAGTATTTTTACTCTTTTTATCAACTTTTAAGTATTTTTACCATTTAAAAAGTGAAATATCTCTAAAAGTACAAATGATTTCAAAAATTCTAATGGTAGCCAATATGTCCTAAGTAGGCTGAACGTTATAGAGTTGGAACGGAGTTTCTAGCTAAAAGTATGAATTTCTCCATTGAAATGAATGGGAGTTTTTTAGAAGTAAAAAGTGAAATATCTCTAAAAGTACAAATGATTTCAAAAATTCAAATGGTAGCCGATATGTCCTAAGTAGGCCGAACGTTGTAGAGTTGGAACGGAGTTTGTAGCTAAAAGTATGAAGGACTAGTTAGGGGCCAAAAAACTGTACCAAAAACGTTGTTGAAGATAACAGTAGTGTGATCGCTTTAGCGATCCCACAACTAGACTACACCACTGGCACGAATCACCCAGTTTCCTTTGAATATATATAATACATTACCGCTCACTGACACACTGACCTTGTAGTGATTTACAAAACAAGAATAAGACTTCAGAAGATTTAAAGATCAATATCCAGAATCCTTTCAGATGTAGATTTCAAGACCCTCTGACAATGCAATTTTGATAAGTTGCATACTGTGTACATATTTCTTCTGTTGTTGCATATTTTGTGAAAAGGTGTAATTTGATAAAGTCATCCACTGCAGGCATTATACTGTATGTCTACGGCAAGAAACACTTGACGAATCTCAGAAATTCAGAGTTTTGTCACTCCACTCAAGCCATTTTATTTCCTTTTGCTTTTATTTTGCCTTCTTTATCCTTGTGGTGCAATTCGTTTGCTGTCCTTGTGTTTCTCTCTGGGTGATTATAAGCTGTTTCCTTGTTTAGTTTTTTCTTAATCAACTCTTTTCCTTATTTTTCCTTTTTTATCCCAATCCCAATCATTGCCAATTCCCCCCATGTATAGTCCCTATCAGTGCCAGTCCCTACTGTTTGGTCTGTGGAGGGTGTAAACAACAACAACATCATGTGACCTTCCCCGTTGATTGAGTGTACAGCTCCATGGCGTTACCATTCAGAGCTGTATTTAAGCTGTGCTGTTCTCTGTCTTCACTGCCAGATTGCAAATGTTAACATGTTTTGCTTGGCTTCATATAGTTGTATTCAGTGTTTCTGAGTCTCAGCCTCTGTGCTCATAGTCTGTGTTTCTGGTTACTGAGTCCTGTCTCTGGAAACCAGTTTCTGCCTCCCGGACCGGCGTGTTTGACCTTTGTCTGTTATTTAGATATTTTCCTTTTATTTGTCCTGCTCCTTTTGGATGTCTTTTCCTTTGTTGGACTGCTTTCTTGGTTTAGACCCTTGCTTGCCTCACCATACCATGTTTTCTTTTTTAAATGTAATCACTGTCTCTATTGAATTGCACTTTCTCACCCTCCGACGTCTGCATTTGGGTTCACCTGTATTCCTGCTACCCTGCTGGGGGGGGGGGGGGGGGGGGAGAGAGAGAGAGAGGGGGAGAGAAAGAGAGAGATATACAACAGTTCTTAATCACAATACGATTTAGTTATAATACCAGAATATAAGAAAACATGATGCAAAAAGCCAAAAAAAAATCTTTAAAAAAAATATATATATACTCACCCTGGCACCAGAATAAATCAAACACAGCAGCAAAACCCAGGTAGCAAACCCTCAGTCGGCATCAACCACCAAGATTATTGTTTGGTAGATGACAAGGCGTTTATATAATAAACACTGATCGCTAACACGGAAGTTGGACAGTGCACCCGTCTCTACGGTGGCCCCTAAGGCTCAACTCCGACTACAAGAAGAAGAGGTGTTACTTCTCTACACCCCACGCACGCAGACGCAGGCACGCAGGCACGCACACACACACACACACACACACACACACCCCTAGCCTCTCCTACCTGTTATAATCCTACACCAATCTCCTCAAGGTGGGATTTGTCCGGATCAATTTCATAATGCATTATTCATTATGAGAATTTCATCAAATATCCTACAGGTCGCCCGCTCCGCCTTCTTTGCCAACCCACCGTCTCCAACACCATCACTTTTCTATCCCCTCATCATCATCTCCTCTCTTCCTCCCCTCCTCTACATCAGCAGATTATCCAACTCAAATGAATTCACAGGTCAGAGGTAAATTAAATGCTCGCTTGACTCTAATCTCCCTTTTTTTCTCCTTTCCTTCTTTAGTTTTTCTGTTTTTCTTCTCGTCGCTGAGAAAGTGCTCCTAAAAATTCACCTCTCTCTGCCTGACTCGTTTTTTTGTTTATTATCATTTGTTGTCTCGCCCACATCTTCGGCCTGGCCGAGACTATGTTTTCGCCCCTGTCCGTCTGTGTGCCAGTGTGTGTGTGTGTGTGCGTCCGTCCGTCATCCGTACGTACACTGTACGTCTTTGAGAAGCTAATCTCCGGCACTGTTGGACCGATCGGCATGAAACTGTGCATGAACCTCCTTGGAGGCCAAGAACAAAACCTCTGCCACAAATGTCTCACCTCAGCCTGTTATAGCGCCAGGAGGCAAATTTTTGCTTAACACATTTTTTATATTACTCCTACAGATGTTGTCCAAACCTCACCCAAATTGGTACACATCATCTCTGAAGTCATTTAATCAAGATGTATCTGTCAGATCTTTCGGATTCTATTCCGATTGACTACAATTGGTTTTAATCGTAGTCAGTTTTAAAGGACCGATCGGCGGGAAACTTTGCACGCACACTCCCAGTATGCCAAGGAAGAATATCGTTTTTTCAAATCGTCCAGTTATAGTGCCACCATGAGAGCCATTTTTGCCAAACACATTTTTTGTTAGTACTCCCACAGATTTTGTCCAAACCTCACGCAAATCGGTATACATTATCTCTGTAGTCATGTGATCAAGACGAATCTGTCACATTTCTCATATTCCATTCAAATTTTCGAAATATTGTGGCTGTTTTGCACAAAATGCCATACATCATGAATGCAGCGCCCGATTGCTGGGAGACTTTGCACACACATTCCCACAAAGCCAAGGAAGAACCTCAAACCCACATTTTTCTAATCTCCTCATGGTAGCAACAGCCCAATTCATGTTTTGGCCTATAACTCTTGAACCGTAGGTTGTACAATAAACATATTTTTTCACTGGACTCTTTGGATCATGACGCAACTTTAGGCCCTGTTTGTGCCAGATTACATTTTCTGCCATAGTGTTTTCTTCAAAACACACTTTTTGCTATACTCCTACAGATTATGTCCAAAACTCACACAAATTGGTACACATTATCTCTGGGATTATGTGATCAAGATAGTTGGATTCCTCAGATCCCATTCCAAGTGGCCATGACCAAAGTTTGTGGGCCCTCGCTAGGCAACCCGGCCTGGCGGAGATCTGTGTTTTTTTGCAGTGTTATGGTTTCCTTCAAGAAAGAGTGAGGAAGAGCTATAGAGGGAATTTCACATTTTCATTTATTTAAAATATTTCATACAAAACTGACAACAAGAAAATAACGCTTCAACAAAGAACATTGCTATCAACACCCACAAGCGCAAAAAACCTAATAAATCCACCAATACATAAATTAGAGAAGAAAATAACATGGGAGGGGGGAGGATGTAGAGAAAGGGAGGGAGGAGGTGAGAGGGGGTGAGAGAGGGAGAGAGAGAGAGAGATGCAGAGAGAGAGAGATGCAGAGAAAGGGAGTAAGATTAACGGGAGTGGGGGGGGACTAATGGTGGAAAATGCTGATGTAGGTTGGCAATGTGTGTGAAGACTGTTATTTTCCATGGCTAACCGAGCCACTGATGAGCTGGCCAGCTTGTGTGTGTGTGTGTGTGTGTGTGTGTGTGTGTGTGTGTGTGTGTGTGTGTGTGTGTGTGCGTGTGCGTGCGTGTACAACATACAGCATTGTGATTGTCTGGAGTTTGTGTATCTTGACCATGTTATACATTTAAATTAAGACTTCTGATGCAGTCAGTTGAGCTGCTTATGAAACATAATTTAATGACAGTTACCGTCAGGTCTTTAATGAGTGAGTGAACTCATGGCCTTTACTGTACTGTATGTTCCAGCTGGTTGAATGTGATCACATCAAATGTCGATAATTAGCCTACTCGGGACCAGTTCCAGAATGGAATTGAACGCCAACCCTAGAATTTACAATGTTGGCATTTAGCAGACATTCTTATCCAGAGCGACTTACTGTACGAGTACTTGTGTTGAGTATTTATGATAATATACTATACGTTTCTCATGATGAAATATATGAAATATGAATATGGACAGCAATTAATGTGGCTGCATGGTCCAAATCACTGTACAGTGTAAAGCGTACAGACAGGGTCAATAGGTTATAATGGAATAGTAATGTTAAGTGAATTAGAACACAGTACGATGATTGGAGCAAGATACAGTATGGTGGTTCTAGCATCTCAGAAACACCCTTTTGCCCTCCTGGGAATTTCTCAGCGTTTGCAGAGAATGGTGCGATAAACACAAACCAGTCAGCAGCAGCTCTGTGGGCGGAAACAGCTCGTTAATGAGAGAGGTCAGAGGAGAATGGCCAGACTGGTTCAAGCTAACAGGAAGGCCAAAAGTACATATAAATTATAACGGCTCGGTACAGCCGTGTCCTGAAGGTGTGCAGCAGGGCAACTCACGAGTCACGACACATCGAACCTTGAAGGTGGTGGTGGTGGTGGTGGTGGTGGTGGTGGTGGTGGTGGAGGTGGAGGAGTGAGGGCAGTATTAGGTTTGTGTACTGTATCTATTAAAGTGGCCCCTGAGTCTATTATCTCCTGAACTGTTTATGCTGTATACGCCAAGGTAAATTCCTAGTGGCCTTGCTGCCTATACACAGCAAAATCTGGAGAGCACATTTAACTCTGAGAGTGTGGAAAATGGACCCGTGATAGTGACTGATATGACCCAAACAGGATGAGCATACAGTACATGAACTCTGCTTCAACTGATCTGAGGGGAGATGTACAGCGCAGAGAGATAACGGCTTATTCTGACCAACAGACAGAATCCAGGCCCGTTGTCCTCACAGTGGCTCTCTCTGTGAGACACTGTTCTTGAGCACAGTTAAGCGTTAAGGTACAGTACACAATAAGCTTTGTTGTGTCTGATAGGATTCAAGTATGCTATACAAGGACGCTGTGGCCAGTGTGAAACTGACCCTGATGGGAATACTTGTCTAGCTTAAAGCACTTAAAACACTTAACATTTTTTTCAAGCCTATCTCTACCTCACTAATGGTCTTTATACAATGTATCCTTTTTGTCTACTCGCTCTGTGTCTTAGAGGCTAGCTGTGAATAGCTCGAAAAAATACTTGCCAATGATATCATTGGCGGAGATTTCAGGCTAATGGAAACTGTAGCCTTTCTCCTGGAACACAGGCATGCTAATACAGTAAGCATGGTTTTTGCATTTAAAAAACAAGACAGTTAATGTATATACGATGTTGCTGATATAAAAACAAATTCAAATACATCTTGTCATGTGGGAATGTGGTCAATCCAATAGCCTCCTGGCTTTCTTAATCTGTCTCTGCTCAACGTGCAGCAAGTCATCAAGTCATCAACAAATTTGGATCTCAGCCGTCCATCATGCTGGTGATGGTTTTCCTATAGTGCGCATTAATGTGACCTCACATTATTGGAAAATAAACCCTCATTAGGTGAACCAGGCGCGACGTGAAGTTGTTATCTAGAAATAACAGACTGCAGAATGATTTGAATTTAGCACTCAACGAAGCCATGTAGTAAGTGAGGTGGAGTGTACCTTTAAGTTCAAGGGAAAACATAAATTACAATAGTAGTGCATATGACAGTGTTTGTATTGCCTGAAAGGACACAGTGCTGAATGCATACACTATGCTAGTCCCCTTTAAATTATCCCAACAGTTTGTATCAGTACTAACAAATATTGTCAGCTTCTGTAAGGCCGTATTTACTGCCTTTAGCAGACTGATTTGTCTGAAGAAGATCCAAGCAGGCGCCAAACAGCAGGAAACGGCAGGATCGAAATGTTGTGCGTGTATTTATTGAATAAACCTCCAGAGCATACAAGAAAAGTTGCGCAGGCCGTCCCTCATAAATCATTTTAACTGTACATATAACGTGCATTGTAAAGGGTGGATACTATACTGTATGTGTACTGAATAACCTTGTCTTGTGTACTGCATGTCTTCAACACCGAGCCAATTTAATCCTTGAGGGCAAATAATCATTCCATCTGTCTGTCTGTCTGTCTGTCTGTCCGTCCGTCCGTCCAAGTGCAGCTACACAGACATACTGTTTACGGTATGTATCCCCACATTTTGAAAGGCCAGGACTGTAATAATGATCTGTCACATTCCGGCGGTAATGAGACCTCTTGACTAGCACAGTGGTTCTCAAACTTTTTCATGTCAAGGACCCCCAAATTGACACTCATTAGTCATTAGTCCCCCATTTGAAAAGATTTTGTACAGCTCTAGCATAGGGCTTTCACCAACTAGTTGACTAGTCGACTAGTATAACCAAAAAAAAAAAAAAAAAAAAGTTTTTGTAATAATGCCATCTTACTATTATTATTATCCTCCTGACTTTATTTTTTTTATCAAAAGGGGGTCAAAAGTATGCCCAATAAAAGCCTATTATTGGGCAATGGGGATCCTTGGAGACGCTGCTGTGGTGCTGTGCTGCTGTGCCAGAAGCGCTTCCCTTAAAACCCCATAAAAATAAGGGCAGGAGGATAATAATAATAGTAATATAGTAGTAGGATGGCATTAAAACAATGCCCCCCCCCCCCTAAAAAATAAATAAAATAAATGTAAATTTCGACTAGTCGACTACTACTTGGTCAAATTAATCGACTAGTAAAAATCATTAGTTGTGAATGCCCTAGTGATTCTCAACCATTTTAATTCAAGGACCCCCAGTTTGACATTCATATACGGATCCCCATTTTATGGCATTTCTATCTCAGGGACCCCAATTTATATTGTAAAATCAATGTTCATTTTACACTGAGTGTACACATGGGTCCATTTGGTTCCATTTGTACACTCTCTGAGTTCCAGACCCATAAGGGTCCATTTGGTTCCATTTGTACACTCTGAGTTACAGACCCATAAGGGTCCATTTGGTTCCATTTGTATACACTCTGAGTTACAGACCTGTAAGAGTCCATTTGGTTTCATTTGTACACTCTCTGAGTTACAGACCCATAAGGGTCCATTTGGTTCCCTTTGTACACTCTGAGTTACAGACCCATAAGGGTCCATTTGGTTCCATTTGTATACACTCTGAGTTACAGACCTGTAAGGGTCCATTTGGTTCCATTTGTACACTCTCTGAGTTACAGACCCATAAGGGTCCATTTGGTTCCTAACTATCTATAATTTAGCTGGGGACCCCCTGGAACTCCCTCAAGGACCCCTGGGGGTCCCCGGACCCCACTTTGAGAACCACTGGACTAGCATTCAGTTCTTCATTCAGTGTAGGGACCAGGCACTGCAATGCAGTGTGCCTTCCTGTCCTATGACCTTGATCCAATGCCACCAGAACCTTGTGTCTCACCCTCTCAGCTCTCCTGCTGTTTGTCTGTCTCAGTAAACCGGCGTTTTCCAACCTGTGGGCCGGGTCCCCCCGGTGGGCCGTCAGGATATTGCAATTGGTTGCCCAAATAATTGGCAAAACACAAAATTTTTTTGATAATATAACATTAATATTAAAAACGTAATGTAAAGAAATAAATTCATGTTTGTTTTTCCTTTAAAACCTTGAAAATGAGTTTTTGTGATACCGATAAATAGGAACTTTAAGTGTACTACTTAGCTCCATTGGTCCAAGCTAGAACACAATCGATCCATCAAAATGAACCTGCTCTGAAAATGCACGTGGCCCACCCATCTGACCACTTAACATGGCAGCTGAATGACTGCCGTGTGAAGTGGTCAGATGGGTGGGCCACGAACACTTCTGAGATTTTCAAGTGGGCCCTGCATCCAGAAAATGTTATAGGAACCACTGCAATAAACTTCTGTTCATTTATTTTTAAAAAATAAACGTTTTGCTTGACCACATGATACAATGCAAGAAACAGCTAAGGCATGTCAGTGAAGAGAGAAGGTGACATATTACTCCATTAGATTTTGCACATTTTAATGATGTGTTGTATTTGCCTAGTATGCAGTAAGCATACCAACTGTGTGAACAACCCTTACCATTGCTCGGTAAACCCATAATTGGTGCCTGTTATACCAGTGGTTCTCAAACTTTTTCCCCAGGACCCCCAAAATGATACGTATTTGGCTGCGGAACACCCATCTCAAAAATATTTTGTGCCATGGATTTCTCAAAAATTGCAGATCTGCAAGCTCATAGTGCGGCACTCTGTGCCACGCTATGAGCTTGTATATCTGCTATTTTTGAATAGCCGAAGTATAAAATTTGGTTAAAGTGGTTAAAATGATTGTGACACTACAGTATATTAACTACTTTTGCTGGGGACCCCCTGGTACCCCCCAAGGACCCCTGGGGGTCCCTGGACCCCACTTTGAGAACCAATGTGTTACCATAATCACCACTGATTGTGATGCATTGTACCCAGGTATTTATACACTCACTCTGTGTCTACATTGAGATTATAAAACATTTCATTGAGTCTTCCAGTAAGTCTGCCGTCATCTTCATCCTACTCTGTAAATAGATGTTCTGGGTTGTCCTGTTGCACTACTGCAAGCCCTTCATGTTCCCGTACATGTTGTCAGCAGCCTGTATTAACACTGCATTTCGTAGACAGGGGTCTCCCAGGGATCTCATTTTATTACTATAACATCCCCAGAATAGGGACACTAGGGTTTAAGTGTTGGTTCACTGCAGCATGTGCCGAAGCAAATTCTGTTTTGAGTATATACAAAAATGTGAATTCTTATTCGCTTAAAAAATACTGTATCATTATTACGTATAGTAGCCTGCTATATTTCCCCACTTTTTGAACAGTGGGTGTGGGAGTGTATCTCCAAAGGAATGTAATCCATGATAATGACAAATAAAATTACTAAGGCCAAACTAACTGCATCCCCTTCTCGTCCGACACGGGAAGACTTGAAAGTAAATTAGTTCAGGCCAAAGGGGTCTCTTGTTGCCGCTTTCTTGTTCTGCTCTGTTAGCGCAGATAGAGTTGTGTGATAATCAGAAATCAGCCCACATCATTTCCTCCTCTGTTCCCCCTGGAGAGGGCGGGAAAAACGATTAAATTGAGCCAACAAGTCTTTTTTTATATACTCCCCAGGAAATACAAATGTATTTGTTTTGATCTTATCTGCCTTTTCTTCTCTCTTATTTAAGTCAAATGCATTATTCATGAGCGTACCCGACAACAGACAAAAGTCCTGTTCATCTGATATTGCACAGCCACCAAGGACAAATATGACTTTCCTCCAACCTGAGTATTACCGTAAGTTGAAAAAGCTCCCTTTGTCTGCGCTGTTCAGGGTCGGCCGGCCGAAGATGCTATGTAGGTAGACCAATGCGGCTGCTGTTGCATGCCAAGGAACAGAAATAGCTGAAGGCAACCTCCCCGACGGTGTTGCTTTAGTAAGTCAAGGTGCTGCTCCAGTAGATGACTGAATGTGCAGATGCTGCATGCAGTTAGCATCAAGCTGTCCCACAGGGAGAGGAAGAGAGCAGCGGAGACTCCTACTGTACACAATGAGAGAGAGTGTGTGGTCAAGGTTGTTATGTCGTACAGTAGCTTACAGCTCTCCACCTGCACAATTAGGGACACACGCAAACACACACACACACACACACACACACACACACACACACACACACACACACACACACACACACACACACACACACACACACACAGTAAGGAGGTGCACATTGCAAAAACAGACAGAGCCACATGCACACACACATGTATGTGTTGACAAGTTTACATGCACACACATTTACACATGCATCCAAGCACACACAGTGGTGCACACACACGTAATGGCACATTACACACATCCTGTACCAGACACACAAAGATGCAGTCACGAAAATGCATGCACGCACACTCGCACGTCTACGCACACGCACGCACACACACACACAGGTCCAGGGAGATCAGTCCCAGGCCACTCTAATCTGAACTGCAATTATCAAGAGTGATGGGGAAAAAATCAAAAGTGCTGTGGAAATCCCCACGGTCCACCCACTTTCTGCCTCCATTAGACTGGTGAAGCACACAACCACACACACACACACACACACACACGGTGGCTGTAGCTGAAAGGGGAGAGAGGCCGTCTGGGAATCAGAGGATCCCCGGTCCGCCCTCTGGCTGCCCAGTCTGTGTCAAAGCAATCTGGGAACCCATGTAAAAAAAAAGGAGAAACAGCGCCCTCTGCTGTTTTTTACCTTTGAATTTGACTCTGGGGGTGCTCTCAATAGAAAGTGGGTACAGGAAATAGGCCCGTTTGGTCTGCCCTCAGCCCTCCTCTTCCGGTGGGGGCGCCTATGTTTTCATTCCCACTAACAATAATTTCTCCACGGAACACTAACAACATTTTCTCCACGGAACACTAACAACATTTCTCCCACGGAACATGGATCGTTTTGGTTATAAGCCCACTTGTTTCTATAATGGAGGAACAAGTTAAAATTGTATTAACTTTCCGTGGTTTTGTCGGCTCCGAGGACGCTATTGTTAAACGAGTTTGGGTTTGTTTCAGTGGGAAGCGAACGCACAGATGTAAATCCCGCCCACTACATTTGATTGGGTAAAGGCACACCCACTTGTAGGCTAATGTTGCCCTCCTGACAGATGCAGTTAGCGCAGCTCTGAATCTGTTCTTGAGAGATTAGTTTCAAAGTGTCCCTGTCTGAGCAAGACATTTAAACACCAACTTCCCCCCTGTACTGAATCACTAGTTAGGATGGGGTAAATGCAGAGGACATATTTCACATGTGCAAATGTACTGTGGCAAAAATAGGAATACATTAATTTAATTCTGTCTGTGTGTCTGTCTGTCCCGGGCCTAATTTGGGCGCCGTCAGACCGATGGACCTCAAAAAACAAAAAAAACACAGATATCTGTCTGATTGTCCGCGGGTCTGCAGTGCATACACACCGAATCTTCGTGTGTTTGGAGGTTTTGGGCACCGGCTTCCCTGATTGGTCAACCTGAACCGTCGGCTTCACTGATTGGCTGAGCTTTGTGTCACGTTTGTGCCGCTTCGTGGCAGTGTGCACAATAGAACTCCATTCGTGTATGACCATGTAGGTTATCAACTCGACGTCAGCAGTTTCTGAGGACATCAAGGATCCCCGTATCTCAATGTTTAGTCGTATTTTAGCGGTTACTACACTGGGTTCTTTGAAAACGGGTGCCACGGGTTCTCCAACAACAAGTACAACAGGTAGGCCTATTGTATATACGGGTGGGGCATGCATTCCCAACTTGCATCGTTCGAGTCCGTTTATAACTGTGGTAACTTGCATCATTCCCAATTGATATCGTTCCCGACTTGCATGGTTCCTGAATTGGCCAGACTAGTTATTATTAATTACAGAAGGAGAGAAACAGTCACACTTGAATAGACACACAGGCAGACATACATATACGTGCTGTACAGTACACAAACATGAACGTACACACACACACACACACGCACACACACACGCACACGCACACACACACACACACACACACACACACACACACACACACACACACACACACACACACACACACACACACACACACACACACACACACACACACACACACACACACACTCAGACTTATCACATCTCAATACCCTGTTTGACCATATGGGCTATCAAAGACTGTTTAGCCTCAGGCCATTACTTGTTTGACCATGTGAATACGTACTGCCTCCCTCCCAACACGCATAGATGCGCGCACGCACGCACGCACGCACGCACGCACGCACGCACGCACGCACGCACGCACGCACGCACGCACGCACGCACGCACGCACGCACGCACGCACGCACACAGACTGCCTGGGGTTCAGCTAATAGCCACTATGGACTTACTGTGGAGCCAGCAGACTTACCAGAACCAGAATCATGCATTAGTCTTCTATTGATTGTTCATGGGGCTGAAGTCTATGTCATGGCAGCATGCACAGCATGTCACCTGCAGGAAACAGGGATTATACTGGATAGGATCATCAAAATGACAGGATGTTACTCTTATGTTTAGCACAACTACATTTTGTTCATTCTGATTCAGTTTTTTTCATTTGCAACGTACTTTATACTGATGTTCAACTTACAGTATCCATGGTCTTTATGTGTGTTTTTTAATATGCTCAGCTTACTGTATACTGTACATGGTCTTTATGTTTTTAAAAGCCTGCCTATATGAAGCGCCTCGGATTAAACCTGTACATTCAAGAGATTTGTCATGCTCATGTGTATGAAATTTTGGCGTGACATGCTACACTAGACTATGTTCACAATAATAAAATAAAAAAAACAGCATACACTATAACTAGAAAAGTGTGCTCCTCTGAGCTCTGAGTAAGTCTCCGCCAGGTCGGGTTGCCTACCCAGGGCCTGCCGATTTTGGAAATCTCAATTGGAATGGAATATCTAATGGATACGACTTGATCACATGACTCCAGAGATTTGCATAGTGTGTGGGGAGTTGTGTCATGATCCAAGGAATCCAGGTGGGGGGGGGGGGGGTTTATTGTACGACCTACGGTTCAATTAGGCCAAAACGCGAAGTGGCCACCAAGAGGCCGATTTGAAAGATTTGAGCAGAGGTCGTCCCTTGGCCCACCAGGAGTGTGCGTGCAAAATTGCACGCCGATCGGTCCAACGGTGCCGAAGATTAGCTGTTGACAGATGGACACACACACACAGATGGACAGACAGACGGACAGACGGGTGAAAACATAGTATCCGGCCGAGGTGTTGAGTGAGCCGATAAACACAGGGAATAACAGGGAGTGGAACTGACTGAGAGCTGAGCAGGACTTTTAAACTTCATTGTTTAATGGAAAACATTAAACACGCATGTACAGTTGTTTCATAAAGTGTTGACGTACACCCCAACAAAGAAAGCGTTGTGTTAATGTTTGATTGGGATAAAATGGATCACGTGGCAATCATGTTGTCAATAACTGCAACGTGTTAGTTTGGGTTTGTTTCGAGGGGGAAAGATCGACAGACTCGTGAATCCCGCCCACTACATTTGATTGGGTAAAGCGCGGCCTGCTTCCTGATCTGAAGGCACGCCCACTTGTAGCCCAGTGCGTACATGTTATGACGAGCCTTCACGACAGATTCCAACGCAGAGCAGAATCTGTTCTTGAGAGATTACTGAACGATTAACTCTGAGCTACCAAGATAGATTAAAGAATATACGGTATATTCCCCCAGCAGACTGTGACACTATCAATTTTCCACTAGCAAGGTTGTTCCGGCACAATTGGCCTTTTTGGCATAGAGGTTCAGGCCGACACCTATGTTGCACCGTCAATCCGACCGATAGGTGTCTCAGCAGCCCGACTTGTAGCATGCCACTTCCTCCGCTTTTTGGCAAGGCGCTGCATCCTACTTACTTACTTACTGGGCACGTCGCTTGCTGGGTTATTTCCTCAGTGTCACTTGCCTAGTCTTGCCTGTTCTCAGGGGCTTTTCTGGCTCTTAAAGCGTGCATTCTATCCGTAGGAGTTTCAGCCCTTTTCTGAGAAGCTGGAGTTGATGAATTTGACTCCATGTACATTATGTGTGTCACGGGGCAGCCTGTGCCCTATAGACATTAATCTGGGACACTGCAAACACACAAGCTACACAGTTGCTTCCTATTAATTGAGGACCATCAAACCGGTTGGGAGGTGACTGTTTTAGTAGCATCAGTGTTGAATGTTTTATCATTGGTACATATGCACTGTTGAACATTGAAGGACTGCAAAGATTTTAAACTAGGTTTTTTGATCGGATATCGGCTCGATATCAGCCCAAAAAAATTGATCGGATTAGATCGGACTCATAGGTGATTTTTAGGGGGGCATGGGAGGCACTTGCCCCCCCTGGGGGCTGGACTTTTTATTTTATTTTAATATTTATATTTTTTATATTAAAAAAAATATATATATGGATATACATGTACATATATGCAGGCGGACAATTCCGAATATGTCACATATATATGTGCATATAAAAATATGTGTTCATAAATTTCGTTTGCCCCCTCCTGGTGATCGGACTGCAGCGAAAAAGAGTGATACAAACGCTCCGATCCAAGAACTCCGGTCCAGCACTTCTATCCAGCACTTCTCTCCAGCACGTTGGATCCAGCAGGCAGCAGCATGCAGAGGCCACGTGATCACAACAGTGTTTGCCAGTAGCATAGCTCTGGTCCATAGCGTCAGAAGGAGTTCTCCTTAACGCTGTTATTTGTCAGCCGTTGCCGGCAGTGCAGGCTGCACAGCCTCTCGTCTGTAGTAAAAATTCAAAATACACTTTCCCTACTCACGAAAACAAAGACGGTTTATGTTGGAAGCCTACTTTCCTTAGTGGGGACACTCGGAGCACCCCACCTCCCGTCTAAAATACACTTTTTGGCTAGAAAATAAAATATTTCACCCGATGGAAAATGTTTTAGTTACTCCACTACAGATCTGGTCAATGGAATTTTTCTTTTAAAAATAATCTCCCCATCATCCTCGGACTTCAGAAAGTAGAGATGGAGTAGCCAGTGATTTAGTTAACTGATTTTGTATTTGCTATTAATTTGTTTTGTATTTTATTTAATGCTGCTGTTTAAGTTAAAGTTAACCCATTGGTTAATAATAAATGGGTCAGTTTTTCTCATAACCTGCTATTGTGGAACTTGTGGACTATTATTCTGGGGACATTTTGTTCTCTGTTTGAGTAATATTACTTGATCAATCCTTTTTTAACATTTAGTTTTAACATAAACATTTGAATAAAAAGTAAAGATCTGCATGCCAGATATCACAGCATAGAGAGAATTAAATATGTGGCGTATCGGATCGGTATCGATCGGTATCGGATCGATATCAATGCTGCCATATCGGTATCGGATTGAAAGTGAAAGATCTCGATCGCAGCACCTCTATTTTAAACATGTTCATTTATTGAAACTGTGGAATGTTCAATTGATTGTGGGTCATCTGTGCCTCATCTGCAGTGCTGGCAATCTTGTTAATTGGGAAGGTGCCAAGTACTGTGGAAGAGGAGGGAAGTTTGGTTTCATGGGTTAAGATAAATGTGTTTTTTGATTGTCTTGTGAATGTATGTGTGCCCAGAAAGGAATATGATTTTGATGGTAAAAGATTAGTTAATTGTGTAAAATAACTCATGGGCCTTTGTTAAGAGTATTTCAGTTAAATGAGTTGCCAATTACTAATTGTCATGGTTTGTCCCACCTATTATAAAGCAGAGGTTCCAGGTGCATAGCGTTAGTTGGGCTTGGACTAGCTAGAGGCTAAGTAACAATACCAAGGGAGAGCTGCCAGGTCCTTCATGGAAATCATAGCCTGTGAGATCTTGGTCTGTTGCGTTTTCTTAGTTAGCTTTCAAGTGTTCATTTCTTATATCCTATATTTTTGGAACGTTATTTTTGGCCAGTTTCATTTTGTGTCAAGTTGTCCGACTTTTAGAGCCTTGGCCAATCAGGTCAACTTTACAATGTGCATTTGACGGGGGTATTTGACTCCATACAGTATGTGTATTAAACGGGGGCTATATGTGCATTTGACTCCACAAACAGTATGTGCATTTAACGGGGGCATTTGACTCCATATATGTGCATTTGACGGGGGCATTTGACTCCATATATGTGCATTTGACGGGGGCATTTGACTCCATATATGTGCATTTGGGGGCCCCATGGCACGGTTCACCGAACCACCCACCGGCAATTTTAATATAGGATAACACACGTACAAAAACAATCCTCATTCCTGTCTGTGTATACCACATAAAAGAATGAAAAGCAAAAGAAACAAGAAAAACACAACACAAAGATGCCCCAGGCAGATGCAAACAAGAGTTTAACCGGACATTCTTTAGTAAAAGCCTCACAGATGATCATAATTAGAATCACAAAACACTTCGTCATTAAGAGTCAAGTTAACAGGTTGTTGTTGTTTTAAAAAATTAGCACAGGCACCCTGGACTCCCAGATTTCGACTCATTAATGTGCAGCTCGGTGCAGTAGACAGTTCATCTGAGAGCAGACAGTGTTCTTTGCTAACACTGGAGGAAGGGTAGTACTAGACCTTATGAGGCATCAATCCCTGTCTGTCTGTCTGCCTGGCGGTCTGGGCTGTTAGCCACCTCTGGAACGGCTCCATTGATCTCAGTAATTGTCTGCTGGTCCTCAAAGGGAGGGGTTGTTGGGAGTAAGTTTGATCCGAGCTGTTTACTTTCACAGCCCCCTCACACATGCACAGGTGTGCGGCGTGCATGCGCACACACACACTCACACTCACACACACACACACTCTCTCTCTCTCTCTCTCTCTCTCTCTCTCTCTCTCTCTCTCTCGCTCTGTCTCACTCTGAAGAAGTGAGCTATCAACCAGGCTTGAGTTGGCATAGTGTGTGTGTGTGTGTGTGTGTGTGTGTGTGTGTGTGTGTGTGTGTGTGTGTGTGTGTGTGTGTGTGTGTGTGTGTGTGTGTGTGTGTGTGTGTGTGTGTGTGTGTGTGTGTGTGTGTGTGTGTGTGTGTGTGTGTGTGTGCGTGCGCGCGCGCGTGTGAGAGAAATTACCCAACATAGCCTGGGGGCAGTAGAGCTGCTGGCACCATGCAGTTACATAAGGATAGGGCATCACAACCTGTAAGAATATACCCCAGTGTTACCTCTCCACTTCGTATGTGTGTGTATGCACTGTATGTCAATTGCCACACAGCCCTTTCTAGTTCTCAATGACCAAATGCCAGACAATCAGACAGACAAATGATGGACAATCAGCTATTGCCTCTGAAACACTGCCTTCCACAATTGTGTGTGTGTGTGTGTGTGTGTGTGTGTGTGTGTGTGTGTGTGTGTGTGTGTGTGTGTGTGTGTGTGTGTGTGTGTGTGTGTGTGTGTGTGTGTGTGTGTGTGTGTGTGTGTGTGTGTGTGTGTGTGTGTGTGTGTGTGTGTGTGTGTGTGTTATGCATATATAAATACACACACACAACACCATGACTCACTGCTCAAGCAGACAGGATGTGGTGCTTTGCAGTGTGATTGATATGACGATAAGAGTGCAGCACCATGCTCCACTTCTCTATGCTGACTAGTAGCCATCCGTCCGTTGCAGTGCTCCACCGTGCCTCATATAGCCAGAGAAAGCGGAAGCTGTTAAAACAACGGTGTCTGCTTGATAGCGGCTGACAATAAAAGTCTCGCTCTATGTACAAAACCGCACTGTATTTTAGCCCTTTACCCAACCCTTGCACACAGCTCATGTAGGCGTGCGGTCGTGAACGGACAGGTCCCCACTCGACGTCAGAGAGGAGTTGAAGTCTTGCCTTCATCAGGAGGGTTGCAGAGGTGCCGTGTACTGTATGTGGCCTGGTGGTACAGTTCAGAACTCAACAGAATCAACGCAATGGATTTGAATAGGAGGCTTGCAGAGCCATGTGGACTCACCGTTGACCCCCAGTTTACGGACCTTTTTTTAATATATCATCTCGTCAGCGATAGAGGTTAGCAGTTAAAGTTTATGGGCCGAGAGAGTGCGCCGGAGGGTGGAGGGGTGCTGGGGCGTTCGCTTACCCCTGTGTGGTGTACCAGAGGCAGGCTGTGTCTGCTACAACTTCAGCCTAAATATTTGCTCCCTGCTTTCCTGGAGGCAGGGGCCTTTTGAGTGGAGCACAGAGAATTGATTTGGATGTGTGTGCTGTTGACCTTGCTGTCATTCCGATCTATCTGTCCACGAAGTGTCTCGGAGTCCTGTGCGGGGTGCACAGGGCTCCTCCCAGGCAGAGGGAGAACATGGCCCGAGCTTGCTGCCCTTGTTTCAGCAGCAGCAGAGGGGATGAGGTAAGGGAGAGGGACAGAGAGAGAGAGAAAGAGAGAGAGAAGGGGGGGATTAAAGAATGATGGACTGCTAGGAATATAGGTGAATGTTGAGGGGCAAGTTTGGACAAGCAGAAGAATGTGTGTGTGTGTGTGTGGGTGTGGGTGTGGGTGTGGGTGTGGATGTGTGTGTGTGTGTGTGCACCTTTTTAGAGGTCTTTCCATGTGCATCTTGCCACCGATGTAACAAAAACCTTGCCTTCGAATGCTTCCCTCAGCTCCACAGACAATCGCGGATTCTCAATTTTGCCTTCAACTGCCTTGTAAGAAAAAGAGAGATATTAACTTCCACAACTGAATTGCTCACCACAGTCTTATCGTGCGAACACTTCTATAGATCAATTCTCTGCACTTTTCATAGCAAGGTGAAGAAATAGTAGAAAAAGTTGCTTCCTCAAGGGAATATTTCCCACAGCAGTCCACTTTCTTTGTGAGTATTTGCCTTTCTGACAAAAAGGGACTGACATTTCTGTCCCCCTTGGAAAGAAATGTTCAGTGCTCTGTGTTTTTTCCCCCTTGTCTGTCACTGGCTAGCAGAGCAAAGAAATGAATAGTGACAGGCAGTCCATGGTTGAGAGTGAATGCCGTTAACAAAGCAAAGAATTTTCTCTCTCTGGTACTGTATGTTGAAGAAGGCTGATTGTAGCTATTGTACATGTATACATACTGTACATGCTTTTCAAGTTGTTTATATTTCCCTCCTTTTCACAACAAGTTAAAAAGGATGCCAAGGGTTGACTTGAAAACATCAAGCATTTTATTATTTTAGTTGTTTGTAAACAAAGATATTTCCCCATGCCAGAAAATGTCTCAACTCTACAACAGTGAAAATGTATGAATTGAATTAGCAGTGGCCCATGTAATTGGTTCATGTCAACATTTTGTATGCATAATGAAAAGGGATAATGTAGTTTGTGTTTATGAGTGTATAAGTCCAATTCAACCAATTAGTTCTGTTTGGCAGCCTGAAAAGTAGCATCAAGGAAAGTCAGAAAATGCAGTATGCAAATAAATCACTGCTGCAGTCAGCAGCGTTGCCATCAACAATTAATATTTAATTCATGCATAATTTATACATCTCTGATATCTAGAGTATAGGCTATGTACTGTCAATCTTGTTAATTGCACAATTTATTTGTAAGGAGAAGGTCGCCCACACACTCACTGCTTGCTCAATAAAGAAACACTTTTATTAAAGAACTCGGTCAAAGACCTTCCTTGGCAAGATACCTGAGGAATGTCTTTGAACGAAACGTTGCAAGTTCTTTAATAAAAGTGTTTATTGAGCAAGCGAAGACATTGTGCGGGTGTCCTTCTCCTTACACATTGCGTCTGCTCCACCAACGCACCTAAAATTCTCTGACTCGGCTAGAATCACTCTGATGCACCAAGTCCAAACTCGAAAGCTTGCATACACGAGTTTATCATAGCCTCCGCTCACTTTGAAATTGATAAATGCCAAGCTGTGCGAGGAAATGACTGTATACCCAGTGTTCTGTCTTATGTTTGTTTTGTAAATGAGGGACACTCTTTTTTTTTAACCTCGTTCAACCTTACATTACTGCATATACCGTAGCTATAAGCTGGCCCATGATGTTGCTCTGTCCCTGAATATTTCTCCCAAAAGTCCATTAAAATGTGTAGTCTTAAGATGTTCTCCATAACTCCTTTGTGTATTTTGATGAGGGCTCGTTTGAATTAAATGCCTGGAACTTATTTTCCTAGTCGTCTCGTTGTGGTGTATGTGAGCTCAGACACTGAACTCATGGAAGGATATGCCTATTAGACGGCTTCTCACATTTTACACTCAATGAACCTAACTGCACTTGGAAATGGATGAAGGTTTTGCTGTGTGCTTTATAATTGATCAAAAGCAGGCCCAGGAGGCAGTCGTTGCTTATTTATCAGGTCTATTTTTTGCACAATGAGTAAAGTTGTTTTTATTATTATTCCTTAATACAGTAGGTGCAGTCGAGGGCCTTTGAGAATTCCATCACACAGACAGAAATAACTATTAGTACACCGAATCAGTATGGAAAACAAACGTATTAAGATGAACAAATCAAAGAGTTGCATACAAGTGCAAATCTAAATCAGTGCTGTTAGAATCAGATACGTCTACTTTGAGGAGCAGTCACATGGTGCTGTGACCAGCGTGGTTACAGATTACTTTTTTTCCTTAAAGGCGTACTAGGTAACGTTTTCAACAAAACTAAAGTTAAATTGTATATCTTTTGTGAGTGGCAAAAGTTTCACAACACCCACTCCATGAATTTCACCCCCGGAAGCCTTTTATTTATATATTTTATATTGAACGTGGACTGGGGGGACTTTCCCGGGGAAATGACGTCATCTGGCCGGAAAACGGAGGTGGAAATGCACTGGTTTCCTGTTTGGCCAGGAACTACCGCAACGGTTTCCTGTTTGGCCAGGAACTATCGCGCTAATAACAAAAATGAACCTCACGCTGATTTTAAGAGAATGTAGGATTAGAAGATCGAAAAAGAACAGAAAAAGAAAGCACAGCTCATGGTAACTAATGCTCCACTGGCTAAGAGAAACGATCCGTAGATAGTATAAAACAATTAAAAGATCGCTTTTTGAAACGCTTCCGGCTTCCGGTGAAAACGAATGGAATTCTGGGTAATCGAGGACTTCGGAAATTGTATGCAGTGACGGTAGTGACCAGCAGAGGTTGCTAAAAATCGTTAGTTGTGAATTTGCATTGTACAACTTTAACATAAGCGTGCAATGAATATTTTTAGACCCACTAGTAGTGGGGCTCTAAGCTGATGTTATCAGCTGTCAGTCGTTCAGCCAACAACATAATGTCACTGTTGGCAGAAACCTTCTATCTCCATATTTCAACTATTTTTGTTTTTGTTTCGAAATTAATATCCTACTGTACTTCATTGTACAAGAGTGTCACCCCAAAAGTAGTGAAAATAGCCGATCTACAAACTTACCATGCATCGCACCTCGACGCATTGTGAGCATGCAGATCAGCTATTCTCACTATTTGGGGAAAAGTTTGAAAGCGAAAGTGGTTAAGTCTGTGGATTTTATAAATATTTAACCAATGAAAGGTATTAACAGGTTGTGACTAAATTATTACTACATTGGATCCATTGGAATACAGGATTTTTTTTCCCATTTCCTGAAAAGTATCAGTTTTGGACATACAATGTTCCCCGACAGCGACAATATCTCAAAAACAAAAGTCTGGATTACTATGGAATTTGCTGTGTACCTTCCTCTAGTGCCAACTGTAGGTTAACATTTTCGCTTGCACTCAAGATATCTCAAAATGTAATGGGTGGATTGATATGAATTTCATAGGTTGTATGAAACCTAGTGCATTCATGCTCCCTGAGCAAATGCTTAACATTTGAGTGACCCCATGACATTTCACAAATCTCATATCATAAGCAATTTGCAGGATAAGACCTAAGGTGGCCTTAGGCCAGTGGTTCTCAAACTTTTTTTGTCTCAGGTCACCCCTCTAAATAACTTTTTCCTCCACGGCACCCCTGAATGACATTGTTACTTTATAGCACCTTACATTTATGTCATATTACGATACATAAATACTGTATGTAAATCTTTGCCCCTAAGACAGTGGTTCTCAACCTTTTCAGGCCATGACCCCCCATAATAATCATATTTGAACTGATGACCCCCCCACCCTGACAAGCACTTGGAATTGTAGGAGTTACATTTAGTTTGACTCAGTTCTGAAGACCCCCCCACTGAAGACCCCCCCACCCTGACAAGCACTTGGAATTGTAGGAGTTACATTTGGTTTGACTCGGTTCCACAGATAAATATTGCGAAAATAGCTTCGCAACACGAGACATTGTGAGCTTGTAGATTGCCTATTTTCACAATGTTTCCCTCCTTCTTATATTATTGGACAATTTGGCCAATGTTTGACCAGTTTTTATAGTAGTTTGTTGATTACTTTTGATGCAGTAATGGTCATTTTTTTAGGTATTAAAAATGTCTTAAAAAATCCTTAAATTGTCACTCTACTGTCATCTGGGGACCAACAGCTTGAGAACCACTGCCCCAAGATACAGTATGTCACGAGGAAAACTTGAGAGAACATCTGTTTCCAATAGGCCATATTTAAAATAACTTTATACGTTTAACCACTTGAGCCTCAGCATCCCAATTTGGGGGGAATATTAACCAAAAATAGCCGACGTGTGTTGTGAGCTTGTAGATCTGCTATTTTGGGCGAGGAGATTGAAAAAGAACACACAAAGTACAGTGCATTTGACTAAGTATATAGAGGGTCTAAGTGGTTAAACTGAAGTATTCTGCGGCACCCCTGGACTTGCATCACGGCACCCTAGGGTGCCTTGAAACCCACTTTGAGAAACCCTGCCTTAGGCCAAGTAAAGATATTCTGTGACTTTTTAGTTTGTCTATTTCATTTTAAAGTGTTTTTTGCAGTTAATATGTGTCTGTCAATATGTGTTAATTCTTCTTTGAATACATAATATCATCTATAATGACAATTACTATAGTGGCAAATGATATAGTTGGGATCACTTCCAGAGTTATTTGATGAATGATAAAAACAGACAGCCAATGAAAATCCATCCGGATTTGACTTTCAACATCACTTTCAACACATTGTGATACCATGAAATTGCTATTGACTTATACGAAAGAATGAAAAAATAAGACTCTTGTTATGGGGTGTTGGATTGTCCTAACTCATCTTTGAAGAGTTTTGTGAACCCATCCTTCTGGTCCTTCCTTTTCTTTCTCTGTGAAAAATGCATGTTATAGCTCATCAGTGTGGATGCTCATATCATTATCATTATAGTTATCAGTCTTGGTATGGTCCTTAGGCCCCTAGTGTGAGTGGTAAACTTCGTCATGTTGTTTATAACACGTCTGTTGAGGGACACTTCAATGGTGACTCTGCGACAGTGTACCTAACCATCCTTGGTCGTTTTGTAGCTTTTTGTCGCTGCTAGCGTGAATGCAGCATTAATCATGTTTCTTTACTGACACAGACAGTATGCATGTTAGATTAACTTTTTTCATTCAGCTGAAGCTCTTATTGAGAAAGAACAGGAAATAGTGTCTTGCTCAAGGACACCTTGACAGGACACATGGCTACATTGGGCGCTGCACCTGGGACCTTTCTTTTGCGGGACATTCACTCAGGACAGGGTCATCACTAGGCTTCTCTGCCACCCCTAAACTGAGTAATGAACAGCTAGTATGAAAAGTATCACAGGGGACGTGTTGTGGTCATACAGACCGGCAGTTGGTGTCCATGTCCTTGGTTGGTTTGTTTGTTGCAATTTGTCAGTTATGTCATCATTTTAAACAGTGTGTTCTATTTCTGCCTTTTCCCCATGTCCCCATGTTTAATTGGGCTTTAACCGATTTGTATGCCTTGCCACAGAAATAAATTCCCCATTCGGGACAATAATAGTCCCAAACTTGGATAGTAGGCTAGGCACAGATGTACCCACTGCGGAAGCTTCAGGTTTAATGCTACATTTTGTGCAACATCATAGCCCTAAAGGAATTGTGTGGGTAAATAAAGATACTCTGTCTTTTCAGCCATTAGAAGTTACACATGATCATCACATGATACATTTGTATTCCTCCACAGCCCTTACATAGATATGACACCAGCAATATCACACTTACGTAAACATGCCTCCATCGGGTCATCTGTGTTTCGGTCTGTCTGCTGACCCATTTTTGTTTCTGGATCAAAGCAGGGGTGGGGAGAATGAAGACATGGACAGATTATTTAGAGGTGGGTTGGCTCACCCAGCTGTATTTGTCCATGCTTACATGGTACGTGTGTATAGGTGTTAGTTCAGGATGTTGCCTACAGTAGTACTTTGGCTGTCCAAAGTTCCCGAGTCAGATGTGTGCTGAACAGAGACAGTGTGCACTCATTGTTTCAAGGCATTGATAGTGTACATTACCATCCGCTGTGCCGGATTTAGCGAATTCCCTTCATAAGATAAGAAAATATAATGAAAAAAAATATCATTAGATAAGACTTTATTATCTGCAGAGAAATGGGTTTTGTATCTCAGGTATGTGGATGGTGGTTACAGTGTGGCTCCTAGGGACCAGGCTGTCTACAGGGAGAAGCTCTTTGAGTGAGTCTGTGTCTGAGTCTGTCTGGCTGGCTGTGTGGCTGTCAGTGTGCCAGATTTCTTGTGCACGCATGCCAGTAGGCCAGCATGTTTTATATTTTTGGTCATGTTTAACGTTAACTTTATAATGGAGGTCAAATGACGTTCTGAACGGGTTGAAACCTTGCCCAAATATGGAGTCATACGTCATACAGATACTGTACGTCAAAGATGACTGACGTAACAGAGTGGCCACATGAAGTACGAGATCAGCAAAGCCACACCAGTAATAGACCCTGTCTTGTTTCCTCAGAATCCCTCAATTGCCACCTGTAGTTGTATTTTCATTAAGTGAAAGATCTCAGAGGAGTCCCTCTATACTGAGAGAGATACTGAGGAAGCTAAGGGAATGTGTTAGAAACACAGAGTTAAGGGCTCTGGTGAGATTGGGTCCTATATTTCTGAAGGAGTCCATTATGGATTCAGGGTTGGGAATCTGACATATCACACCATCCCTGGCCAGGAGGGCCTGCAGGTATTAAAAATTCAAAGTTGAATTAAAAGAAAATCATAAGTAATAAAATGTGAAAATAATTACTTTACCTAAAGTGGATACTCTACTGTCCAAACCTCCAATGCAGGCAATGCAGAAATATATTGCAGTGATTGCGTAAGACTTTGGGGTATTTCCTTAGAAGATATGATATAATCATTCTTTATTTTCCATCTGCACACATATTACACATGTAATATGTGTGCAGATGTGAGATATGTGAAGAAATATGTGAATTTACAATCACAAGCCCCCCCCACCCACCCATACAAAATGATAAATGTCTCTGCTTGCATGGTTATGGACATTCATACTAATCCCACATAGCTTATGTCCAGTTTAACACAATGAAATATTATGTTTTTTGCACATACAGTACATTACTTGAATTAAACATGGCCCTATAATGTAACCTCATTTGAGATTCAGCTAAATGCAGAACCATCATATCAACACATATATAGTGTCTCCTGAACAGTACTAGAACCCTAGTTTCTCGACTGTTCAGTGTGTGTGTGTGTGTGTGTGTGTGTGTGTGTGTGTGTGTGTGTGTGTGTGTGTGTGTGTGTGTGTGTGTGTGTGTGTGTGTGTGTGTGTGTGTGTGTGTGTGTGTGTGTGTGTTGAAATCTGTGTCAGTGACAATTCTACAGTTAAGCACTGATCCCCTTTCACACTAGCAAGACACTGTGTTTTCGGCTATTTCTGGGGCTAGCCCCAAAAAAGTCTGTTAACTCTGCTTCCAGCTAGCCCAGGGCTCAGCTCTGTGCTATCCCACTTCAAAACACAGTATGGTGTTAACATTCCCTTAGCCATGGGCTGAAACCCCTCTTGGCCCTAAAGCACCTCAGTGTACCCTGCGTGCTCATACCGCATGTGCATGAATGTGTTTGCTCTTGTGTTGTTCTGCGTGCAAACAGTGTGTATTTGTGTTTGCGTATGCAAATGTAATCTCGTGTGTGTGTGTCTAATTGTGTTTGTTTGCATAACTGCTAGGGGTGATAAGTATTCAGTGGAGAGACTGTGTATTGTTTTGCAGTGAATTAGCCATTACCTCGGCTGTACTGGGTAAATTAAAAACCATGTTTAATGCCAAGGCTTGGACCTGGCAACGTAAAGTCCCCAGCTTACTGTCACCGGACATGATGTTTCTAGGCTACTGTGGAACTTCTGTCTTATGATAGGATGACACAACCGCAGTGTATGTGTTGGTGTAAATGTGTTAGGTC
>NC_137604.1:42846243-42861243 GCF_963280865.1 Gymnoscopelus braueri
AGTCGGTTAGGGGTCCGTCGGGGGGTCCGTCGGGACCTTTTCGGCCGACCCAGAGCCGACCCGAACATGTTCAGCTTTTTAGCCGACTGGTAGCGCAGTGGCAGTGACAACAGAGGGCTGTCGGTGTTGCCAGATTATGTGAGAGAAACAAGCGACCATGTCTATGAAAACCTACATTCACTGTTTCTTGTTGTTGCTCCAGAGAGAGAGAGAGATTGATTGATTTGCCCTACTTTTGCGCTGTGGTGATTGGGAGCAGGTGTGTAAATTTGAGAGAGAGAGAGAGAGAGAGAGAGAGAGAGAGAGAGAGAGAGAGAGAGAGAGAGAGAGGAGAGAGAAGAGAGAGGAGAGAGAGAGAGAGAGAGAGAGAGAGAGAGAGAGAGAGAGAGAGAGTGAGAGAGAGAGAGAGAGAAAAAGCGGCAGAGAGAGGGAGAGAAAAAGGGAGAGTGAAAGATTGAGAGAGAAAGAGCGAGCGAGAGATTGAGGAGACGGAAAGAGGGAGAGAGAACGAGCAATTAAGTGAATTGCTTTCACCTGCTGCTGCTGCTGCTGTGCGGAGTGTGCTACAGGGCATATCTCCGCCAAGCCAGGGTGACCTACCCAGGCTCATGAAATTCATATTCAGGCATAGTAGCCAATTAGAATGAAATCTTCAAAAACGGACTCATATACTGATACAGAACCATATATTGGCTATATATTATGGCTGTCGGGTGGAAATCTTGTATGTTCCTTTTTTATTATTATTTAAAAACAATTTAAAATCGTGAAAATAGCCAATCTACAAGCAGTAATTATTAATAATTAAGAAATACTATATTTTAAAGAGTGAAAAATCAACTAAAGTCATTATTAGTGCAAGTTCATTCACATTTCATTTGAATGAAAATAACTTGTGGGTAAAATACATTCTGTGAATCTAATGTGATTAATGTGACCCCTACTTCAGTCAGTGAAGTCCAGGGCTGAATGTGACATATTGAGACCTATATAACTAAATATTGGTCATTTGCCAACACATTATTTTGTGAAATAAATGGGTAATATTTCACAGATAGTTATACTATTCTTATAATATATTAAAATACAATCATCCTTAACCTTCAAGTTAAATGCATTATTTCCGTGGACTTAAAATCATTTTTGGACTTAAAAAATCGTTATTATTTTTTGGATGGCCTTCCTGCCCTGGCAGGAAGGCCGGGCAGGGCCTTTGTGCCCTCCAAAAAATTACAACACCAAAGGCCAAGTGGCCTTGCCCCTAAAATGACGAAATTCCAGGCTTGAATGCAATAGATGTACTCTGAGTCTGTTACAAGTAAAAGTCCGGAATTCAACATTTACTTGAGTAAAAGTACTAAAGTATTGGTATAAAAATGTACTTAAAGTACCAAAAGTAAAAGTACAAAAATGTTTGAAAATAGCAGATCTACAAGCTCAGAACGCGTGCATCGCAACACGTTGTGAGCTTGTAGATCTGCTATTTTCAAATAGCTTATAGGTACAAAATAGGGCTAAAGTGGTTAATGTATGTTTCATAATGATTTATATCTGCAAAGTAACTAGTAACTAAACATTTCAAATAATTGTTGTGGAGTACAAGTATAGACATTTGGAAATACTCCAGTAAAGTAAAAGTACCTCAAAATTGTACTTAAGTACAGTACTTGAGTAAATGTACTAGTTACTTTACACCACTGCACGTCAGTGAAGAAAAAACGCTGGGAACATCCCTAAGTGGCTTTGCAGGGAAACAAGCCCAAAGTCGCTTATAATAAGCAAACCTGGCAACGCTGGCACGCTAAAAGTCAAATTAGCACATGAATGGCCAGTCGGCTGACAGACTTAAATGGTAACTTTTGCCAACCGAATACCAGTCTGTTGCAGTCTGGAGTAGTCTGCAATAGTCTGGACGAGTCTGTTTGGTGCGGAGTTGCCTTAACAGTCCAGTCAGTATGAGCACAGGGTCCACACAGCCCACCTCGCCAGCACGATTCTAAGGCTCAGCCAGATGGCCAGAGAGAGAGAGAGAGAGAGAGAGAGAGAGAGAGAGAGAGAGACAGACACACACAGAGAGACAGACAGAGAGAGAGAGAGAGGAGACATCAGGTAAATAACAGAGACAGACAGACAGACAGACAGACAGACAGACAGACAGACAGACAGACAGACAGACAGATAGACAAGTCTCATGTAAAGGTGGTTGCACAGTATACCAGAGCTCAAAGTGACTCAAATGGGATGCTTTTATGCCTGCTGAATACAGAAACAAATGCAGTAGTACTTAACCACTTAACCCATTAAAACATGGGTCATTTCAGATTTTAGCGTTGGCTATTCAAAAATAGCAGATAATACAAGCTCACAGCGTGTCACTTTGTGCTGCGCTGCCTGCGAGCTTGTACATCTGCTATCTTTTACACATTTCTTTTCTTCTGGGGGTCCCTGGCACAAAACATTATCAGATGGGGGGGTCCACGGCCCAATATATATCAATTTGGGGGTCCTTGGCACAAAAAGGTTTGAGAACTATTAATTTAGAAGGCATTTGTAGAATCGGCCTCAGGTCTTAATGGGTTAAACCCTATACTTTGTTGCCCGTATCCCCCAGGGGTCTATACCTGCCCCCCTCCTTTTTTCCCTCTACACCAAATCTCTTTGGCGAATATAGACAATCTACAAGCTGATATCTGAGCTTGAAGATCGCTTATTTTTGCCAAATATTTGCCTTTTATGACATGCCCAGAAAAGGGAAGTAAGGGTTTATTTGGTTAATGATAAACTTTATTTCTGGAGCAACATGCAAGGCCTTTGCAAACAGCCTCAGCCATGACTGATACAAATATTATACAGATGATGCAGAAAAATCTATTGATTTATTTATCCTTCCATTCCATCCATCCATCCATTGTTGGCAATATCTGACATGTAATATGCTACAGTGAATGTACGTGAACCGTATTTTTGTATGTCCATTACTACCTGATCAATTTTGAGAATATACAGTAAATGTGTTCTTTCTTGGTCTGGTTCTACAGCGCAACTACCTGGGCAGTGCCACGTTCTCAGTGGGTGACCTGCTGAAGTCTAAAGACCAACAGCTGACTCTGAATTTGAGGTAAGTCTACACTCAGAATGTATTGACTGCTCTTTAGATTTTGTCTAAACCAACTGGTTGGGACCCAAAAGCAGGACTCAGATTTATATACCTTACAGTATATATTTTGTTGATCGGAGTCCCCCAGAGGTCTATCCTAGGCCCCCGCCTTTTTTCCCTCTACAACAACTCTCTTGCAACGTATTGAGAGTGTGTAGATCTGCCATTTTGGCGAAATGTTTGCCCCAGAATAGGGACACTATAGGTTAGTGTGGTGCACTATGCAAGATGAGCAACAACAACCGCTGATTGTTTTGCTATGGGTTCCAACTTCCACTTGTTACCAGCTGAATTTATTTTTTTATGTTCACAGTGAAAACACTGTACTTACATGGTATCGTTGATTCACAATGAATTGTGTTCAGCAAATAAAAAGTACCAAGACTACAAATTCATTGCCCAGGTTTTAGGTTTTTGTCAGACACTGAAACTCAACTAAGGTAATAGTAGTCGTTTGTAATTATTGCAAGGCTGGAACGCTGGTTTACACAGCAGAATAAATAAGGTTTACTGTTACTCACTCTGCTGTGAGTGCAATAGCTTTTCTGAGGAAATGGTGCCACATGGACTCTTTTGGAAGAACGTGCATACAAATGCATACAAAGTGGAACCAGATGCTGACATAGTGTATAGAGGAATATTGTGTTCTTTAATATTATGAGTGCACAGTATATCAAAAGTTAAATTGAAAAAGTTAATAGTTATTATCATTTCGATAATGTAAATTCATCCAATAATTATCGGCTAATGAGAATCTATTTGACTTATCAGGCAAAGAATGTCATATATTACTGTATGATTTTAACCTTAGGCTATCTGTTTTTATGTCATGGCTATGGAAAATAAACAGTGATCGATCTTTTTGAAAATGTAAAAAAGTAAAATTATCTGTAGTATCTCTGTCGCCAACAACAAGCTGTTATTATCGGTTATTGTTATCAACCCAGAAATACCATGGTCAGTGCAACATTCATGTTTTGGGGTTAGAGAATATGGGTAATCAGACTCAAGCTGTGGAGATGTGAGGACAAAGCTGTCCCCAGGCCTTGGGGTGCAGTCACACACCTAACTTTGATTCTGCCTATGTGGCCGTCTTTTTGCACTGGATTACAATGGGAACAGAGAGTTTTGTTGCCATTGCGCGGCTTAAACAAAACGCTCCGTTCCCTTTGAAAACCATTGCAAAAAGACGCCCACATAGGCAGAATCAAAGTTAGGTGTGACCCTACCCTTAAGCATTTGTATACAAGTAAATAAATCTTAGCAAATGCTCTTTTGTACAGGAAGCTACCCTGTACAACCAAATTTTTCTATTGTTTTACATTCTACTGAGAAACTCCACTGGAGTGTTTTAGGGCTGCTTAAGTAGATGTTAAGGGAGGTTAGACAGTTCTTCCCACCCACATTCTCCCTTCCAGTATAAAAATGTGAGCAGGCGACTAGCAGGCTACTGTAACTTAACACATTAGCCTGCTTCCTTGGCAGCTATTGTACACCAGAGTTAGTTGTTACATGTTTGTTCGAGTAAATTTGCAATCTCCTGTCCTTGACCAGGGAAATAAAGTTAGCTTAATAGAAAGCTGAACTGGCGGTTAGAGGTAAAGGTTGATTCAAATGAAAAACTATGGGGAGCAGAAAGAAAGAAAGCAGAATTACAGTATAGACAGAAATGCCACCCACTTCTATTTCTGACATACTGTAGTCTGATCACGTCCTGCACTGAAATTTTCAGTCTCCTGAGGAAAAGTTGCTTTTCTCTTTCCTTACATAATGCACTAATGCATCAGTGTCACGAATCTTTCGACCACAATTTCCGACCCTATTTACTGATGTCTTTCCCACAGATTGAAATGCAGTGGCACTTTAGTCACTGTTCCTTTTGACACACTAGTCAGTTGAGTAGTCTTAGCAACTGAAGTTCTTGCCACCCACGCTCCAAAACCCTTTTCATAGTCATTTAGATCTCTTTTTTCTGGTACATTGATCCAGAATTGAGGTCAAGTGGGCCTATTTAGCATTTTTTTATATGCTGCAGAGCATAACAGGATGGTATTTGTTTAACTGTATCATGCAGTACACCTGTAGGGGAGCATCCCATAAAGCCAGAACTAGCTTGTCATCAAATGTCAGCAAATTGGTGTGTAATTTGATTTGGGTCAAAGTTAAACACTGATTGAGCATCTCCAAATACTATCATTCACCAAAAAGTCAAAGCTGAAATTGGTGCATGAATATCAAAAGAATGTATACATATCCAGTCAGGTTTGTCCTCCGTATTAACAGTACTCACATCAGCTTATCTTTCATATACGATGATTCAGCAATGTTACAAGATTAATCCCTTGCTTCTTCTGTCATGTCAAATCAAAATCAAAAAATAAATGTACCACAAAATCAGGTTAAAAGGATTCTAGTTTTAAAACGAAAGCATACATTTTCTTCATTTCTGAGAAAAAATACAACAGGATGTGAGATGTTACTGTTAATGGAGTTGTCTACTTCCAGCAGAAAACAAAGGACAGTTATTTCTCACCTTTAGCTGAAGGTATGTAAATGAAATGAACAGGGGTCCAGCCAGAGATTATTGAGCACAAAAGCCGCTTTGTTATACATTTAATTACATGCCTTGTTCTTTAACAATAGGGAGAGCAGCTGCTAATGTTTTAAAGTTCCACACTGCTGAAGGACCATGATATAATTATTGGGGATGTGCTGAACTAAATTAAAACATTGAAATGTACAATCGAGTCAGCGCTCACAAGTGAAGCATTATGTTTTAATATTTTTCATTACTGCATCATTCAAATTGTCCAAAAT
Organism: Gymnoscopelus braueri; assembly: GCF_963280865.1. NCBI lineage: Eukaryota > Metazoa > Chordata > Actinopteri > Myctophiformes > Myctophidae > Gymnoscopelus > Gymnoscopelus braueri. The sequence continues at coordinate 42,852,218 of NC_137604.1, forward strand.
ATTACCTAAATATATCACTGGGTTTTGTGCTATACTGGGTTTTGTGATGTTCTATCTACAGTATTTTGGCAGACTCAGCTTTGTTTGCATTTGTTTGTGTGCTAAAAGAGTGACTTTGAGAGCTGTTTCAATGAACAATGGAAGTCAATGAAGAGACTTTTTTTTTGGATTATTAATTCCTAATCAATGGTGCAACAGACCAATACATCTCACCAATCGGACTAGTTACATCATGACAAGATAACTACACAACCCAAACCTCTACCAAATGTCCATGTGCTTTAAGGCCCCTGCACGCTCCACCCCTGAACCAAACACGTCACAATGATTCAGCACCATAGACAGCGCCTTTATTTTATAAAGACAAAGGCAAAACAGTCTGTCTGTATAGGCCTATTTTCCATCAACTAAAATTAAATCGGCTACATTCAAGGCCGTCATATATACAACTTAATACAAGTTCTCTACAATAACATTGTGCACACTTTTAAGCATAATCGATGAAGGAAAGCACAAACAGTGCGTAGATTTCCAACAACCCTTATTTCATCACATGCACATCAATTACCGTATCAACAATAGTACTCAGATCTTATACATTTTGTCTTTGGTATATGAAAATCCAAGTGTGGACCTAAACATGTCACATAAGACAGAAATTCACATTCAGCTGGTGATTATGTGATGGAAAATATCTCTTAGGCTTCTCACTCAGAAGCTCTTCTATCTGAGCTGAGGAGTAACATCACTGGAATCCAGTTCCCGTAACAAGTCACTTTCTAAAAACATGCGAGTCACATGTCCCATGGTTGATTTCGTTTTTGATCAATGAGAGTTTAGTGAACAAACACTACCCTATACCCAGACGAGTTGGTCACTGGTAAAGTCAGCATTTGGGAAAATGTGTGATGATCCTTTTCCTTATCAGCTGTAACCTCTTGAGGTTTCACTATTTTTAACAAAATGCCAAGTCACCTGAGTGGTCATATGTATTAGTCTTTGTTTTGAGTAGGCCTACGCAAGGGACAGATTGGATATCGTTAAGAAATCCAAAATACTGGTTATTATCCTTACATGCTTGATCTTATCTTTTAATTCTGCTATACGTTTATTGACAGTTACAGTGAACACATTCACATTCATATGTTGTTAATGCATGCACGCACACGCGCGCACACACACACACACACACACACACACACACACACACACACACACACACACACACACACACACACACACACACACACACACACACACACACACACACACACACACACACACACACACACGGGGGAAAAAATAGTATGATTGATTGTCACTTGCGGGCCGCCGGGCCGCCTGGAGCTCTGGGCCCCGCGGCTGAAGCTGTGGGCCCCGGGGCTGCAGCTCTGTGAGCCTGTGCGTTAATCTGGGCCTGGCAGCCACTCATACAACTGCCTTCCTCCACACACACACACACACAAAAGGGAGCTTTTACTCACCTTGAGCTCCAGGTATTCACATGCAGTGAATTCTGGGATAGGGGATTGGCTAGAGATTAGCGAGAACAAAAGAGCCGTTGTTTCATTTGATTACTATTCTTGTTCTAAAACAATAGGGAGAGCAGCTGTTCACGTTTTGGAGTTTAAGGCTGATTTAAGGAACATGGTAGGATTGTTAGGGATGAATTGAACTAAAACAAAGTATTATGTTTTAATCATGGCTGTCAACGTTAACGTGATAATAATGCATTAACGCAACATTATTTTATCACCAATTATTTTATCACACAATGAATATTACTATTTACTTTTGACCGTTTGACTGACCTGTAGTTTAGGATTCAGCTTGTCTGTGAGCAGTGGCATGTAAATACAGATTCATAACTTTTTTTGTCGCTGTCGGGTGGAAACCTTCTATGTCCAAGACGTTCTATTATTATTCTAAAATGGTGAAAATAACCAATCTAAAAGCTTGTAGATCGGCCATTTTTACTACTTTTGTGCGACACTCTTGTATGATGAAGTAGGGCATCAATTTACAAAAAACATAAAAAGTTGAAATATGGAGATAGCACTCAATTGTATTTCTTTTTACTCAATGTCCATTCCAGGCCTTTACAGTATGTCCCTGTCTTGATTTTTTTTTGGGAGCCGCTTCTTATCTCCATCTAGATTATTTTTTGTTGTCAATACCTATGCAAAGTGCCATCATACAGGTATTTGTTTTTACACTGGCACTTCTAATTCCTCTGATCTTTCTAAGATCATTTCTGAATATTGTGTATCCCCACCTTGAACCCTGTCTGGCAGGCTTGCAATTGAAGTACTGAAGTGTATTCTACCGCTGCACTTGTGCTTGAAATCATCCTGAATGAGAATGGCAGTCTAGCGGTCCCAGTGAATTCCATTTGTCCCTGCCCCGGTGGGCTGTCTTTTATTGTACTGTCATGCATGTCCGTTCATACCCGTGTCTATGATATGTCCACCTCTGGCCCTCTCTCATTCTCTGCTTCTCCGTTCTTTCCTCATTATGTTTCTGTAGCTGTTCTCATTTCCTGCAGGTGAGCCCAGGTCCCTGGGTGTAATTGTCTCTGGAATGATTGACAGCCAGGGCTGCAATGAGGAGAGGACAGAGATGCAGCCCCTTGTCTGTGTGTGTGTGTGTGTGTGTGTGTGTGTGTGTGTGTGTGTGTGTGTGTGTGTGTGTGTGTGTGTGTGTGTGTGTGTGTGTGTGTGTGTGTGTGTGTGTGTGTGTGTGTGTGTGTGTGTGTGTGTGTGTGTGTGTCACACACAGGGTTTTCAGTCCAGACGGACCACAATGACTCCACTTGGTGTCGTCCGCATCAGTCAAATAATGACGTATTGATACGCATCTAATCACCGTCTGCATCTGCAGACGTCTACATTACATTTTGACATCATTTCATGGTTCGGATAAACGTCAGACTGTGATGATGGCATGAGACGAGGCTGTACAGTCAAATATACTGTCTGGGTATACATACACTCCTGGGGTGTGGCAGCATTGACGTACAATTTGAAACAGGACTTCCCGGCAGCAGACTGAATCAGCAGAGAGAAGCAGCCTTTTTTAATCAAAACATGGCAGAGGACCAATCAAATAGGTAAACAGAAGCAGGTCTGTGTTGCCACTTGCTACTGACTCTTTACACTCATCTGGATTAATGCCAAAACACACATCGGTGGCGTGCTCTGTTCATCCTACGACCGAGAGGGTTCCCGCCCGGGTGTGCTTAACCCATTAAGGCCGATTCTACAAATGCCTTCTAAATCAGTAGTTCTCACACTTTCAAGATTTTTTCAATCTTTAAAAAAAAAATAGCAGATGTACAAGCTCACAGCGCAGCACGAAGTGACACGCTGCGAGCTTGTATATCTGCTATTTTTGAATAGCCAATGCTAAATTGACACGTGATTTCATGCTTTCCCGGTTTTAATGGGATAAAGGAGGCACACGCACACAATGTGACTCGGGGGAGGGGGGGGGACATAGGAGTGAGCAACTTTTTGAAAACGTGTTAAGCTTAAAATGGGGCATTAAGTTGCTCTTTGAGATCATCTGAAGCTTCATTTCACTCCACTGTTCCAGTCATTATAGTGCTCAGCCACCATTTCCCCCAAATAGCGCCATCATCTGGGTTTGATTTTATTCCATAGGAAAGGAAATTGAACAACTTTCCAGTAGGCAGATCATTAGTGTGTTCAATCAGACTATTCACACACACACACACACACACACACACACGCGCACACGCACACGCACACACACACACACACACACACACACACACACACACACACACACACACACACACACACACACACACACACACACACACACAGCCGTTGTGTGGGTTTGACGTCTTACAGCTGTGTGGGTTTGTTGTTGTCTAGCAGCTACAAATGTCCCAATCTCTGTGCAGTCACAGTCGGGCAAACAACTTGTTTTGAGGTTGACTTTGCTCAACAGAACGGACTGTAGGATTACATATTTTCACCCTTGAGGCAGAGATACTTTAACTGGGCCAGCCAACTTGTATTCAAGCATGCGTGTCTGTCTGTACACACACATGTTCACCTGTCTCTATTTGCTAGTGTATGTATGCAAGCATCTGTAATTGGTAATCGATAATACTGTATAAATATGCATATTGTACTCTATATCTATATTTATTCAAAATAAAATAATGCCTGTTGTTGACCAGCATAAATGGTTGAATGAAAATGTTGCAACAATGTTAGCCAATTTTGGCAAACATTAAAGTTAAACTAAACATTTTTGCATCTATAACCTGAATATAGTACAGTATACAGTATGATTGCATGTAAAACGCGTAACAGTAAACAATTTTTAAGAGAGGGACAAACTGGCTAACCTGACGCTGCCAGATCCAAGAAGCTTGCTTCACACATTTGTTTCAAGACAGCATCCCATCTGGCAGGGTCAGGTTACAAACTGGCTGCATTCTGTCCAGTTGCCTTCATAGGAGAAAGTGCCCTTTTGTATACCTACAAAATAATTTCTCATTTATACCTCTCTTAATACATTCAATACAAAATAATGCTAGGCTAGGTGGTTTGGTTTTCCCCTCCTGATAATTGTGGTTAGCAAGAAACAAACCGGTGTGCTCAACATAAAAGTCTTCAGAGTATGATTGATGCCAACCCAAAAGGCACAACAATAGGAAATGAAATCATCAGCACTCGTAAGTAAGTACAGTATGTGACACTCTTAATAAAGCACAGCAGCGGAAGGAAACAGTCTTAGGCCTTCCTCAGCATTTCTGAGAAATGTGGGTGTTAAGGACATCATGCATGTCACGCCAAAAAGTATAAACTTGCTAGGATCTGTTGACAGGCTTTTTAACAGGTTTGAATAGGCCTGTCTATTATTTATCATCCATATTGTTAACTGATATAGTATATAAAGTACACTTTTGTTGGCTTCTCTCGTTTCCAAATTTGCTACTGTCTTCCAGTAATGAATAAACAACATCAGGGCCCCTGCCCTCCCAGTAGTGTATGCACGGCCCTACTTGCACGTACTGATGCAAACACTTGAATCAAATTGAAATAAAAACCCATGGGCAACACTGCCGTTGAGTTTAGAAAAATCCTGCTATTGTTATTGATCTGTTTAGGTGTGTGTGTGTGTGTGTGTGTGTGTGTGTGTGTGTGTGTGTGTGTGTGTGTGTGTGTGTGTGTGTGTGTGTGTGTGTGTGATGAGTTAGTTTTATTATTTAAGATGCCTAATTTTGCATACCTTTTTCTTATTTTGTAATCAAAACAAGGACCACACATACCTTTGTTTTCACTTTCCTCAAACCTCCACAATTTGGCGATTTGGCATTTTGCCATAGGTAAATAATATGTGGAGGGAAAAATCTGAGCGGAGGAGAGATTTTACAATATGCGCTAGTTTACACAATATCTTCCTTCATTTGGCTGTACAAGAACACTGTGAGATATCATTATGTAGGCTACATTCTTTCCCTGATGTTTAAATGTTGCTCTTGGCTCTCAGGTGGCAGAAGGTATTTTTGTTCCCTGAGTAAAACGTCATACACATCATTTACTCACTGGAGCTGTTGGAGGTGGTACGCTGCCTGGCAGTAAGCGTTGCCTCACCGGCTAATCTTTGGAGAAAATACATCTTCTGCCTCCTCGAGCCAGCCAGTGGAATTTGGGGAGCAATATTTTAGTTTTACTGTAAGTTTAATATTGAGCAAGCTCTCAAAAGTCTCTATATAGTAATGTGTTGGTCAATTGGTATTCAATATATTCATATTTTATGGCATCCCTAATGTTCACTGATGTTGCTTATTCGCCTGCCTGCCACCTCTTCCACACCTGAGCCCTTTGGCTCCAGTTTTCTTACTGTACACATTGGTCCAATCTCAGCACCGTCACCACTACCCTAAAATAACGTTGCCTGGGCTTGACTTTGCTCAAGAGAAAGAAACAGAGTAAAGGACTAGTTAATTCCTCCTCTACCTCCAGAGGAGTTCTCTTCATACAGCAAGTTCTCTTCATAAGCGTTGGATTTCATTCTGCTGCTGAGCAAATGTAGAGAAGAAGTAGTTTTTTTGACGTGACACACTGTGTGTGTGTGTGTGTGTGTGTGTGTGTGTGTGTGTGTGTGTGTGTGTGTGTGTGTGTGTGTGTGTGTGTGTGTGTGTGTGTGCGCGCACTGCGCACAGGTTATTTTTCTGCCAGTGAGGCACAACTACTTGGGTTGAACAGATGTATTTTGTAATATTTTTTATTTGATCAAATAAAACAAGGTCACAATGTGTCGTGGTGTGACGCATTGTGAGCTTGTAGTTAAGCAATTTTTTTTGCAACACCGCCGTATGAGTGTAAATGAAACAGTTGGCGTAAGGAGGGTTGAAGCCTGCGCACAGATTGTGTTTGTTTGAAGCTCCGGACCGCTCACTAATTAAAGACCAGATGGTCAGATTGAGAGGGAATGCTCAATAAGATGTCTGATAAGCTCACAAGCTACATCCAAGTGTGGTACAGGAGCAGGCTTTGTTCAGTGCTTATGCTGTATGAATAGGACATTTACTGAATGACAAACATGTACAAATACCTTGGGAATGTAATATTTCAATGTTACTACTCGGACTTCTCAGGGATCACGCAAGTCGGGAACGATGCACGTTGGGAATCAATGCCCCACCCGGTTCAATGCCCCAGCAAGTACAGTACTCACTGTACTCGCTGTTAGACTACCCAGTGCAGTACCCATTACCACAGTACTAATAAGTAATAATAAATACTGTGGTACCGAACCGACCCACATCACGCCCTCGGGTCCTCTGCGATACGCACACCTAGTTAGTTACAAGTCAATTTGTATGGGTTTATGGTTTAGCTCACATGGGACTTGCGTGGGGAAGATAAGTATATTTCTTAGTAATATTTTATAGGGCCTCTGAAAGCAGAAGTTGATAATGGTGATGAGGTGTGTCTGAGTATGTTGTTATTGAGCTAATAACTTTCTCCCAGACTTAATCAATGTTGTTTGTATGGAACAAGACTTGTTATGGGTTTATATCATACTGTATATCCTGTCTGCAAATAGTGATTTCCATGGAGACAATATTTAATAAGGGACAACAGTTATTGAATTGAGTTAGACCTCAGTTAAAATGTTCTGAACTGAGCTTTTTTCTAAATCTTTATGTAACCACACAAGTCACTAACAACTTCTTATCTACAAGGACGGCATGGGCAGGCAATCTCTGGGTCCATTGTCATACTCTATTATACTCAGCTATAAGCTTGTATAGGAGTGAGCATGGTTGAATAGAAAATTCAATAACCTGAGGTCCACCCATTTGTTGAACTTGTATAGTATAATATAGTGTAGTGAGTCTCAAGGAGCATTATTAACATTGCTTGCATTTCTGTAGCACCTTTATACAAAGCGCTTTACAATGTGCCTTACATTCCCCCATACCGATGATGGAGGCGACCATGCATTAAAAGACACTCGGACACAATGCCAGGAGGAGCCACGGATCCAACCGGATGCCTTCTGGTTCAAGGCGGCTGCTTTACCTCGTGAGCCACTTCTGGCACATAGGGTTCCTTTGTGATTTTTAACGTTTAACTCTGGCAGTATACAAATGGAACCGTTCCATTTGTTCATTTGGTGGTCCTCAAAGTTAAAACGTTTGAGAAACACTGACCAGTGTGATAAAACCGGTTCCTGAAACAGTTCCAAATGTGATGGAACTGACTCCGGTTCCTCAATGTTGGATCCGGTTCCTCCGGTTCCGGATTCCCAACCCTATAGTCGCGTAAGCCTGAGTTACCATATACTTGGTTGCGCATCACACAGAAAATGTCCGAGTTTGTAGATCCGCCATTTTCAGTGCGAGACACTGCTGTGCAACTTAGTATGAATGAGGCATAAGCACTACATGACCTTGGAACCTCTGAACCTGGAGTAAGCACTCAGATATGTCCAGAGCTGTCACCCCACTGGGTGATGACCTCTCACAGTCACCGTTAGATTAGAACATGGTGACACTGGATGTCACATGTCATGTGACACACTGAGGTCGTGTGTGTGTGTGTGGAGGTAATTGGATTACTGTACTGTGTGTGTGTGTGTGGCGGGGGGGGGGGGGATTTGTGCATGTGTGTGGGTGGGTTGGTGCTTGCACTGGCGGTCTATTCAGAGGGTCAGTGGTGGAAGATGAATAGTGGACCAGAAATGCATGCATGCGTGTGTGTGTGTGTGTGTGTGTGTGTGCGCGCACGCGGGTGCGTGTACCAGTATTCATGTGTCTGTTTAGAAAATTCTATACATGAGACTGAGGGGTGCACAGTGCACACACATGCACGCAAAAGCATGTGTGTGCACTGCGCACCCTCAGTCTCATCCCACCTGGGGTTATGCTGCTCAGAACACATTCATTCTTGCGTGTGTGTGTGTGTGTGTGTGTGTGTGTGTGTGTGTGTGTGTGTGTGTAGGTGCACACATGCATTGATGCACATACCCTGGTGAACAGAGTGTGTGGGTGTCCCTGTGTTTGTTTGTGTGGGTGTGTGCGTGCCTGTGCGTGTGCACCTGTGCCTGTATGCATGTGCATGCATCACTGACATTTGTATGCAGTGCTACTAAGGCTATGATATATCCATTTGTAGAATGAATTATTATCATTAACCCCCAATACTACGTGTGCACACACACTCACGCAGTTGCAGACACACGTGCGTGCACACACACACACACACACACACACACACACACACACACACACACACACACACACACACACACACACACGGTACATATTGCCGCTGTCGGGTGGAAGTCTCATATGTCAAAGACATTTCAGGATTCAAATTCAAAAATAGCAAAAGAAATAGCAGATCTACCCCAGCAAGCACAATGACGTCATGATGACGTTATGATGACGCCCGGTCATCACCCCGGTGACGTTCAGGACTAGGCCAGATCACAGCCCATATGGGGATGATCTTTACGTCATTTACAGGACGTCA
>NC_137604.1:42868743-42908743 GCF_963280865.1 Gymnoscopelus braueri
TAAAAATCGTGAAAAATTGTATCGTGATTCCAATCGTATCGTAAGTTGAGTGAATCGTTACATGCCTACTGTATGCTATTTCACTGTCTTTCTCTCTTTTCCTTCTATCACGCTTACTCTCTATTTATCTTTCTCTCTCTTGCCTCTCCATTCCATTCCCATCTGCCTATACTCTTCGTCTGTCTTCGGGCTCTTCATCATACCTTTCTTTATTTTTCCCTCCCATCCTGTTCATCTTGTCTCACATCCCCTCCTTCTCTCTCTCTTGTCCTCCTCTCTGTCGTTCAGTAGTTCCTGCATTTCATCAGCATTGAGCGCAGCGGGGGGATAATGTTGAGATGATGTAACGTGATGATGTTCACCAGCCTCAGGTTCAGCCCCAGCCCTGTGAAGTCTTCCTCAGCACCGCTGCTGCTCTATTTCTGTCTCTCCTCTGTTCCTCTGTCTCTTGCCCAACGCACGCTTATAGGGTTGCATTATTAACCCATTCATTCCGGGAACGCATACTGTGTCATTTTAGATTTTTTTTGCTATAACCATTATTTTATACTTTGGGCTATATCAGATCTACAAGCTCGTAGCGCTCGTAGCGGCACACAGCTATTTTTTTTTATTATCATGGAATCTTTTTGCAAATCTTTGAATATGTATGTGTTTTAAAGTGAAAATGTTTTACTCAAATTTTGCGTTTGGGGATTCTACAAATGTCTTCTAAATCCTAACATTCCTAACACAAGTTCACGATTTTTCAAGAATAGCAGATCTACAAGCTCATAGCACGGCACTCAGTCAAATAAATCTTAAAAGGACACCGATGCGTTCCCGGATTGAATGGGTTAACAAGGACATCTTACAATAGCACACATTGACACACACTTGTACTACATTTGGTTTGAGGTGTGTTGGAATGGCATGACGATACAATGGCTCTTGTCCAGTGTGGCACTACGTGTATTCACCAAGTACCACAGTTATACTGTTAAAGTACTTACAATAATAACAAGCGTATTAATAAAACACTGTGTCCTTGGAAGGGGTGGGTTGATAAAATGATATAAGTACCTAATTTGATTACAAACATTTATTGTGTGCTTACAAATGATGCCAACACCTTGTTTTCTATAAGTCAATTAATACACTGGATAATTACATTTACAATTTACAATGCTGTAGTGGCCATTGTAAAGTTGGTGTTATGTTTGGCAGATGCTCTTCAGCAGTCTTTAGCAGTGGGGTCTGCTGAAAGTAAAGTTTGAAGCTAGCAATTTATTTGTGAAGTGTGTGCTGTAAACTTTTACTAAGCTTTTAAAAGATAACAGTAAATGTGTATGTGTTGTATAACAAGGGTCAAAAGGCTATAAAAGTCCCTCAAAAGGCTGAAGCTAAAAAGGCTCTGTAGGCTACAATATGGTAAGTGTATTTTGTATTTGTATGATTTTCTTAGAATGTTTTAAGGAAGAGAACGGGCTGCTTTTTTTGCGATCACGTGATTTTTGCTGCTTTGCTTCTAGTGGAAAACCACTGAAAACAAAATCTCGTCATTCTCCTCATTGGCAGGCTGCACCTTAGTAAAATATGACGAGAAATCTCGTCATTGGCAGTCACAGAGTATAAGTGTTATCACAGTAAATGTGCATTCATAGCAAATCTGACTGGGATTATTCTATATAAAACTCAATGCCACTGAAGCCAGCATTTATACAAAAAAGCTTACAAGTACAGATCTTACCATTTCATTACACAAAGATTTGTGCCGTATTATCACTGCAAATGTGTGCTCATCATACACAGACTCTAGCATCTGTTTCTACATGTATTATTAGTAAATCTTGAGTAGATATTTGTAACCTTTTATAGAAGTGTTTTACTTTCATCACCACGGTAAACTGCGCACACACGCACGCACCCATCATCACCACAGTAGACCTCACGCACGCAGTGGCGTAACGCAGAATCGCGGGGCCTCCCCGCGGGAGTTTCACGTGAGGCCCACGTACATGCACGCGCACGCAGCGTGCGTGCATGTGCATGCACAACCCCGCACGGAAAATTTCGGGTCTAATTTGGGTCTAATTCGGTGTAATTCGGGTCTAATTCGGTTCTATTTGACCAATATAAATCACACCACAGCACTTGCGACCCCTCCGTTACGCCACTGCACGCACGCACGCACGCACACACGCACGCACACATGCACACACCTTTTCCTTTTCCGTCAAGCTCAAGTTCAAGGCTAATGCAAAGCAGCCATTGTTATACATTGACTTTCAGCTCCCCCTTCTCATAAAAAGCTAATTGAGCTTTCCTCAGGCTCGAGGAACAACTGTACCTCATTTGCTGCCCGCATACGCTAACCTCCAGAGAGTGTCATCCGCCCACCACTGTTTACAGCCCTCCAAACAAACACCACTAACTAACACGGCCAGGAGTCGTGTTTGTCCATCCATGCGTGTGCAATGCTTTAGCCCTGACATGCATCTTCCATTAGCATAACAAGGAGCTCCTGTTGACTGGTGATGTTGACTCAGTGTGATGCCAGCTAGAGGTAGGGAACTATAGGGATGAGCGCTCCTCTGCAGGAAACACAGCACTCTGCTGGTCTGCTGATAAAGCCTGATTTATACTTTGACGTACGATGGTGTGGCATGCCAAAAATTGGCGTTGTACAAACTCACAATGCGTTCTTTCGCAACGCATTGTGAATACGTGTAAGGATATAGCTTTTAAAGTGTCATTGATTGGTTAGAAGTGTCAGTGTTTTTCTTTCCAGACCGCGTTGCTCTGACTTCCTATGACACTTTCATTTAGTTCGATAGGACTTGCGCTGTTACGGCTGTGGTCGTATTTTTGTTATATTTGTGTCTGTGTCAGGTATGAGTGTGTGTCTGTGTGCTGTGAATGCAAATAGGTGTGTGTGTGAGTATACGGAGATGAATGGTGGGGCAAACATTCGACGTCGGAGAAGTTGCTCTTTCTTATTGGCTTCCGATACTTTCTTGACTGTATTCCGCTTCTTCTTGTCGTAAACCTGGGGGGCGAGGCTTCGGAAAGGAGAACATTTATGGGTGTGTTATTTAAATGACGATCGTTTGCCGCCACCACAATTATCAACACCAATTGATAAATAAGGCCCAGCGAGAGTGAGCGTTTCACCATACAATGACAGTGGACGTTTCGCAATACAATGAGAGTAAACATTTCACCATACAAGTGACAGTGAGCCAACATGGGGAGTGGGTGGGGGAGCTGGCAGGCACAAATGTTTATGTTGCTACTCAATTGCTATGTTTAGAATGCACCCTGGAATTTTAAGATTGCTTGTTTAACGGCACTGTGTTTGCACTTGTACTTTATGCTGGAGGGGATGAGAAAGAGGCAGGAAGGAGGGAGAGAAATGGGGGGGGGGGGGGGGGTGTAGAGAGTGAGACAAAGGTAGTGAGGAAAGATGAAGAGATAGACAGGGAGAGAGGGAAAGACAGGCTCTCCTGGACGGTTTATATGTGCAGATAGCAACAAGCTTTTGGAAGAAGAAGGTGTGAGTTACAAAACAGAAACTTGTGTGAAAGTATGACAGAATGTGAGATAGAATATAGGGAGAGATGTGTTCTTTATCTGCCATTCATTTCTTGTGCTTTCTCTGAAATTTCACTGTTATCTGCAATGCTGCCAATGGCAAATTTCAACTAGCCTTAGACTCATTTTTCTCTCTCTTCTATAATGAGATGGCTTGGTACCTGTACTATTGTTCATCTAGTCTAGTGGTCACTATAATGAATTCAATTGAACTGACCTGATTGAATGTGTGTGAGAGAGAGAAAGAAGGAGAGGGAGGGAGATGAATATCCAGAGAGAGAGAGAGAGAGAGAGAGAGAGAGACAGAGAGAGAGAGAGAGATGCTACAAAGTCAGAAGAGGTTATGATCTCATTCCTTTCTCATCGTGGCATTGACGTAATTAAAATACTCATAGCAACAGTGATCATCTACCGCTATACTGCCTTAGTTATCAAAGTGAAACAACAATAGTCTTGGACAGGCAGACAGACAGACAGACAGACAGACAGACAGACTTGAACCTTGTGAATATGATATGGATCATTTCATCTGAGGCAAACGGGAGATCTCTGTCCTACATTTTCCACACTCCCACAGTATGTCAACCTGTTTCTCTTGGAAGTGAAATTTCATGGTAAAAAGCGATATTTTATATAGGCTAAAGTGTACAATATATGAGGGACAGCGAGTGCATTTTCCGGCAGCGGCAGCTTCCGCGGAGCTTCCGCGGAGCTGCCGGCGGTGCCAGCTTTGGGAGTGTGCTGCGTTTGTGTAACGCAGTCCCCACCAATATTATTTACGATTCTGTGCCTATCGGTACATAACTCGGACGGCGCTTAGTCGACTAGTACAGTGTATATCAACCTTTTGGGTGCCAGGGCACACCTGGCATAGCCAAAATATCCCAGGGCACACCTAGATATACGGTGTGTGTGTATATATATATATATGTATATATATATGTATATATATATATATATATATTATAATTTATATATATATATATATATATAATATAATTTATATATATATATATATATATATATATATATATATATATATATATATATATATATATATATATATATATATATATATATATATCAAAATATTTACTCTCATGTACACAAGATGTAATAAAGAAACCTTGAACATTACAAAATGTCTTTGGCCTACAAATATATAAACTTGGGTCAGTGCAATGAATGGAGAAGATGAAAAAAAAGGAAAGAGACAGTGCCTCAGTTTCACTGATTTATTTTTGGAAACATACAACTTGTTTTGCTTTGATGTCATAATAAAGAAACCTTGAACTAAAAAAACAGCACACACATGTTCAATTTGGCCTACAAATATATAAACTTGCAATGTGCAGAGGAGTTGGATTCACCTTCCCAGAAAAATACTTTAAAAACTCAAAAAGATTTGAAAAAATATATATAGGAAAAATTGGCCACAATAGTCTTAGTGTGAAACTGTTTTAGAAAAAAAAAAAAACGTTTTAAGCCAGTACAAATGTCTTTGTTTGAAACTTGAGTCCTTTTTAGAAAAATACTTTAAAACTCAATAAAAAAGATTTGTAAAAAGAAAAGAAAAAATTAGGTCACAATACAACTGTCTTAGTGTGAAACTTGAGCTTGTTTTGCTGAACAGAGAGTTTGTATCCTGGCTGGGACTGATGACAAGCACACACGAAGCTCCTCGTCAACTGCTCTCAGTCTCTCTCTGTGTTTACTTTTTACGTAAGTCAGGGTGGAAAAGCTGAGCTCACACAGGTAGGTTGTTGAAAATGGGAGCAACACTGCCATTGCACTGTCTGAGATGGCTGGAAATTCTTTTCCAACAGTCAACCAAAAACTGTCCAAGCTTAGATCTCTGAATTTCATTTTCAAGCCATGGTTCTCCCTTATTTCCACTAGCTGCTCTTGCTCCTCAAATGGACTGTTCTCGTTTGTTTCGTTGAATGGGTCACGGACCCAGTTGAAGTTTGCCATGGACGTTGAGGGGAAATAAAAGGCAAATTTCTCCTCGAGACTTCTCAAATGCTCAGCAATGACCCCACGCAAAGCACGAGTGATTGTGTGTCCAGTGTTGATGAGGGGAAACATCGCAAACGTGCTCTTATCCACCTGCTGACGCCAGAGTTTCAGTCTCCCCCGAAATCCCGTCAGTTTATCTGTGCTTGTGAGGATATTCTCATCTTTTCCTTGCATTCGCCTGTTCAGTTCGTTCAGATGGGTAAAAATGTCCGCCATGTATGCTAGTCTTGCACACCAGTACTCATCTGCGAACAGGTCTGCATAGTCGGATTGCTCAGCAGCCAGAAAGCTTTGTAATTCCTCCCTCAGTTCATAGACACGGGACAAAACTTTCCCTCTGGAAAGCCACCGTACTTCGGTGTGCAGCAGCAGCGTTTTGTGTTCCGCCCCCATTTCCTCGCACAGGGTGGCGAACAGCCGGCTTTTCAAAGGTCGTGCTTTAATAAAGTTAACGATGCTTACCGCATCATTCAACACAGCTGAGAGGTCTTTTGGTAAAGACTTTGCAACCAGCGCCTCACGGTGTAAAAAGCAATGCGTAACCAGGACGCCAGGATTCTTCTCTTTTACTCTGCTTACAAATCCCTTGTATCGCCCGGTCATAGATGCAGCCCCATCAGTGCACACACTGACACAGCTTTCCCAGCTTAAGTTCCATTGCTCCAAATACTCCGATGTCACCCGGAAAACCTCCTCTCCTGTTGTTTTCCCAGGCAGTTGTTTGCAAAACAGATAATTCTCTCTGATGGCGTCTCCGTCAATGAATCTCACGTTTGCCAACAGCTGTGTGTCCACTTATATCTGTTGATTCGTCAAGCTGCAGTGCAAACTTTCCACTAGTCACAATCTTTTCTATGACAGCACTCTCAATGTCTGCAGACATGTCTTCAATGCGTCGGCCAATTGTCATGCTTGAGAGCGGCACCTTATCGAATTCCGCTGCAACATCTGGTCCCGACATTACGTTAGCCAGGATTTTGGCTCCTGCCAACATGTATGTTGCCGCTGCATGTGGCAATTTTAACTTCGCCACAAGCTCTGCAATTTGGTAGCTAGCTTCCAGAGCTCTGTCATTAACCTTGGTGCTGGTGGTACTGCGTAACAATGCAGTTGTCTGTTTTGCGTTCTGTTTCGCCTTAGTAGCTTTCAAACTCACAAAATAGTCTTTGTCCTTTGTGGCGATTTCTCCATGGTGGGTCTCAAGGTGACGTTTCATCTTACTGGGAACCATACCACTGTTTGCAAGCTTGTCTCCGCACACGATGCACAGTGGAATAGCATTAGATGGGTCCCCCATAAAAGTGAAGCCAAACTTCATGTAGTCATCACGGTACCGTCTGTTGGCTCTAGTCGTCTTGCTTGTCGCCGTTGTTGTTCCCGGCGGCACGGCGAGGACGCTGGCGGCGGTGCTGTTGTGTGTGCTGCTGTTGCTGCCCTGTGCGGCCAGCTCGTCGGCAGGTCGAGGTGGCCCGGACACACCGGCAGCTCTGCTTGCAGGAGGATTTGGCGGCGGCAATGTCTTGTTGATGACGGCGAAATTTAGCGTCTTCTGGCCCTGGGTGCATCTCTTCTTTGCTAGTGGGGCTCTCATCATGTAGTAATAATACTGAGTGCCAAAGCATGTACCCCTGTGCCCCTTTATACAGTACCAGGTAGGACAACATATTTGCATTCCTATGGGTGATGGTCGCTACACTGAATGGACTCGGCTCGGGCGTGGCTGAGTGTGAGACGGATGATGGCCGTAACGATTGACGGACGATCGCCGCTCGCTATTGTTCTCGAGGGGCTGAGTTCACACTTACTTCAAACGGCGCGGAACACCTCAGCAGTACTCGCGGACCAAAATGGGTCCGTGTACCAGGGTTGATATTCACTGGACTAGTAGACCATCGGCCGGTCGTCGCGGGCACTCGCGCCTGGAGGCGCGACTCCTTGGCCTCAAGGTCTACTGAGTCGGCGCGCCTCCGTCATGGTCCAAAACTATACTTTATCGGCGGAAAAAAGAAGTTGACTGCGGCTCCTCCACCGGCAGTTCCGCGACTGCCGCTCCTCCACCGGCAGTTCCGCGGCAGTTCCGCTGCTCCGCCGGCAGCTGCCGCTCCACCGCCGGCAGTCACTGCCGGGAGCTGCCGCTCTTCCACCGGCAGTTCCGCGGCAGTTCCGCTGCTCCGCCGGCAGCTGCCGCTCCACCGCCGGCAGTCACTGCCGGGAGCTGCCGCTCCTCCACCGGCAGTTCCGCGGAAGTTCCGCGGTTGCTGCCGCTGCCGGAGAATGCACTCGCTCCTTCTGCAATATATTCGCTGTGACATCTGTGTGGCTGGACCACAAAAGAAGGTGTAGGACAATATGGACCATAACAGTGTTTTCATATGTTTAGTCATGTATACTACTGTACATTATTGCAGACAGTTTCCCAAAGCATATACAAAGTGTTTTGATTTTGTAATAATTACCCCAAATCATCTGTTATCTCTAATATTCACGTTTGAATTGTGCTCTAAACAATTATTTTAGTTTTATGTCAGGGACTATTCTTGGCTAGACTATTCCAATGAAGTTGTACTTTCAACTGCATTTAGACGTTTAAAAGTGACATGATTAACTGTGTAAGATAACCGATCTTAAGCAATTTTAAGTCTGGAAATAATTTTCATACTGTTCATAATTTCATACTGTACTGTACTGCTGACAATTTTGTTCAGTAATGTTTTTCCTCCCAGATACACATGTGCACACACACACACACACACACACACACACACACACACACACACACACACACACACACACACACACACACACACACACACACACTCACACACACACACACACACTCAGAAGCCCACCCAAATATAAATTTTGGAGTGGCAGGGAACAAGCCGTCCCCCTTCAGTAATTGAATTCATTCATTGATCCATTCAGCCACTGTGGCGTGCACTAGCAGCACCACTGAATGACATTTTTGTTTGGCCTCAAACCTCAAAACAAAACATTCATTCTCACTGTCCTGAAATGACACCCGCCAGCCTTCGACAGGCCAGCAGCCCTGCAGCTCTTTCAGTGTGTAACATCCCTGTGTGATGCAAAAAAAGGACACTGCCATGGGACCATGAACATGTTTTGTACTGTAAATGTACATCATCATAATGGTCGTTGCCATGGTGCAGCCTTGCTCTAACATGAAGGAGATTAGAGAGGCAAATGCCAAGACCATACTTCACTGTGCTCCATAATAATCATCTGTATCTAGAGAAGCATTATGTATTCCCTCATATCTCTCTCTCTCTCTCTCTCTCTCTCTCTCTCTCTCTCTCTCTCTCTCTCTCTCTCTCTCTCTCTCTCTCTCTGTATTATATTAAACATTCTCTTATCTCTGTTTCACTCTCTCTTTCCGACCCTCTCTTTCTTTCTCTCTCTCTCCCTCTCTCGCATTATACATTCCCTTATCTCAGTTTCTCTCTGTCTCTCTCATTATACATTCTCTTATCTCTTTCTCTCTCTCTCTCTCTCCCTCTCTCTCTCTTCTCTCTTCTCCTCCCTCCCACCATCCCTCCCTCCATTGTGCCTGGGGACTCTGGGCCCCTGCTGAGTGCGTTAACCTACATGCACACCTGTGTCCCCACAGACGCCCCCTCACCCACCCTCATCTGTCTAGCTCGCTCCAAGCTCTGTGTGTGTGTGTGTGTGTGTGTGTGTGTGTGTGTGTGTGTGTGTGTGTGTGTGTGTGTGTGTGTGTGTGTGTGTGTGTGTGTGTGTGTGTGTGTGTGTGTGTGTGTGTGTGTGTGTGTGTGCGCGTGCGTGTGCGTGCGTGCGCGTATATAAATGTCATATCAGAGAGTGCACAAGCTTCAGCTTTTTAAAATCATGTGGCTGAAGACAAACCAAACCAATCACGTGATCATTGATCTGAACCCTTAAATGGAACCAGCAGTTCTCTAACATAGAGAGTATGTAATGCATACTTATCATAATCATTACCATTATTATTATTATACAATCCTTTCTATTTTTATCCTGTGATTTGTGGCCAAACTCTGATTGTCAGCCAGGGTTGCTCATGTAAGAGCGGGTGTGAGTTTTATATACGGTAAAGAACCATGCACGAGTGTTGGAGGAATTACGGTAAAACCTGGTTTGTACTTTGTCCGTGCGACCCTGTGTCGCAGGGTGAACTTAGCCAATCTATAAGCCCACAACGCATCACATCCTCTGGGCCTTGAGGGCTTTTAGATCAACTATGCTCACCGCGCAACCTCTCGTACAAACGAAGTATAACCACGCTTATTGGAACGTCTCTGCATGCAGTCTGCCTCACGCGTCGTTGTTTTGGTTCAGATGGAACTGTAGTTATTTATTTGAGACGAGCTGACCTGTTATCGAGAGTTAAATAAAAGACCATTATTGGCGTAAATAAGCCGCCACAGCACGGAACTCTGTGAAATGAATGCCAGCAAGGACGGCTGGCTGTGTTGAAGAAAAACATAACGTCTTGTATTTGGGACTGTATAGCAGTCTCTATTCAAAGGCTCACTTTTTAAAGTATGTCTATGCTTGGTGTGATGACATCGCGTTCCGTTTAACATCTTCACAATCCAAATCATATCCATAACGTTACTCTTTATGTAGTGCAGCAATACTTTCCATGGAAAGGAGGTAAGATTTATCTCTCAGTCACAGCTTACCTCTTCAAATAGTGCAGCATGTTTGCAAATAAGTTCTACCTGAAAATGATGATAATCTCACACACACATAGTGCCTTGATACACTTGCCAAAATACACTGTTGACTGGTAAATGGTGTATTACATTTACACACACATTCACACACCGACGGCAGAGGAAACCATGCAAGGCACCAAGATTTGGGGTCAAGTGTCTTGCTCGAGGACACTGCAGCATGCATCCAGGAGCAGCCAGGGATCAAACTATAGGAACCTTACGATTACAAGACGGCCACCATACCTCCTTAGGCACTGCTGCCACCACATTGATTGATAGAGCTGGTATAGACACGCACGCACGCACGCACGCACGCACGCACGCACGCACGCACGCACGCACGCACGCACGCAGCAGTATCTTAATGATAGGACACACAGATAATGTCTTGTTAGTGTTTCGCTAATGAAAGCCAGTCTTCCTGAAGGCCTGGTTCTATTCAGTCAGGTTCTCTAATTACATCACCTTGACACAATCCAATCAACAGTTTGGTAACGATGTCTGGGTGTCTGTCTGTCTGTCTGTCTGTCTGTCTGTCTGTCTGTCTGTGTGTGTGTGTGTGTGTGTGTGTGTGTGTGTGTGTCTGTGTGTGCGTGTGCGTGTGTCTGCACTGTTCTCTACCTCAAATAACACTGCTATTGCACATACTGTACCATGCATTGCACCCACCTTTATGTTGTTATATGCCTACTTGGAGCTTCCATTGATTTCCATCAACTACATTCATTCCCCTGCTTTGTATCAGCTAACAGGGGCATGGGCTGGAACCGGAAAACAAACAGCCTAGGGCCTCATGTCCCTTTAAACCTCAGCACTTAATTATTACTATGACCATTTAACTAATGACCTTAACTGATTGATTGAATACTTTATTAGACAGATATGTTGCACGAGGTACAGTCAAACATTTGAGCTAAAAAGATAACACAAAAACAGTCCTGGGGACTTGTTTCCATTGTGATCCTACAGTATGTATTCATTTCATCAACATAGCATAACAATAACACAAAAATACAATATCATCAACAAATATAAAACACTATTTACATATTATGTACAAAGTAGAAAAAGGGAAAAAAGAAAAATAACTGTAGGCAGTGAATGCCATCACCTTTCAATTACTCTACCATGTAACCACTGGTGTTTAACTATTAACCCTAATAACTAGTACTGTAGCCAATAACCTTAAAGGGTTAGTTCCGATTTTTTTAGTATTTTCTGTAGGAAATACTTACCATTAATGTAGTGGTTGCAAAGGTATTAATTGATTGCCCGAGTCCCGTGGTCAGAGTTCTGGTCCGGTTCTGATGAATATGAAGTAGTTCCGGTAGATTAGTAGATTTGGTGGGGGCCGCTCATTAAAAATAAATAAAAAAAAAAAAACTAGTGTCATTTGTATTGTTGACCTATTTCTACCATATAGTGCAGGTTTCGTTCAACTTCGACCCCTCTGTCACATGGTAATATTAGTCCAGAATCACTGCGCCGCGGCAGCCTACTCACCCACAAAAGATATGACACAAAAAATAGTACCATGTGACAGAGGGGTCGAAGTTGAACGAAACCTGCACTATATGGTAGAAATAGGTCAACAATACAAATTACACTAGTTTTTTTTAATTAATTTATTTTTAATGAGCGGCCCCCACCAAATCTACTAATCTACCGGAACTACTTCATATTCATCAGAACCAGACCAGAACCGGACCAGAACTCTGACCACGGGACTCGGGCAATCAATACCTTTGCAACCACTACATTAATGGTAAGTATATTTCCTACAGAAAATATCTGAACTAACCCTTTAAAGGTAGAGTAAGTGATATTTGTATGTTAAAATAAGTTTTACTGTACATAGTTCTATATTCTGAGAATAATCAATGCTATAGAGTGTTTGTTCAGTAACAGGGGTCTCCTGTCCCTCCGGCTCTTTAGTGTACAGAAAATGCATTTTTAGGTCAGGATACACATTGTTAACCTGACTCCGTCAAATGGAAGAAGCTTACGACACACATTTTGTTTCACAGCCTACTTCCATCTGAGACTCCGGTAGCAGAATCGATGACAGACGGCGTTTTCATTATTTGGAGGGGGGTTTACCAGGCTAACACATTGTATCCCATCAGGAACGAACTGGGACACTATAAAATTTAAGCTGATAAACGGGTACTCTCTCCTGATTGGCTGAAATTGGCAAACCACCTGAAAATGTATTTTCTGTTAAAGAGCGACAGGGAGACCCCTGTTACTGAACAAACACTATTGTAGCTATGATCACTTATAGAGCTTTAAACTTTTAACAAAAGTTACCCTACGTTTGACTATTACCCAATCTTAAGACACACACACACACACACACACACACACACACACACACACACACACAGACACACACACCTTCACCAGCAGAATATCTGCTATCGGCGATATACGGTTGGAGGGCTTTGTTTCTTTTCTTTTTTTCAGAGAGAGCAATTACAGCACAAAACCCATCAGTTTCACTGAGTCTTGTTTCTGTCAGACCTTTCACAGTTTATTAAAATATAATTATTGCGCCTTTGGTCTGTTTCGTTCCCCCCCCCAACTGGCTGACTCATTTCTCATGCTAGCAAGCGGCGGCAATGTGTCTCTCCCTGCGATTTCTAATTGAGACAAGATTGTATTCATTTGTGGTTACGTCTCTTAACATCCCCTCTCATTTTCCATTCCATCTTGTACATTGCATTGTTTGTTGTATTTGAAAGAGAAATTAAAGGTTACTATCCTGTGTGTGTGTGTGTGTGTGTGTGTGCTTGTGCTTGTGCGTGTGCGTGCATGTGCGTGTGCGTGTGCACGTGCGCGTGTGTATGTGTACAGTAAGTCCTCAGTGTTAATGTATCTATTTGTAAGTCAGAGAGTGCGGGTCAATGTGGTCAAGATTTTACATTGTACGGAGCATGAATACTCAATGTCATGGCTGAATCTGACACTGGCCCTTGTGTAATGTGGCATAGTGAATAGCAACGGAGGTCAGTGTATGTGTATAGTGTTCCATGCTTCAGAATCACCTGCCCTCTTTCGCCTTCCCTGTTGTTTTCCTCCCACACTCATTTACTTGTCATCGATCCACACTCAGCTCGCTTGTTTAACGCCACAGTGCCATGCCCTGAAGCTTAGCCATGATGATGCATGCCTGTGGCACACACACACACACACACACACACACACACACACACACACACACACACACACACACACACACACACACACACACACACACACACACACACACACACACACACACACTTTGGAATCCATCCCATTGCTACCTT
This sequence comes from Gymnoscopelus braueri, assembly GCF_963280865.1. NCBI lineage: Eukaryota > Metazoa > Chordata > Actinopteri > Myctophiformes > Myctophidae > Gymnoscopelus > Gymnoscopelus braueri. The sequence continues at coordinate 42,882,368 of NC_137604.1, forward strand.
AATTCAATCTGGTCTCTAAATACATTTAACAGCCTTCTTGCAGTACGGTATATGGGCAAGGGGGGTGTATTGTGGTCCCTGCAGGGAGAGGGGAAATATCTTTTACATCTTCACCCAGCTGATGGCTGCTTAGATGGCATAAGTGTATAAGTGTATTAAAGTCAAAATGGAAGTGCGGGGGTGCAGTCTTGATCACCCACTCTTCCGTAGTATTCTAAAATTGGGTAAGGCAATAGTCTACCTTGATAGACCACTGTATGTGGGTGCTCCCCGGCACGTGTGTTTGTGTGTGTGTTGTACAGATCGATTTATAGTTTGATTGCCAAAGAGTTACTGACCTTTTGCGACTCACCCTGACAGAGTATTCGAATCTGACTTTCAATTTTCCTCTAATTACTTGGCAAACGAGGTCTGCTGTGTAAAGTGATGAATTACAGTGATGGCTAGTCGTGCCATCTTGTGGCCCATTCTCCTGACCCCAAATGGTGTTTCTCCTTTGACACAGCATTTGAGAGAACAAGTGGGCCAGCAACAGTGGCCAGCGAAGAGTGCTGTTTTATAGATTTGACTCAGTGGAATAAGGAACCTTATGCAACAGAAGTGTTGATTGGAGTGAAGTGCGACATCTAGTGGCTGAATGTTGTCTATAGCACCTTTAACCTGCATGCCAACCAGCTAGTGTGGGCGTACGGTAACCCCCATGAACGATGTAGGCCATTAATTACCACGGTGAGATCCTCCTATAAGACCACACGGCTCTTAACTGACGTACAGTGATAAAACCACATTCCAACATAAGAGGGAGGGGGGCGCTGCGCCCGGGGCCTTGAAGCCTGTGAAAGACCACTTAATCATGTCTTCTCCTTCTTTTTGCACGTTCACTATCTACGTTTGTGTGTAGAAGGTCATGTTCTATTATGTTTTGCAAAACCAGATTGACCTTCCGTTGACCTGCCATTCTCTTCCATATAAAGAAAAGAAAAACTCACAAGATGTATCTGAATATCCTGAATCCTTGACACGACATACTGCAAACATTGTCAGGTAGTCAAACAAATCCACGTGTTCAGATAAGACAGCACTTAAAGTAATACTAGGTAACGTTTTCAACAAAACTAAAGTTAAATTGTATATCTTTTGTGAGTGGCAAAAGTTTCACAACACCCACTCCATGAATTTCACCCCCGGAAGCCTTTTATTTATATATTTTCTATTGAATGTGGACTGGGGGGACTTTCCCGGGGAAATGACGTTCCTGGCCAACGTCATGACGTCGTGGCCGACGTCCCCAGGAACTACCGCAACGGTTTCCTGTTTGGCCAGGAACTATCGCGGTAATAACTAAAAGGAACCTCACGCTGATGTTAAGAGAATAGGAATAGAAGATCGAAAAAGAACAGAAAAAGAAAGCACAGCTCATGGTAACTAATGCTCCACTGGCTAAGAGAAACGATCCGTAGATAGTATAAAACAATTAAAAGATCGCTTTTTTCCGGTGAAAACGAATGGAATTCTGGGTAATCGAGGATTACGGAAATTGTATGCAGTGACGGTAGTGACCAGCAGAGGTTGCTAAAAATCGTTATTTGGGATTCTGCATTGTATAACTTTAACAGATGACCATTCAAGTGTTTGAATATCACATTACGCTGCTTCCTCTGTGAAATTATGAATCATTTTTGGGAGATAAAAATTGGCTAACCAAGCTAAAAAGAAAACCGACCCAGTTTCAATACAACACATGCAGTAGATTTTCTTTCTCCTATCGAGTATAACATACTGTACTCTCGGGCGTTGGCATGAATTTTACATGCAGACTAATTTTTTTCAGTCTTTGTTTTCTCTTGAAAGTGTGTGGCGCGGGAAATGAGACAGTTTGTCTTTGGGAAAATGCTGGAGGTAGTCCAAGCGTGCGTGTGTGCGTGCGTGCGTGCGTGCGTGTGTGCGTGCGTGCGTGTATGTGAGGATTTTTGTGTTTGGCTGTCTGTGTGAGGTCTCATGTGTGCCTGTGTGGGTATATGTTTGTCTATTTGGTGTACAGTATGTCGGTGTGTGAGACATCGGCTCTAGAGGTTTCCTCGACAACTCCCTCTGGCTCTTTGAACAATGCCCTGCAGTGTTGTCACATTGATTTGAGTCTGGCCCCCGCTGCAAAAAAGCACAATTATTGCTGAGTCACATAACAAAGTCATTCATTCCCAGTAAGCACCAGGAGCCGTCCGCTCGGCAGCTCTCAAAAGCTGGCTCTCCCCCATCGTTGTGACCCCCTGATTGGAACATCTGTCCTCGTCGGGCATTAACCGACTGGCACTATATTTAGCCCAGTCGTCCAGCTTTATATAGGTCAAGAATTCCAGCTTCATTCTCCACGGCTACGCTTGTGGGCCTTAGCGTCGTTCACTCAACTCACTTTGGTGGGCTGTACTGTAGCTTTTTGGCAATTACATTTGTCAGACCACTCCCATTTGCAGTTGTGGTGTATTATTCTAAACCAAGGGCTGGATAAACTCCTTCTGCTATTTGGCTGATATTCAGAGGTCTTACAATGAGAGCATCCATAGTACTGTGTCTGTATGTGCTCCCATTCCTAGCACCAACATTACAAGCAACCAGCAGTAAGGAGTACAGGACTAGGGCCACAGTGCCCAATGATCGTGTAATGCTCAGGTGTTTTTCTACGGTATTTTTAAAATCATGTGTCAGAGTCTGACTCTGTAGTCCTAGAACGTTTAATATTACGTGTCCACCAGCGTCCAATTTAGTGTTGACCGATGACAGCCTATGACACAGTTCGGGCTGTTCTGATATCAGAATGTGGCCGCTGTTATGGTGCACATATCTTATAGGCAATGTATCATACAACCTGACCATGAAGATACATCATATTATGCAGTCTGCCACAGCATGTAGGTATTGTCAATAACTTATGCCTGAGTACGACTGATATCGTACTGTGTATAATGGTCTTAAGAATGTGGTACGAGAAGAAACACAAGTAGGAATATCTATTAAGTGAGGTACGCTACATTATGTTTTATTTGATTTGATTTAGATCCAAACAAAGGTATTCCACAGTTTACGTAAACAGCAGCAAAAAGCAAATAGTTCTTGGTCATGTCTCACTGTGTTTTTTGTAGCTTCCTCCCGGCTAAAGATAAACCTGCCTTAAGGGCTTAAAGCCAGTGGTGCTTTGCTGTACTTAAAAGCCTGTCTGCTCTAAGGCTTCACACTGAGAGGCATCTGATAGCCACAGAAGTAAAGATGCTTTGTCCAAGTGTCATTGATGAACTTTCCTCACAAACTCTTTTTATTATTATTAGTATTATTATTTATTAGAGTCAAATGCAGTACAATTATCAATCCTTCAGCCCTCTCTTTAGAAACAATCCTACTATATAATTGGAGTAACCTCTGTCTGTCTTGGGTGGTGGGTGGGTCGTCGACCGGGTATGGGCTAGTATATATAATTGGAATATGCATATTATGTGTAACACTAACATTGTATTCTGATACTGACACATTGTGTCCATGTGTCCCTCCCAATAACGTGTTGCCTACTTGGAAGAAGCCCGTTCATGGGAGTGATTATGTTCACCGTATCGCAAGCCAGACTTTTGACTGTGTCATGACAGTTTCAAGAGCTGGCAGTTTAATTGGAGGGGTTTTTCACATAAAATGACCAACCATAAACCATAGTTTCTTTGGTGTGAAGTTTGTGGGCGGTCAAGTCTAAAATGGTACTATAAGAAACCAGACCTGCATGAATCAAAGGGATTTCTTCAGTGTAGACAATTGTCTCAGGTGTATTTGGGTAAGGTATTATCCAGTTTATTAACCGGACAGACTGATAATTACCATCTGGAAGAGTGCCCACACTCTTGACATTGTGGTTTCTTAAGGCTGAGACTATTCTCCGCCTAAACCCCAGGTAGAATATTTTTTTTCTCTCAGTTGGAAATCAATAGTCTTTGACCTAGGAAACATATTGGACACGTTTGACTCCATGAAAGAGACCTTGGGATTGGTCAGGTTAAAGCAGGCAGTTTTTTATTGGATTATAGGGGACTTCTTAAAATGAAGGAGTGGATCAGGGCCTCACCACTTATTGCTGTGCCAACGGTAACAGCTGCAGATTGTCACTATGACTCAGGCCTTAATTGATTGGCTGAAATCATATATCTGGACAGCCAGTTGCAGTTAAAGGCTCATTCGGTGATTGAGAGGTTTTTTGTCTTGTTTTTTCAAGTATATTTTTACCTGCTTGATTGAGTGTTGGTAATTTTATCCCTGTCGCCAATTTGATTAAGGTAGTGCTTAAAGTGGCCACATAGGATTCTATTGCAAGGCAGATAACCCTGTAGCAATGAGCAGAATTGGGTTTGATGTGAGCCAAAACACATACTGGTGGTGCATACTTGTTGAAATCACCTCTTCCTCTTGTGAATGCTCATCACAAAGCTTGGTTTGCCAAGTAAAAATGATTCTCGTTTGTTTGTGTTCCCACACCCACACAGTCATTCTATAGCTGTAGTCAGAGATTACTATGCCAGCAAAATATTGGCACAATGCGGCCCTATAGATTATCAAAGCTGAAGCTTAATATCACAGACTTGCACAGTTGCAATCATTTCACAATAAGAAATAACCATTATTTTCATGTTTGCACTGTAATCTTTGTAAATTCTATAGTTGTAATTATCTCCTCCAGGCCAAAGGAACAGAGATTATGCTTTTGCCTCTGCCTGCCTGTCTGTCTGTCTGTCTGTCTGTCTGTCTGTCTGTCTGTCTGTCTCTCTGTCTGTGTGTTCAGGGGTAATCTCAAAAACCATTGGACTGATAAGCACCAAACCATTCATGCACAGCCAGTAGACAAAGGAAGTACCTCCACATATATATTTTCTATTGTCTAGTCTCTGCTACTCTCGCTACAGATTTTGTCCAACACTCACAGAAATTGCTACACAGTATATCTAGAGTCATGTGATAATTATGTATGAAACTGAGTTTTTGTATCCCATATACCGACTGGCTATGATTGGCTTCCAACTTGCGTAGAGGCACAGAGGCTATAGAGCACCGAAGTCTGATATTACTGCCGCTAGAGGGCGCTATCCCTCTGTGTCACAGATTATTTCCCCAATAGAAATTCCCCATAGAAAAATCGCGTCATATAAGAACTCGGTTCCAAAATACAAAAATCACCCCAGCGATTTTACTCATATGGATATGCAGCATCAATTGCCGGTGAAAAGTACTCATTTATCCACGCGGGCAGACTTCTAGTACCCCCCCCCCCCAACCCCCCCAAAGAAAATGTCGTTTGGGGGTACAAATTCATGGGATTATTGTTTTTTTTTTTAAGCCCCCCCCCCCCCATTAGGGGTCCCCGGGCCGTGACCTACAGACACGGCGAAGGAAAACTATGAAGCCACAGCCACGCATGCAAGATGTTGCACATGAACTCTGCAGCCGCACTGAGGCGCTCCAACACAAACACTCTGACATTAAGCTGCACACAACAAACATCAGCAGCACACACAACATTCACCACAATGACAAACAAATTACGTCCACGCAAAAATAAGCGAGGGCTCGCTTATTTTGGGGTTCAAAAATCGTGGGATAAAAATTTCCCCCAAAAAAGTTTTTAAATTTTTAACAATGCATCGCGTCCTGCCGTTCTCCCTCTCTCTCCATGTCCTTGTCTCTCTCTCTCTCTCCCTGTCTTCCTCTCTCTCCCTCCCTCGTTCCCTCTCTCTCTCCCTCCCTCCCTCCCTCCCTCTCTTCCTCTCTGTCTCTCTCCCTCTCTCCCCCTCTGTCTCTGTCTGTCTGTCAGCGAAAATTCTCTCTCGCTGTTTGGCTGAGTATTCTCTCTCTCCCACCCTCCCTCTCTCTCCCCCTCTCTCCCCCTCTCTCCCTCTGTGCGCGCATGGCTGTCCCCCCCGCCCCACCCCCACCACACACACACACACACACACACACACACACACACACACACACACACACACACACACACACACAACACACACACACACACACACACACACACAGAGACGTGGACGCAACGGGACTTTTGAGATGGCCGTGCCCAAAATAGGTTCCCTTATTCGGATACATGCGTGTGACTGGCCGCCCCTGCCGGTTCTCTGAAATTTTATTTTTAAATAGGCTCTGTCATGATTAATTGACCACACATATGAAGTGAAACAACTACATTCTATCCAAACGATATGTTATAAGTAAATTCTGTGCGTCAAAGAAGAAGTTTGAGAGCGTTTTATAAGCGAAAATAAGAAGTGAAGGCACGCGTACCCTGACTCGCACAACCAACAATGGCTGCCGTTCGTCTTTTTCTAGGCTGCGAACTCGCCACCTGATTGGCCAGCTTTTGCTGTCAATCACAGAAAGATGAGCGACGTTGCCATGTCCAGGTTTTGTAAGCGTGAAGTGGGTGTAAATTGGTTAGAGAAAGTGCGTCGACGCATGCGCAGTGGGCAGCTTTGTGTGTTAGGTTGCTTGTTGCTCGCGCACGATCTGGCAACAGCGGGTTTTTTTGTCCTGAGTCCTGATTTTTTTGCCCTTTCAGCCAATGTCCCGATTGTAAGGTAGATATCATAAACGACACAGAGTAAAGGCCTTTGCAGACAGGGTGCGATTAGTCAATCAGTTTTTACCGCATGCAAAAAGACGCACGAATCGAACTGGGTTCGATCGGAAAAAAACGCATCGCCGCATCGCATCGCCGCACGGTAAATTCGGAGCCGGTGTGCATGAGGTCATTGAGAACCATGTGTTCATTAAAAAAATTATATTGTCCGTTTTTTCCGTGCGAAAAATCGCACCCTGTCTGCAAAGGCCTTCACATACCTGACAGAAAATCGCCGGGCTGATTTGTTTATTTTTGGAACACAGTTCTACTATTGCCTATGAGCACTTCTCATGCTGATGAAGTTTCAGTGAATTAAAAACCTGAAAACATCGAAAAGGTACTTATGGTGATACTATGGTGCCGATACTGAATGTATGCAGTACAGCAGCATCAAGCTATTAGGTTTTACACTCAGAGAGGGAATTTCATTTTATAGACATACTTTATAGACTCTTACACTTAGCGGTTACCGTACAGTGATGCACATGATTCATATGCATTGTAGCTCACACTGACGCAACATGGTGTGTTTGTATTAATGCCAAGTCATGCCACATCACCCTCCCCTGTGTCAGAAGACATGTTTGTAAACCGCAGAAAGGCTGCATTCAAAGTGAGCACGAAGCTCTTCCCTGATAGCTAATTGTTTTCTGAGCTGTGCCAAATACACCACAGGCGTTTTAAGCACATTATATTTGTCACTTTTGACAAAGCCGCCTGATTAAGTGCCGTCATAAAAAAGGGGTTGTGGGACCATTTAGATAAATTCAAGGAGGGCCGGGCTCACGGGCAAAGAGGCAATCTACAGACGGGTTTCCATGCCAACTCTGACAGACGGGGAGAGGCGGGTGACGGGTGAAAGAGATATGGAGGAAGTGGGGTGTGTGTGAGAGAGGAGTGCGTGAGAGAGATGGGAAGGAAGTAGGGAGGGTGGACAGTTGGCATGAGGGAAAGAGAGAGAGAGACAGAGCATGACAGAGTGAGAGAGATAGAGATGATTAGTTGAAAAGCGCCAGAAGGACGGAGGAATGAGAGAGGGGTGTAAAGGAAGGAGGGAGGGAGGGCCTCTGGCATAGTAGAAGAAACTTGGAGACTTGCAGATAATGAAAGAGAGTAGAAGAGAGGAGGAAACAAAGATAACTGAAGCGGAAGACAGAACAGAAGTTGAAAAATGGTGTCAGTAAGGTGAGGAAAAAGGGAGTTGAGCGAAAGGAATAGGAAGAGAATGAGGGTGGGGTTGCAAAGGAGTATAACAGCAGATAATGGGACAGTTGGGCTTCTTCTTCTTTCTCATTCTCAGCACTCAATCAGAGACTCTCAAAGTTCATTTGCGGCCAATCGCTGGCCATGGTGACAGATTGTAGCTCGCACGGCAGAGCGGGATATCTGCCAGGGAAGTTAACTTCTCTGCCTCCGCGACGTGATGCGAGATGTCTTTTTATTGAAACAAATATCACAGACGTGCCTGCAGCTAGCATGCTAATCGTAGACACAACGTGCGGGCAGAGCAGCCCTGTGGACAGGAGTTTCTGGTAATGATAGTGTGCCCTTCTGGGGGAGAACTCTTACCCGAAGACTTGAACCAACGCCAAGCTGATGCTACAACACCTGTTAGACCCCTCCCCCCGAAAAAAAGAAAGAAACCATGTGCAGAATATCTCTCTCTCAACCCGTCTCTTTCTCATTCCATCTCTCAAAGGACATAAATCAATTAGCTTAAGGAGATTTTCGCCAGGCCCTCCCTCTGTTTGCTCAAGTGGAGAGTTTCATTATCGGATGGAAGCCGGAGCAATCTTAAGAGTAGATGGCCACTGTCACATACACCCAGAGGTTTCACCATGTGAGGGCTTAAAGCCGCCCAATGAGACGCATGTTAATCTCCTTTCCCTGTACTACGAGAGGTGCAGCGAAGACCCTGATGTCGACACTCGCTGTTTGCTCAAAGTCAGGGTGACTTTCTCTCACCACGCTGCTGAGAGAGAGAGAGAGAGAGAGAGAGGGAAAGGGAGGGGAAAAGAGACACAGGCGGGGTAAGGGAGGGCAAGAAGGAGTGAAGGACGGGACAAAGAGAAAGAAAAGAACAGAAACGGAGAGAGAGAGAGAGTGACAGGGATAACATAGGGATGAGGTGTGAGGAGAAAGAGGAGAGGAGTAAACACTGAGACAGGTGTCTGGCAAGGGACGCTGATTCGATTGATCAGCCAACGGATGTTATTTGCTCTACTTTGGGGACCACTGTTAGACATTAGCGTTCCCAGCTTCACTTACTTAAGATCCCCACATCCCACAACATCCTTCCTCTCCTGTATCCAACTCTCTAGTCCCTCTCCTCTCTCTCTCTCTCTCTCTCTCTCTCTCTCTCTCTCTCTCCTCTCTCTCTCTCTCTCTCTCTCTCTCTCTCTCTCTCTCTCTCCCTCCCTCTTTCTCCATCCTTCTCATCCCCTTGGGGCATCATCCAGCTTTCTCTTCCTCTCGTACCCGACGAAGACAAATGGGCCTCGAAAGCATCCTCTTCTCCTCTGTCATCCCTCCCTTCTCTCTAGCTCCCCCCATCCGCTCTCAGGGGAGTCATCCCTCTCTCTCTCTCGCCATCGGACTGTTTTTGACTAATCTCTCTCTCTCCCCCATTGTCTCTCTTCCCCCTGCTTTCTCTCACTGTCTCTCTCACTCTCTGGACTGTTGCCTGTGATGTGACATCCCATAATTCCTGGCGGGTGGAGTGGGACAGAGCGAGTGCTATTAGGGATGGGTCTGTCTAGGGTCTCTCTACGAGATATAAGACTTTGCTGCCTTGATGTGGTCATTACTCTTATTTTTTCAATGTCTGTCTTAGTGTCAATACTATAGATTTTCTATCAGCTCCCTAATAATGCCACCATGGCTGGTGAAACTGGAATGGAGGCCTTTGCATGATATAAAAGAAAAATACTCCCTCTTGTCTGTCAGGGTACATTCATGGATTATTTGATGGACATTTTAAGTAGCCATATATGACGTTCCCTCTCTGAGGTACATATTGCCACTTTTCCGCTGGCTTCAACTGAAACCGCTGAGGTTTGGTCTCTTTCTGAATGGTGTTGAAGCCACAGAAAAGAAGCTTACGGTATATTAGATCAGTTAAATGTTAGTGTGTCATCATGTTTTCCTGCGAAGCACTGAACAGCTCCAGGGACCTTGAACACTGACCTTGAACTCTGACCTCTCTGCTGGAAGGCATATTTATTGGAAGCAATGAGCGTGTGTGTCTCCATCCATAACCCAACACCATCCTAGAAAAATAAGATTATACTGTATGCTGAAACAAAATGTTGCTGAGCGTGAGGTCCTTTTTTCTCTGCACCTTTGTATAGATACTGTATGTTTCTGCTTAAATAACAATCATTCTGATTCTAAATTCTGGGATTTGTCCAATTCGATTTGAACCAATTAGTGTGGCTGGAATTATTCAAATCACAAAATACACTTGAAAAATAGTGAAATGTGAAGACACATTTGATTTTGTGTGGCTAAATACAGTATTATCTTTGACACAACAGCTGTTGTGATAATTAAAGCTGTGATTACTGGACAATCTCTGACCTCTCTCCTACCTCAACCACTGCTGTCATTCAGTATTAGGTGTGAAAATAACAGAATGTTCTCGCACTTCTTAGACTTTCTATCATCAAACACCATTACAATTTCACCAGTCTTTGGTGCCATACCAGAAACACTTTTGTTTTGAAGTTTGGGGAGTCGGGGAGTGAGAGGGAAAGGACAATGTCCAATAGAGTAATGAGTGGACCTAGACGGAGAGAACAGCCTAGACTTTTAGATAAAGCTTCCCTCCTCTCTATTTTTATCTCTGTCTCTTTTTTCCATCTTTGTTCTTATCCCCACTAGCGTTGGTCCGTCTGTCCGTCCATCTGTCTAACACTTTGGTACTAAACAAGACATCTCTAAAACTGCTGATTTGATGGAATTTGATGTGCACCTTCATGCTCCCTGGATGATGAATCCCTACTGATTTAGATGATCTAGTAGCCTTTCCTTTAGCGCCACCCTTAGGACAAACATTTTAATAGTTTTCTGTTTAAAAGATAATTTGGAAGCTTTCAAATTATGGTACTGTATTTTATTGCAAGCATATTTCAAGCTTTTGCTGGAGTTTGCAATTTTAATCCTTCAATGAATATTTAATACTTCATTGAAGCCTACTGATTTGTCTACTAGATAGATTGTTGCACATATTTCCAGGTTCTGTTTGGCTCATCACCGGACATCTTTGAACCGTTTCCTGAATAGTGTTTGAAACGGAGAGCAGACACATACATCGATACAGAGTCCAGGGGACTGTCTGCAGAATTTGCCTTTCATACTCCAGTTTATGCAAAACGTACTCAGACCATACCAGCCCCATTTTATAGTAATTTCTCATGGACATGTCACGCAGGCACAAAAGATGACAGCTGCATGAACCTCCTAGGCGGTCCCCCGACCTCCTAGGGAACACTTTTCAATTCCACCTGCAAACCCCCACTGATAACGCATTCACCCAATCGAACCCACTTTGCCGTGGGTACGTTCCCCTCCCGCACTGCGCTTCATGCTGGTTTGCCTGTTTCCCCAAAATAGGCCTTCTCTCTGTGTGTGTGTCTATCCCCTTACTGTTACTCTCTCTCTCACACGCACACACACCCTCTGTCTCCTACTTCCTAGCTCTCTCCTTGGTTTACTTTGTTTGTGTCTCACTCTCTCTCTCTCCCTGTCTCTCTTCTATTTCTTTCTTTCTCTCAAACCTTAAGGCCTATATTCTCTTCTCTTCTTAACAAGTAACATCTGGCATCTAATTGGTCACTGCTACCTTCTCATCTCTCTCTCTCTCTCTCTCTCTCTCTCTCATCTCTCTCTCTCTCTCTCTCTCTCTCTCTCTCTCTCTCTCTCTCTCTCTCTCTCTCAATAAAAAAAATGTTCTGTAATAGATAATGGTCTAATATTTGCTTTGTTGTATGTATATTTGGGATTCTGAAACTGTTTTTTTGGCTATAATATTCTTTGACATATTCATTCCACCATTGTATTGAAAGGTCATGTGAGCTTAATAAAGTATAGCCTATATTTTTGTCTCTCTCTTTAAAGCTACAAAGGTCACATCATGTGAATGGCACTGTCTCCCTCTATAATTAACTTGTATTATTGGCATGGTTTACCCATACTTTTACATTAAATTGACAACACAGTGTGCAATAGGGCACAATACTTCAGCATCATATCAACATAATAGAGGAATGATTAGACTGCCAAGTGTGCGACAACAAACAATAGATGATTAATTGACTAATCTACTCTTTCTCTCTCTTTATTGCCCTCTCTGTCTTTTTCAATCTCACTCTTCCCCTCCTGCTTTCTCTCACTCCTCCACCCCTCATTACTGTCACACGACATTGTTTCTCTTTCCTTCCGTCTCAATTCAATTCAATCTCTCTCCTCTATCTGCAGGTCTTCGGATGGTGTGTGTGCGTCTGGGACAGTGGTGGTGAGTCGTATGATCATGGGGTGAGGTGGAGGATGTGGACCACATTACTACTGACCCTGCCAGTCCACAAGGTTAGTGCACGCTCACACACACACACACGCTCATCTCTCACACACACACACACACTTCTCAGAAGCTCTTCTCAGAACACCTTCACCGGCAGTAATTTGTCATTTCACACTGCAAGCAGAGGTAACATGGAGCGTATGCACTTTCAATATGCTCCCATGTTAATCAATGAGTGTACTGTATGTCTACACTCGACACAGAGCTCATGCATTCTTTCCCCAAAGTGCTCCAGTTTGTCACAGAACTGCACTATAGGAATAGATGTTTGTAGGAGTAGATGTTTAGCATCATTCGAAAACAGCTGCTCAACTTCCATATATTTTTTGTTTGGGGTAACGGTTCCACTGTGTAACCCTAACCCAAACTTTGGTTGAATATGGAAGTTTATACATTTTATAAACGTGAACAGTGAAGGCTCTGTGTCTAAGAGAACATCTAAAATAAAGCAACTGTAGGGATGGTTCGGTGAAATTACTTTAACACATATATGCTTATATATTTACAAGCTCACACACAAACACTCTGTTTCTGTTTCATTGGACTAGGGTCAGAGTGACAGACAGAGGTGAGTGGGTGAATCAATGTAAATGATCAGAACAGAAACACTATTATTTGTCTATAATTAGTCAATCAACTAAAGTATTGATACCACAGATATAGCCTTACCATTGATTGTTTTGAGAGGATCGTTACACATTTTGATGCACCAGCTGTGAACTGACTGATTCAGGGTCAGATGTACTGTAGCACACAGAGACTAAGGTAGAGATAGACGTTATCAGGCTCACTGCGCTGTAGATGAGGAAGTTATATAAATACATACTCAAATTAGGCTTTTCTATTTGCTAGCTGAGACGTGTTAAAACAGCACAAAACTATTGTAATTAGTTTGTCCGTCCGTTCGCCCGTCCGTCCTTTCGTCCATCCATGCATGCCCATTAGTGATGTGCGGGTCGGGTTTTTTCATGCCCCGCCCCGCCCCAACCCGCGACGGAACGCGACCCGCCTCAACCCGCCCCGCGAACCCATATATAAATCTATGGCTCAACCCGCCCCGCGACCCGCGGTGGGAATATATATATATATTATATAGCGCTCTTTTAAGTACCCAAAGTCCCTTTATATGTCTACAGTAGCACAACATTGTCATGGGCTGAATAAACAAGCATGTTGGTCAAAATAGTTTTTTTTTTTTTTTTTTTCCGTGGAGAGCGGCTGACCCGCTCACCCTCAGCCCGCATAATTTTCTCTGAAATCCTGACTCGACCTACCCGCGCCGCGGGTTGACCCGCGGGTCACGCGGGTTACGGGTCGACCCGCTCATCACTAATGCCCATCATACTCTCTGTAATTCTGTCCACCAGAGGGTGCTGAAAACACAATTCAACTCTGCATGCCTCTAGTTTGCCTTTTGCTAAGTATTTTAGTATAGTAAGTATATAAAGAAAATGAGTGACAGAGTGAGACCGAGGGGCAGGGAAAGAGAGCTGGTTGTGTGACAGTTAACTGACAGAGAGACAGAGAGTCTCTACTCTATACCTGCTGTATCTTTAATGCTTATAGGATTAGCCTGACACTACTCAAGTGGCTCAATGAGATTCATCAAACTTCAGTAAATCCTCAGGGATTGTGTGTGTGTGTGTGTGTGTGTGTGTGTGTGTGTGTGTGTGTGTGTGTGTGTGTGTGTGTGTGTGTGTGTGTGTGTGTGTGTGTGTGTGTGTGTGTGTGTGTGTGTGTGTGTGTGCGTGCGCGCACATGTACGTATGTATAATACCTCACTGTGTCCGCCTGTTTGTGCTGTATATTTATGTTTTCTTTGTCACTATGTGCTAAAGCCTGTGACTGACTCCAACTGTATATTATTACTGTGTCGTATGCTATAGAGGCACATATAAGACAATAAGCCAATTTGGCGCAAACCCTTTGTAGTGCTGCCGTAGGATGTTGTTTTGGATTAGACGGTCTGATGGCATGTGTGTGTGCCTAATGGTGTACCGTAGAGTACGCGTGTTAAGACTCTTGACCGATGGCACAATTATCCAGTCTGCCGCTAGCACTCTTTGGTTTTGCCGCCATGGGATTGTGTGTTCAGCCAGCACTGGAGTGCTGTGTTCATATAGCCAGGAAATTGTAGCGGATACTGTAGTGTAGATCCCTACTGAGGCTGTCACACCCCCTCCTCCACCCTCCTCTCAGCTAATCCCTTCCAACACATGCTACCGTACTGCTCTGCTCTGCATTGACTCACTCATGCAAAGCGGCTAAGAGAGACAGGGGCAGGAGAGAGAGAGAGAGAGAGAGAGAGAGAGAGAGAGAGAGAGAGAGAGAGAGAGAGAGAGAGAGAGAGAGAGAGAGAGAGAGAGAGAGAGAGAGAGAGAGAGAGAGAGAGAGAGAGAGAGAGAGAGAGAGAGAGAGAGAGAGAGAGAGAGAGAGAGAGAGGAGTACTGTGAAAGAGTCAGTGAAGAAGATAGAAAGGACAGAAAGCGAGTGTATAGATGTGTCCTCCCTCACGGATCATCATTAAACTGAAGATTGCTTCGTCCAAATGGGGTGCCTCCCCTCCCGAAACAAACTTGTATGTATTATATGGCTTCATTTCAAGTCTCCTCTCTGTGGGGTTCCCACATGGACCCCATGTTAAGCACTTAGAACAAGGATTGTTTGGTTGTATGGAGACGAGAGCAGCTAGTAGGAGCAATGCATGAACCATAGCAATGTTGTTATGATGTCTTGAACGCAGAACTGTACATACACTATGCACATGTAAAATGTTCATTGTTAATTCACAAGCAGGCATGTACAATACCCCAGTGCTTTTCCTGCAGTACATTTAGTTTGTACATTTACATGCAAGCTTGTGCATGGGTGCACCCTGTGTAGAGTGTGTTACATGTATATGTCCCTGTGTGTGTGTGTGTGTGTGTGTGTGTGTGTGTGTGTGTGTGTGTGTGTGTGTGTGTGTGTGTGTGTGTGTGTGTGTGTGTGTGTGTGTGTGTGTGTGTGTGTGTGTGTGTGTGTTCGTATGGGTGCTTGCTTTCTTGTGTGCCTGTATGCGTGTTGCAAGGGTAGTGCTTGCATGTATATTTGAGTGGTTGTGGTTTGAGTGTGTTCGAGTTGTCTCATCTGGTATGTTTGTTTTTGGCTGTGTGTGTGTTGTCACAGCATGTTTGCTAAGATAAGAGGAGGGAACGGGAAGGGAGGGGACTTTAAGGAGCCCTGATCACTGACTCTGTGAATGGGTGAATTCTCACTCATGCATTGCTGTCACAAATAAAGACAGCATTCGTTTTTGAACCATCAATAATTACAACTGGTATATAAACAGGCATCATAACGTATCAGTAAACTGCTGAGGGGGACAAAACTAAAGAATCTAATCTGTGTTGTGTCCTAGTCAGTACATAGGGAGTGGTGATGTTAGCTCGATGTTGAAACTGTCTTGTGACATGTTCATACAGTAGGTGCCTAACTTTCATCAGATCCCCCTGGGGATCAAGGGTTTCCATGGATTATGGCTGTGGAGTGTGGAAACAAAGCTTGTTTTTATTTATTTACACCGAATATGGCCACTGAGATCTGGCATAATACAGTACCCGGGGAGCAGTTAGGGATTAAGTGTCTTGCTCAGAGACACTTAGACACGTAGATTGGGCGGACTGAGGGAATAGCCAGCGGGCAAACCGGAGGGAACCTTCTGGCTCCTTGACAGCCTCTCTACCCAGTCAGCAATGTCCGCTGTCTTGTCTTGTTTCCTCTTCTCTTCTTTGATATTTGAGCCAAAAAGCCAAAAGCTATTTCTGTGTGTGTGTGTGTGTGTGTGTGTGTGTGTGTGTGTGTGTGTGTGTGTGTGTGTGTGTGTGTGTGTGTGTGTGTGTGTGTGTGTGTGTGTGTGTGTGTGTGTGTGTGTGTGTGTGTGTGTGTGTGTGCACACGTGTGCGCATGTGCGTGCGTGTGTGTGTGATGAATTGAATAACCCATTGAGCCCAGAAGAGTAGAGCCTGTACTTAGTTGCTATTCTAACTATAAATCGGGCATTAAAACATCAAGGTTTGAGTGAGCCTTGATTCTCATTTCCGTTTCTCTTTATATGCTCAAGGCAGATGTACCATGCCCACATGTTCTCCTACCAGCAAACACAATGAACTCCTCTTACAACCATTGCCCTCCTCTCACTGTTACTGGTCACTGTTCTCTCCTTTAGCAATGACCGTGCTTGCTTACCTCCACAAGGTATGCATTATCTATCTTTTGTGTGTGTGTGTGTGTGTGTGTGTGTGTGTGTGTGTGTGTGTGTGTGTGTGTGTGTGTGTGTGTGTGTGTGTGTGTGTGTGTGTGTGTGTGTGTGTGTGTGTGTGTGTGTGTGTGTGTGTGTGTGTGTGTGTGTGTGTGTGTGTGTGCGCGCGTGCGTGCGTAACTCTGGATAGATGCATCTCTCTGGTTCAAGCTCAGTTGTCCTGAGCCGGGAGAGGTGACAGTGGTTGTAAGATTGTCCCACAGGAGCGGCAGCTCGATCAGGGAAGCGGGGGTGACAATAACACTGACACACACACACATAGACATGCCACTGCTGCTTTGATAACGCCCCCCCGGAGCATCAAACATCGTTGATAGATCGTTTGGTGGCATGTTGTCACCGTCAACCTCCTGCCTCGCACACAAACACCCTCAATTAGGCTATGTCCAACCGACCATGTGTGCCGCTGTGTGTGTGTGTGTCCGTGTGTGTGCGTGGGTGCGTGCGTGTGTGCGTGCGTGCGTGAATAATGTACCCCCTACCTGGTGTAAGTGAGATAAGAGTGAAAAAAGAGAGATGGTATCAGACTACAATCACTTCTGACACGCAGCCTGATACCATTCAATGTGTTATTATGTACACTATTAACACAATTACTGGGAATAATCAGGTTATTGCAACAATGTGTATTTAGTGCAGCAATAATAATAGTAATAACAACATATTTTATCATGTTAAAAGTCTCTAAATCCCATGCTCACTGTGTTGTTGCTTGTACAGTACATACGTCCTGTAACCAATGTGTTATGTCTTATTAAGAAACCTGAAGAAAATCTGTCAGAACAATTTGTGTGATATAAATCGGGAAAAACATAATCAGGTTTTGCTTACCGTAATCAGGATCATATCCCGTTATTTTTTAAATTCAGATAACATTGTTTATATGACCATTTCAATAACCAGAGTATTGGGCAAGAGATGCATATTAGTGTGCATTTACTAATGCACTCGCTGTTCATTGTTACATAGTAAATTTGGTTTTAGTAGTTGGCTACAGTATGTATTTACATGGAGGCATTTAGACTTACATCAGATACTACTGTGGTGGTAGTGGGCAGCTCTCAAGTATGAACATGTGTATGTGTAAAGCAGGCCGCTGTTGGAAAACAGTGTCAGTGTTCAATCAGCTGGATGTGCTGTGTAAAGGTCTAAAAAAGACCCCCATGCTTGATTTCTTCCGCTCTCTTGACACGTATATTTTGCACCCTTGTTGAGCTGTATCGGATTTGAATTCTGCGTAACCTACATTGTTGCATTAATCAAATGCAGTGTTTACTGTGTACGTATTTCACAAGTTCTGCTATAACCTTTGTTTTGATCAAGAACATGTTCTCAGTCACTCGTGTTTAGATAAATTCATCCATTATCCCTTCCCTTTTGTGGCATTTGCATTATTGCATCTCCAATTTAGAATTTAGAATTTAGGACTTTAGCACACGTTCTTATCCAGAGCGACTTACAAATTGCAGGGTCATAATAACTAGTCAACAATCAACAGAGTAAATGGTCAAATCAATAGAGTGCAAAGAAAACAATTTAGTGCTACTATGTAACCAGGATAACAGCAAAACATCAAGCATACAACAATATGCTAAATAATATACTCAGCATTTGTGGACAAGCAAACAAAATATGTTGATCTACATATTATAACATGAACAATTAACCTACAGTACACCTGTAGAACTAGCATTTATCATCAGATGATCAATACGGATGATGCTATGGTCGAAGGTGTCAAAAAGTTGCTCACTCGCTCGCTTGCTCTCTCTATCATTATGTTATTATTTTGTTGTGCGAAAATAGTAGTGTTTGTAGATGGAGTTTTGAATTCCAAGCATGATATGCTTTTAGATAACCTCACTGATGTGTGTCTCTCTCTCTCTCTCTCTCTCTCTCTCTCTCTCTCTCTCTCTCTCTCCCTCTCTCCCTCTCTCTCTCTCCAGTGTCCCCTGGTGTGTGAGTCTGCGTCCCATGGCTGCATGGACAGAGACTGTGGTCCTCTGACAGGCCCCGGTAAGTTTCGGTTCCCCTCAACACCTGTCATTTGACGCCGTTCCTTACACAGTTGCCACGGTAACCTTACAATCAAAGGAGGGGTGGAAAAAAGCCACCCTGTAATTCTCCTTCTCTGAAATTATGTTGAGTAACGTAATTACAAAACAGACCAAAAAAAAATAAAAAAATTACTTTAGTTTTAGTCTTTGTCAATTTGACAAACAAACAAGCATGAGGAGGCCTTGGTGCATATGTTTATTGAGATTGGGATGTGTACATGACTTCTTAAATCTTATCCCAGACAAATAATTACATTCATAAAAAATATATAATATTAATGATAATAATAAATCAGTAAAACTAAAACTACAGTAACTGAAACTAAACTGTATTTAAGAAAATTATTAAAACAAAACTATAATAATGCCATTTATACACCTACCCAGTGCCACTGGCTTGAAACAACTTATTATAATACAACATGATGCTAGTTAACCTATAACATTGTCCATCCTCACGCTAATGCTTATATGCATCTAATTATCATTGTGCTGCCCTTGGCTAACCTTTTGCACTAATGAGATTCGAGTTCTCAACTGAGGTTTCCCTATTTGATTAAAGAACTTGTATTATTCCTGCTTGGATTAAGCCGGAGGGCGCTGGGTTTGCCTCACGAAGAGAGAAAATGGGAGGGTAGGAGGAGGAGGGAGAGAGAGGGAGAGAGAGAGAGAGATAGTGAAAGACTAAAAAAGAGGGAAAGAGATAAGAAACAGAGGGAGACAGCAGAAGAGAGAAACTAGACAGATGGAATGGAGAGAGAAGAGAAGAGAAGAGATGGTGATAAAGGGCATGGAGAACAGTAGCGGTGGGAGGGTTTCTGTCTGTCTGCTACAGAGTTTAACAAGTCTTCTCTGTTCTGTGTAGACTGGCTGAAGACAAGCAGAAGACACTGTGCCAGCTGTGAGAGACTAATTAAGAGACTTGGAACAAAAGAGAGAAGGAAAAAAAGCAGCCACACTCCCCACATTTGTTATCTTCCAGTCAGTGGAAAAGGAGGAAAGAAAAGAAAGGAAGCGACCGCTTGTTGAGAAAACGAGAGATATAGCCGCAGTAGTGAGAGGAGAGAAAGATGAGACTTTGAGAAGGTCAGGGCTCCTGCTGCACTCACGCTTCACAACCCTCATTCTGAATGGTAGAAGAAAAAGGGAAATGGCCTAATCTCCTCCGACTTTATGTTTGACGTACTGTAGCACACTCGCCTTTATTCCATCGCATATTTTTTTTTTTGTCTTGTCTCTTTTATCTGGCTTCCCGTCAACCCCCTACTCCTACTCCTCCGCCCACCGCCCCACCGTCCGTCGCCGTGGTGTCAGTGCCACTTTACTGTTCCCGTGGTGATTAGCTAGCGAAGCACAGCCTGTGTGTGTGTGTGTGTGTGTGTGTGTGTGTGTGTGTGTGTGTGTGTGTGTGTGTGCAGGTGCGCGCAGCTGCAGCCCGTCAAAACAATAACCTCCCCCTTCCGTGCAGACGAAGCCAGCTTGACTTAATGCAATTTATCTCTCCACTTTTAATACATTTCTAAATGAATGTAGCAAATTGTGTGAACTTGCGTGTTTCTAGTAAATATATAAAGAAGCACAAACTGGCACTTCATGCCTTTCAGCTTTCCACGTTAAGTACAGTAAGTATTTTTCAGAGTGAGAGAGTGGGATTGGAAGTGGTTAGTGGGCTTGGAGGGGAATAAGGGTGGGGCCATTCGGCTTCCGTGTTAAAGGTAGGGTAAGTGATATGTTTTGGTATTTTCTTTGGTATAAGTACTATATTCTGTTATATTCATGTTTAATAAACAGCTGGAGAGACATGGGAGACTCCTTTTACTGAACACACACTCTATAGCAATGAGTACTATCAGAATATAGAGCTATTTAACACTTATTTTAACCAAAGTAAATCACTTACCCTACCTTTAAGTGGTCAGATGGGTGGGCCCCAATCGGTTGTGTTCTGGCTTGGATCAATGGAACTAACATACTGATATCTGTATCACAATGATTTTCAAGGTTTTAAAGAAGAATCATATTAATGTTATATTTTCATTAAAATCTTAGTGTTTTGCCAATTATTTGGGAGCCCACTTGAAATATCCTCACGGCCCACAGGATGGGAATCATTTCCTTAAAAGGTGTCCTCAAGGTTGAGGGAGCGGAACCACCCGATTGGCCGATATCAGATTAAAAAGGCAGTAGACGGGGGGGGAGTCAAAAGTTAATCCACTCCTCTGCAATAGGAGGAGCAAGATGGCACTCATCTCACCTCTGACTGCAAGTTAGTCCAGCTTCTCATTCAGCCATTCTCAACCTGTGGGCTGTGAGGCTATTGCAAGTGGGCCCCCAAATAATTGTCCAGATGTTATTGATAATATAACTAAAATATTAAAAAATAAAATGACATGGCATCTTTTTCTTTGAAACCTTGGGGGCTTTCATTGTGATACCGTTAAATAGGAATACTTTGTTAGTTCCATTGATCCAAGCCGGAACACAATTGATCATTGAAAAAAACATGCACTGAAAATGCACGCGGCCCACCCATCTGACCACTTAACATGGCAGCTGATAGGCTGCCGTGTGAAGTGGTCAGATGGGCAGGTGGTTGAACGCGTTTGAGATGATCCAGAAAAGGTTGAGAACCACTGTTCTAATTACACTGTGGCTTTTTTGGGGGGGGCGGGGGGTATTTTGAGGTGTTGATGGGTTATTATGATGCTATATATGCACACACAATGTGCCTGCCTATGTGCAAAAATATGCTATCAATTCATTCATTTCAATTCATACAGGGAATATTTATCCTGGAACAACAAAGAAACTTCAAAAATATTCACTGTTATTTCTTAATCGCTCTCCACAGAGAAACGATAAAGATGCCAATGCACAGTTGACTTACTTTATTAAACGGACCAGATCCAGGTAGCATCCCTTGACAATTATGAGCTTGCCCACAGCCCAGGGCCAGCCGCTGGCATAAGCAGTCTATGCGGTTGCTTAGGCCCCACAACCACTAGGAGGGCCGGGGGGCCGGAGAGCCTGTCATAGTCACAGAAATTGTTCAGACTAATTGAGGAACCTGTGAACATTGGCACCTCAGAAGATCACACTTTTTGAGAAAGCTAGACCTTTCTTTCTTCCTGTGACGTCTAGCTCCTGTTCAGTCATTTCTGGTGATGGCAGATCAGCTTTATTAATTTCCAATGAAGATGTCTGCTCTTACACCTTCCTGGCACTATAAACAGATGGAACTAGCTCAAGCAGGGTTGAGGAGATGTCTTATAGGGAAGTAAATTGGGCATCAAACTCTGGTTAAGAAGAGGAGCAGTCATATACTTGCAGGCAATCAAAAGGTGTGATCCTATATGTTCTACCTGAATGTTCACAAGATTCTCAATGAGCCTGAACCCTTACTGTGACAGACTGCGACAGGTATCTCAAATGACAGGTCAGAATTATCAGTCTGGCCAAATTGTTCAAACTTGCAGTGGTGGACACAGTCACAGTAAGTAGGCCTACACTTACAGTACTGTACTTAAGTATAGAGTATCAACAGCTGATACTATACTTAAAAGTAATGACAACCTCTGTATAAATGTAATGGAGTCAAAAGTATATTATTTGTCTTAGAAATGCAGAGTAAAAGAAAAGTAAAGCGGGCATTATGGTATATTTACAGCACGTTTCAGAATTGAATAATTGTGTGCATGTGATTTGGTGGTGTGTTTTGAGGCCACATAGATCTTGCTCTGCCACACCCTCAAACACCAGAAGACATTCACTCGAAAGACAATGTAAGGTGTCGATGTGTAACTGTGTGTTGAGTGTTGGCATGTATGAACGTTGCTTATTAGACCCAAATTATCAGAAACTGCTATGCACGAATAAATGCATGTTTTTTTGTGTGTTTTACTAATAGACTATTATTCATTTCAGGAAACTAAATATACAGGAAATATATACATTTATTTTTCTGATTTCAAACCCTGCCTTCACCCCAGCTCACTCACTTTCCCTCAACAGAATGCTCCTCATGCTCCAAAATATCCAATTCCTCTGACACCAGTGATAGTGAGCCGCCTTTTCCCAGATTTTTTCTCATCACCGGCCTCAATCTCATGCCACAGAAATATCATAAAAAGCTTGGATCACCAGTCACCACAGTACTTTAAAAAATTTATTCCTCTTCCCACTGCACACTTACTCTCTAAAATTGTTCACAGCTACTTGCTCCCAGAGGGATGATTATAGTTGAGGACCCGCTACGTTTAGGCTGTCATTGACAGCAAACGACCAACTCGTATGCTCTGTGCCAGTGGGCCCTTGTAAAAATCACCCACCCTGACAGATTATCGTCCAATTAAAAAATCCACCCCCACTCGCCCATCCATCGGCCCACGCCAGAAGAGGCAGGACAACCACTTACCTTTAACAAGCCGTTGACTTTTGCATCGGGCCTAAGGACTCCCAGTGATGAAGCTCTCACGTAAATTAACACCACATGACTTTGAAAATGACGTAAGTCTTAGAGAGGTCTGATAAGCCAGTGCTGGTTGGATGTTCCTGAAGCACTGCAGATATGCCGTCTGCTAACACTGCATTCAAGCCTTCATGGTGACTGTGTACCCAACACACACACACACACACACACACACACACACACACACACACACACACACACACACGCGCACACACACGCACACACGCACACACACACACACACACACACACACACACACACACACACACACACACACACACACACACACACCAAAAGTTCTTCAGCTGTAATGGAAGCGTGTTGCAGCTTCAGTGCCCTCTCTGCATTGTTGCAGTTTAACGTGCTTGAGTGTTGCACCACTGTTGCACTACTTGTTACGCCAAATGCAGCCAATCTGAATGCCTACAACCTCATCACTTGGACCACACCACATCTGTCTACAAGGCAGAAGGATGAACTGAGGCTTAGCCACTTCACTCTTTTTCAACACCGTGGTGTGGGGCTCTGTTATAAGGTTGTAAGAGGACAGTGCAGGGGCTCTATCATTATTCTTTATAGACTAGAAGGCAAAATGAAGACAGTGGAAATTGCTCTGTCTCCAACTTTTAAATCCAACGAGAGAGATTTTTCACTGGCACAGTTAGATGGTTTGACAGTCTTGCAGCTCAGGGGGGGGGGGGGTTACTAACATTAAAACCATGGCATTCACACTTTTAACATACTGTTTGAAAGTATATGCCCATGTCGTACTTGTTTACTGTACCATATACATAGAGTACAAATCCAAAGACACCGCTCATACTGTGTAAACACACTGAATTACATTTACATCACAATGTAATTAGTTGGTTTACACATCTGGAAGGTGTTCTTGGTCTATTGGGTGGCAGAAAACACTTCAGAGGGTCCCATTAGAACAATGTTTGATGTTCGAAGTTCAGCAATGGAATGCAGTCAATTATCTCGAGGCTGTTGGTTTAGGTGATGGTAGTAGTGGTCTGGTCAGGTAAATTTCTGCTCTTGAATGGATTAACAAAAACTTTAGGCAGAGTCAGATGAAATTTCTTCGAGATTGCTAGTTGGTTATTGGAAGTTACTTCAGGTTACTTTGTGGATTACTGATTACTGTGTTTTTAACGCTGCCCAAAGTTTCTCCATCGACAACACATACAGTAGATTCCATGAATGTAAGCAATGATGTCATAACGATGATGTAATACATTCTAAGTATGGTGTCTGTGGGGAGAAGGAACACGAATTTGGCAGCGGCTGGTAATATACATATATTTCAAAATGCAAACACAAACATGAAAATAGGAGCTGTAGAAGTCTGCATCAGTATAATTTATACAGTAGACATAAACTATTTTTAAATCAAGGACGGAGAAATAGCCTAGACATGCCTTTCCTTCTTACACATAAACAGCACGCTATACAACCTACACAGCAGCCTCATGGTGATCAGAGAGAAGGCAGAACTAGATTGAGCGAGTAGGAGAGAGATCACAGTCACGGCGTAGCCTAGTACTATAGAAACACCATGAAAGACAAGCTGGGGTCTAATAACACTGTGGCTTCCCTGTGGATGTCTTGCCCAAATACATAGGGATGGTGGATCTGAGATTATGAATGACCAAAATATGAATTTTATATTTTAAATATTATATTATTATAAATTCACACACAAAACGGTATTCACAATATCTGAAAAATATTCCGTTTGAATCACTTCCCTCGGCCTGCTGGCAGCGTGCGCAACACATTTGCGAGATTAGCCACGTACAGACAGTTCAGACACACTGACCGACAGACCCTCTTCTAGACAGCTTGCACCGTAGTTGCTACCATCTACAAAACTTAACGTTAATTTGATTTTGCTATTTTGTCTCATCTGTTTAAGAAAGTAGGTAGCTGATATATTGCACTTTTACCTTAGCGCTAGGTATACTCTTGGTTGCTTGTTTTTGCAGGAAATGCACTTAAGACTTCTGGTGATTAGTAGTTTCGTTCCCTACCTATGTTGAATGCACTTATTGTAAGTCGCTTTGGATAAAAGCGTCTGCTAAATGACTGTAATGTAATGTAATGTAATGTTAAGGACCATGATGTCGTCAACTCCTACAAAATATCTACCAGGCCTATGGCTTGACCCAAGGGGTCCTTGATGGGGTTAAATTATTGATAGTTAGGAACCAAATGGACCCTTACAGGTCTGTACACTCAGAGTTTAATTGAAGCTGAGGATTTTACATGCAGTGTAGATTAGGGTTCCTGTCTCAGAGATAGAAATCGAATCATATGGGGGTCCGTGGCCTAATGAATATCAAACGGGGGCTTCGTGAAATGAAAGTGTGAGAATCATTGGCTTAAACCAACTATCAGCACAACAAAAGATTCCGTCTAAGTCATCAAATTCAAAATCACCTGCTGCACATTTTTACAGTAATGGCAGCGAAACATATACACATTTTGAAAATATTTAGCCTTACCTGTAGAGGAAGAGACGTTGAGGCTCGATGTTGAACATATAGATTATTCTGCATGTCTTCTAAAATTGAATAGGGGTACCTGCTTCCTTCCTCAAACTGCATCTATTGGTGTGTGTGTGTGTGTGTGTGTGTGTGTGTGTGTGTGTGTGTGTGTGTGTGTGTGTGTGTGTGTGTGTGTGTGTGTGTGTGTGTGTGTGTGTGTGTGTGTGTGTGTGTGTGTGTGTGTGTGTTGGGGGGGGTAAAGGCTGTTTCAAGTCGCATAGCATTCTTGGCCTCTGCTGCCAGCATGTTGATAAGCGCATTAGTGCCAGGAGCTTTCTTTTTCTTTTTTCTCAGTTTCTAGCCTTGAATTGCTGCTGTTGGCCTCTCTCTCTCTCTCTCTCTCTCTCTCTCTCGCTCTCTCTCTCTCGCTCTCTTTCTCCCTCTCTCTCTCTCTCTCTGTCTCTCTGTCTCTCTCTCTCTCTCTCTCTCTCTGCAGGCGAGCAGGAAAAAAAAGTTAAGTGAGGGGGAGTGCTGACTGAATTTGAATAGATTTTAATGGGGTTTGCTGGGGTTTACCGAGCAAAAGTTCGAACATGAATCAGCTCTTTTTTACCCCGTCTGTTGTCCTATAAACAAGCAATTAAAATGGAAATGGAAGCAATAATAAGGGATAGATTAATAGAATGAGGTCTCCTTTATTTATTTTTTTTCAAAGTCCTAGGCCGCCGTGGGTGCGTTTGCGTGCGCGTGTGCGTGCGTGTGTGTGTGTGTGTGCGCGTGTGGAGGCTTCTGGAAAGATGAGAGACAGCTTATCTATGGCAGACACCGTTAT
>NC_137604.1:42911243-42941243 GCF_963280865.1 Gymnoscopelus braueri
GCACAAAACCAACTGACGTAGCTTTCGGGTAAGAACAAAAATCTGCCGGTTCAATATACTGCATGGTAATACTGAGAGGGACCACTGTCCACTCTCAGAGTTAAATTATCGCCTGACTTTACTGTGCAGTGGCATACTGCTATACAATGTACAGTACTTGACTACTTTAAATTCATTGGTAAATGGATCTTGAAGACCTGATAAGCTGTACCGTGACCGGAAACCTGGTCTCATGCCAGAGCTGCCTGAATTAGTTTGTATAAACTAGAAATATGTCAATATTTGAATAAAAAATAAATTTCCTCCTAAATGTGGACCATGTCAAGTCATCCGTCATCACACCAGTATTTTTGGCATAAACATTACTGTATGTGGTTGTTTAACTCCACAACCACTAGGGGGGCTTTATCACACACAATGTTTATTTTCACCTAATTAACATTGTTTTCATATTTTAATTGTTATTTATCCAAAATCTTTCACAGCCTTGTGGTTTAGTTGTCTCTGTATTAGTGATGCGCGGGTCAGGTTTTTATCCATAATCCGCCCGCCACGGAGCCTAACCCGCCCCAACCCGTCCCTCAAAACAATATATAAATCAACGACCCGGTCTGTCCCGCAACCTGTAAAAACTAAAAGTAGCCTTTTCAACACACTAGCAACGTCAAGTCCGTCCATTCATTCATTCATTCAATAGAGAGGCGGGGGGGGGGGGGGGAGAGAGAGAGGGAGAGGGGGGGGGAGAGGTAGAGAGAGAGAGAGAGAGAGAGAGAGAGAGAGAGAGAGAGAGAGAGAGAGAGTGTGTTATGGGCCGTTTTAGATTGTCATTAGAGGCAGCTGTGCACAATTGATCATAAGCAACACATTGAACACAAGGATGAGAGAGACGGGAGAGTAGGAGATAGGGGGAGAGAGAGACAAAACATTATTATTTTTTTACCAGAAAGCTTTTTCAGAAGGCTTTTTCTTTTCTTTTTTTTGCGTGTGTGACCGCTCCGCCTGCCCCGCGATAATTGCGTCTGAAATCTTAACCAGTCGGCCCGCCCCGTGGTTAAACCTGCGGGACCTGCGGGCAACGGGTCGGCCCGCGCATCACTCTGTATAGTTTCAGACCTAAGCTTTTCACCAAGCCCTTTAAAATGAAAGTGAATCTTACTTGATATAGAATATAAAGCCAACTATCCCCTCCCTTTGAAGTTTATAGAGATTTCACTCAAAATTGGACTGAGATGGTTCACCCCATCAGGGACCTAAAGCCTGGCATATCGACATCACTACCATTTGGTGCATGTCAGCATTACTTCGCTAATGGTATGAACGCCTTGTACATCCAATATTAGAACCAAGCACTTCTACAACTAATCAATGTGATGAATCCAGTCTGAGAACTGATGAGAGTCGCTTTAAAAAACAGAACGAGCATATAGCACTGCTAGAGCAGCACTGTATTGTAAGAGGTATTTAGTATTTTAATCATATTTACTTTTACATTTTTGGTTATTGAGGTCTAAAGGTATATACAGAATGATTTTAGTGTACACAGTTATACCTGCCCCCATCCCTATAATAGCTATAGTTTCTACAGTATTCTAGCTGTTGTGTTGTACCGCTGAATTCCCAAATGTGGGACCGACCGACTTCAAACTCAGCGTGCATAGCCGAGGGCGTGATGTGCCAAGTGGGAAGTCGGTCGGATCAGTGGATCTCCAGATAATATTGATAAATCCCCAAAATCGCCATATGGAGTACACTAATGTCATCAATATGAAACCATAGACTGGCCTAGACTCCATCATTGGGCATACCTGACACAGAACTCCATATATGGGCATAAAAGGGACGCAGACAGACAGAGACAGGAATATCCATATGTGGGCATAAAAGGGACACAGACATTTACAACTTGCATCGTTTCCGACTTGCATCGTTCCCAGTCTGGTTAATGTGAGGTGTGAGTGGGATCGGAATGTCGTGTAAGTAAAGCTAATCGATATTTAAAAGACAATGGTATCTCCGCTGCGTTTGGGAGAAGCTGTTAGGAGCCCCGAGGGGAGACAGTGGCCTATGAAATCGCAGGAAAAAAAGGTCAACTTGATCTCAAGTCCGCTTGTGTGGTAGGTCGACCTAATGCCGTCACGCGAGTGTTCTTACACACCGGGAGTGTTGCAAAAAACTATATGAAAATTCAACTAATTTGGTGATGCTTCATGTCATTCATACAGGTTGATGATTTTATGTACAGTGAAAAATCTACCTTGTTTTGAAAAATAAATATGATGTTGCTTTATCGCTGCGTTATATTCGCATTCAGAGCTTACTCATCACATTAACAGCAGTTTAAATTCATGTAAATTAATCGCACAAAATAAACGCTCCCGGCGTGTACTGACCTTTACAGTTTGTCTTAAACCCTGAACTCCACCTTACTTCAATATTATTATAGTACAAAAAGTACATGAGCGTACAAAAGTAGTTTTCTCTCTGTCAGTGTGCAGACTGGTACAGTGGAATATATGGAACAACTCAGTTGTGTAGCTGCAGCTAAGCGGTCCAGTTCTCTGATGTAAATGGTTGTTTTAAAGCCAGGCCATCGCTTCAGGTAAGCTGAATAATTCAGGTCTGTTTAACACTTCAAAAGAGGCCCGGAAACACACACACACACACACACACAGACACACACACAGACACACACACAGACACACACACACACACACACACACACACACACACACACACACACACACACACACACACACACACACACACACACACACACACACACACACACACACACACACACACACATACTGTACATACACACACACATACACAGAAAGACAAACCCACCCACCCACCCACACCCACACACACACACACACACACACACACACACACACACACACACACACACACACACACACACAGAGAGAGACTCTACTATTGTATTGTTTGTTAGAGAGACAGACGCAGGCTTTGATACCAAGATCAGACTCTATGAATTCTTAATAATTATACAGTAACTCATTATAAATAATTAAATATAATTGCATCACACCGGTAGAAATGGAAAGTGCCCTCAGTTAAATCCAATGGCCGGAGCTCTGCAGTCAATACTGAGCATTTACGAGGACATGTTAACGCACTCACCCACGCACACGTGCATGCATGCATGCATAAACGCGCACACACACTCAGATATAGATACTGTTTGAAAGATGTTTAGTGCGCTCTCGTGGCGCAGCGGTAAAGTCCTTGCCCACCACTAGGGAGGTTGTGGGTTTGAATCCATCGTGGTGCGCGATCGTGGTCGGGCGTCTATGTGAACACAATTGGCCCATGTTCGGGGGAGGGAAGCCGGATGGGGAGAGTGATATTGGTCATTGCATGTACTCCTACGGTCACATCAGGGAGTGTTGCATGGGAGGAGTAGGACGAAAGCTCTACGACGTCCTCCCTGTGGGGGACGTAGAACCTTGTGTGTGTTGGGAGGAAGCAATTGGCATAACGACTAAAATGGGGAGATGAAGGGGGGGGAATAATTGGCTACTCTGAATTTAAAAAATATTAAAGTTGAAAGCTTTTTATTTTACTGTCCACATCAATACAAAAAAGGGGGCAAATCACTGGCTTGGCTGGGAGTTCCAACAAAGACAACTTATTATGTTTGTGGGTGGGGAAGCCACTAGCGCCTACAGGTTGGTCAGGACGCTCAGGACATTCCCCTGTGTCAGGGGCCGTTCACACCACGCACGCACGCACGCACGCACGCACGCACGCACGCACGCACGCACGCACGCACGCACGCACGCACGCACGCACGCACGCACGCACGCACGCACGCACGCACGCACGCACGCACGCACGCACGCACGCACGCACGCACGCACGCACGCACGCACGCACACACGCATGCACACACGCACACACTCCATCAATTGACCAGACAGTGTGTATTGTCAGTCCAGCTGTCTACCAGCTGAGTAAGACCATTGTGCTGGAACATTCTGACCGTGCTTCCCACATGGCCTCATTCATCCTGAAAAGTAATTATTTCTCTCCTCTTATCTCTGCTAAACAATCACCTCTAACCCTCGTTTCTTCTCTGGACACTCGCTATGTTAATAAAAGACCAGCTTGAGTGCAATTCACTTGATTTCTCACTAACTAGGATTTCAACTTTGGGATTTGATAGGCGTTCTGCAGAGCCGTGGTTCTCGGCCAGTTTCACACTGGGACCCAGATTTTGTGTCGACCTTGACGGCAGGATGGAAATACATTAGAAAATACGGTATTCTGTTCTAAAAGCTCCTTATCTGCCACCCTGCCAGAACATTCCATGACCCACTTTTGGGTCCCGACCCGCTACTAGGGTCTACCCAGTGGAGTGTTTCCTTACTGACATGCCTACTGTAGCCACAGCTGGGTGCTTTTAAGCACCTCGTCTATAATCTGCTTTAAATGTAGCCACCGTTTCTTACACCATGCACCCCGCACCCAACCCAACACACACACACACACACACACACACACACACACACACACACACACACACACACACACACACACACACACACACACACACACACACACACACACACACACACTGCCTTGTAGCCACTGCTGTGAGCCTAATGCCTTGGCTAGCTGCACATTTTATCAGCTAGTGCAGTAGAAGTTGTTCGGGAGTGGGTGGTTGGCTTAGTTTTGCGTTTTCCACAGTATGCTGTTTCCTCGCTGTTACATTCCAAGTGTAAGACAGAATACAATTCTTCAGTTTCGGCTCCTCGACAAGGAAACATTCCCCAAAAAAGCAATAATAACAATAGCAGCAAAGATAGTACAAACATTACTACTGTGTCGAGGGGCAGAGGTGTTGGAACCCGTCCTCACCAATTGGTGTCAATCGACAGGAAGTCCAGGCTGGGGTTGGTCCCTGAGCGTGGTGTAGAGTCTGCAGAGGACTATTATATGATGTTGAATGCTGAACTACGAACAGCATCCTCACATAAGAGTTCCAGTTCTCCAGGGAAGCAGAGGGCAGAGTGGAGTGTTCTGGCTATGCATTGCCCATGGGTCTGTTTAGCTAGTAAGCAAATGTGTGACGGTCCAGGGTGGATGCTACAAATAAGGTCCTTAACATGCTTTTCAAAGCATTTCACTATGCAAGTGAAGGCAACAGGATGCCAATCCTTTAAGCGTGTTACCTTGCTTTTTTTTTTGTCACCGGAAAAATGGTGGATGACTTTGACAGAACAGGGAAAGAGAGAAATTAGATACGTCCGTGAACACACAGCCAGCTGTGCTGCACCTGCTCTGATCACATGCCTGGCCACTTTGCGGCTGTTGACACGTTTGAGCGACTTGGGCAAGTCGGCCTCGCCGACGATGGCCTCGCCGGTGATGAAAGTGTTTGTTGTGTCCGCAGTGGTGGGGGCTTCCTCCAGGAGGTCGAAACTGGTGTAAATACTATTCAGCTTGTCTGGGAGGGAGGCAGCGATGTTAGCTGCGCAGCTGGGTCTCCAAGGGTGGCAGTGGCTCAGGAGATTGAGCAGCCGCTTGGAAATCAGAAGGTTCCCGGTTTGTTCGTGTCGAAGTGTCATTGAGCAAGATACTAAGCTCCTAACTGCTCCCACTGAGCAGGTTGGTGCCTTGCACCGTTTCCCCAGCTGTCAGTGTGTGAATGTAAGAGCTTTGGATAATGCGCTATAGAAATATAGAATTTCTTCTCCCCTTTAAAGTCCAATATTGTGTGTAGTCCCTGCACCACATACTACATGGGTCATTACCACTTACCTGTGTCTCGATATTCTCGCTGTATTCCCATTTGGCTGCCGTGATCACTCTCTGGAAATTGTAACAGGCTTTTCCCCCGCCCTTATGATGATGGCCACCTTCCCTTCTGTGTACACAGAGGTAGCTCGTTTGTCATCGTTTTCTCATTTGTAGATGTTTGTGGCTCCCAGTGCACGTGTTAAAGATACCGGATGCATGCATTAATTATGTGTCGGCGTGTGATGGCATCAATTACGCAACATTCATTAAAATTCATTTGGAGGGTCATTCATTGAGAAAATCCATGTTCCTGCTCTTTCCTCCTACACTGAATACCAGCAGTGTCTCTGATCCATTTAGTTGACACCATAACGTTTATAGTGATGATTGCCAACAAGTTCTGACATGCAGTCTCCTGCTTGCAATTAGAGCATTTTAATAAGAAAAATCACAATGTTTCGGTCAAGTTACCTTCTTCAGGTGTTCTGTCATTCGTGTTTTCGTTTGAGGGTTGTGTGGCGACAGATTTTGCTCATTAGGATCGGAGTTGTCTTTTGTGCATGCAAAACGGGAGCCGTGCTGTGTGTTCTTGAAGGAGTCGGTTTGTTTGTCAGTTCTCTCACATGGGTTAAATTGACCCCCGGCACAAAGCTGTGGGTGATTAAATTGAACAGCCACTATAATGCACCGTGAAATAAAGGAGCCCACATGACAGGGTTTCACTCTTTGGAAAAATGTATTCTGTTACCCTAGCAATCAGTTTTAGCACCCCATCTGTCTCTCTCTCTCTCTCTCTCTCTCTCTCTCTCTCTCTCTCTCTCTCTCTCTCTCTCTCTCTCTCTCTCTCTCTCTCTCTCTCTCTCTCTCTCTCTCTCTCTCTCTGCTTCTTCTTCTTTCTTCTCTTAATTTCTCCCACCTTTGTTTTTTAGCTTTTGTGGTGACCTTTTCAGGGTTTCCTTTCTTTCATGCTGGATGTGTTCTTCCAGTTTAACTCACATAGGGCCCTATCTTCCACCAGCGACATGGTTTACTATCTTCCACACGTGTAACTGCTTTGCGCCCCACGTTGTCTAGATACCACATCAGCATGCACCGATTTTGCGCTTGGGGTTGTGTGTTGGTCTTAAAACGAGGCGTGGTCTGGCGCCCCACAGACTTTGGCGCTTCAAGTTAAGACTAGCTCCAAGCTAGTCTTATCGCATGGCGCAGTGAGTCGCAGGTGTTTTGTCAGTATCTACACAGCGCATGTAGATGTAGTTAACGATCCATCATGCTTTTTAATAACTTGTTTACCAACAACCAAAATGAGAGTGAACTGAGTGTGATATGAGTTTATATGAGGAGATATTATAGCTACAGGCAGAAGAAAAGCAGCAGCACAACCTGTTTCATTCCATTCGATCTGAACACAACACTCACGTTCGACAATTGAGGTGGCATTTCAAGCACTTAGATTTTTCATTAATTCAGGAAATAAGACAAAGAATTGCGTAATTAACTGATAGCGCATAGTGCCAAGTCATAGTGCAGGACACACGATAGGGCCCCTACAGTATACAAACCTTTACTCTGACATGCCCATTCAGCACCATGGACAGCGTTTAGGGTCAGAAAGAAGAAGAGAGAATAAGGTTTTTTTATTCACTGTGGGACTTTTACTGAAAACGTTCTTTTTTCCCCTGTTCACCATAGATATGAGACCTGTTGCAGTTTAAATGTGTTTTCAACGGGTTACGGGAAACATTCAAACAAATTTGAATATTTCAAGGTAGTATGCCATACCCAACTGATGTCCCTAGGGAAGCCTCCCCATTCACCAATAACGCTTTCCCAAATACCAAGTATCATCTGCATACTTGTTAGAGGTTTAAAATAAAACATCTAACATCTAATAAAAGTGTATCCCATTCCCCAGAATGCATCACTTTCAATTTCACTAGTTTTTCCTGTATCCTCTATTAGTTCTCTCTTCTAATTGGATAAAATTGTTATCCCCACCGAAAATTGCATTTTATGTATGTATACTAAAGATCTGGAGAGATTACTGAACAAACTATAGCAATGATTACTATCAGAATATAGAGCTATGTTAACAAACAAATATCACTTACCCTACCTTTAAGCTCTGCTACATGGTCAGTCTAGGTGGTGATGCGTTGTGCATAACAGAAAAGTCAGTCCTTTGAAATGAAAATTATACACATTTATTATTCACAACCCAGCTCATTCACAGCATTTCATAATTAATCGGCCCATCCCTGTCCTGTTTTATTTTTTTAGTTATTTTTATCCATTCTCTGCCTCTCTTAGTCCCTTTCCCTCCATCATACATGTGTCTTATAAAGGCAAATTTATGCTGCCTTTACATATGAAAATAAATACATCCATTTCGAATGATGTGGCCTAACTGTCACTGCTCACACACTTTGACACGTTGGTATGGATGTTAAGCAATACATCCAATAGAGGGCAGTTTATAGTCGAACGTTTTCTGACAACAAACATGACAATGGTCAAGGAGGTCGGACAAAATGAGTACGGAGTTCGGCAGTGCAACATAGGTGTGAGGGCCGCATAGCAGCCCAAACCTCTAGTTAAAAAAAAGATTGGCCAAGGCCAAACTGACTTGCCACCCCCTGATTTAGAGCCTATGTCACACTCACAAACTCCCCTGCCACCTCTTTCTTGTACCATTGCTCATCCAGGCCACCCTTACATCAAACCTCTCCTACATTTCCACCTCAACTGAGACAGCTTCCCTGCAGACTCCTCCCACAGCCATCATCGGGCTGTCAGGCGGGGTTGGTTTGTGTACTTACTGTAGCCTACCGAACACCCTGGCCTCTGCGGCCTCGACAGAAAATAACAGGTTAGTCTGACGTACTGTATGTGACTTTGGCTTGCTACCGTGATACACAAATAACAGTGGTTGAGCAGGAGAGACAGCGGGGTATGGATTACTGTGAATGGCCGCAATCGACTAAAGAGCATTGTGTCTACCTAGGTCAGGGGCCTGCTGTTTGAACCAGGAAAATCAACAGAGCGTCACCTCCTTTTCCCCTGCCTCTCGTGCTCTTGATTGGTTAAAATAGCCCCAAGTCTTTAGAATGAGACCCACTCTGAGTTAAGTGGGTAAAGTGGGTGTGTAGGAAACAATATGCTTGATTGATACCGTGGCAGCGCACTCACACGTCGGCTGTGAAATACACCTCAGTGCGTCCATCTGCATGCCACGATCGAGGCGCCACTATCATTATCTCCTTCAGCTCTCGCACTCGCATTAGCATGCAACCATGAAAAACAATGTTTTTCCACAAGTCTCAATTGGGGCTTTTCTCTCTCCCCTGAACTGCTGTTAAGAGAGCTTTGTTCTTACTTTTCCTTTAAGAAGAGGTAAGAGTCTTAGATCCTAATCTTTACATTGCAGCCTTTGTAGCATGTTTCCTCTGAAGGAACGTGCATATTTATCTTTAGTCTTTGTTCAGATACGTGCATAATTAAGAGCGTGTACTGGCTACAGAGGCTCTAATGACATGCTGCAAGTGAAAACAGTGGGTTTCTATTCCCTAAAAAATACCCTGAAAGTGCATGTGAATGCCTGAAAAGCTCCCATTGCTGTTGGCATGAACTTGGCTTTGTGAAAAAGTCACCTGTCTATCTGTCCTTAGCCATGAGCATGTACAGTAGCTTAATTATAGCCACCTAGAGAGCACCTTGGCAAAGTCGCCCAGCATGCACTGCCACACAGCCTGAAGGTTTGCTACCCGCGGCGGACTGGTTTAGAACAAAAAAGGAGACGCAGATGAATAGTGAAAATGTGCTTTAATGTGCCATTTATCGAGTTCCACTCACTTGCACTGGAATAGGTATTCCACATACACACCTCAGGGTCAAGCATTGGTCCTTTGCAATCGTGTTTTCACAAAACCTGGTGTTGAGATGAGAGCTCAATCTGGACTCAGTCTGTGTTCATCAGAGCCACAAAATCCATTTGTCCATGTTTACAAACCTGAAGTGAGCACTGAGGAGAGGCCGTCACCCTTTAATGTTTTATCTTACAAACCGAACACAAAATAATGCATTCACACATTTAAAAATACGACAAAGCAGCTGCGGCTTTACTTCATGCAGCCTCTTGAATCTGTATAAGCTGTAATTATTTCACAATTAGGCATATTAGCATGAGAGCAATGCATACTGTATGTTTGTTATTCTGAATAGCGCATTGAATCTCCATGAAACCCTATTTTCTATAAGATCACCGCAATTTGCTTTGGATTGAATGCCAGAGGCGAAGTCTCTGAATGCTATCCACCAATCTGATGGTGGCCATTCACATGCTAATGATGGGTCTGGCCATTCAAACTGAATATCAGCAGTGGCCACCCGTACCACCCCTCAGCCCCCATTATCTTCTGTCGGAGCTGCTGGAGATTAGATGATCTTGTATCCATCCCTGTTTGTGTCCTCTGGCTATAGGCACAAGGCACATTGTGATAAGACAAGAGACAGCAGGCCGCTGATCACTTCAGACGAACATAGCGGGTGAGAAATAGATGTTCTTGTTAAGGAGTAATGCAGAGGATGGTGGACGAGTGAGGAATTCAATAGAACGCATTAGATAAGTGGAGGTTCAGGATTGTATTTGCGCTAATCTATCTGGGGCACACTTTGTGTGTGGGCCTGCTTGTGTATAAATTGTACAATCCTGAGTGTACAATTTATACACAAGCAGGCTAAAAGGGGCTGTAAGTGATTTATTATTATTATTATTGTTGTTGTTGTTAAAATAAGTGTTAAATAGCTCTATAGCATTGCTATAGAGTGCTTGTTCAGTAACAGGGATCTCCATATATCTCCAGTACTTAAAGTAAACAGAAAAAATTAATTCAGGTCGGGATACCAATCTTATCCAATTAGGAGAGAGAACTCATAGCAGGGGGATGGAACAAAACAGAAATTATCAGACAAAATTGGAACTGAAACACTATAAAATTGAAGCTGATAAATTACATCTGTGGGGTTCTCTCTCCTCATTCGATAAATTTGTTCTAAGCATATGGAAAAAAATCTTATAAAATAGCATTTAACCAAAACACATGACCCGCCCTAAAATCTTTATTTTAGTGTGTGTGTGTGTGTGTGTGTGTGTGTGTGTGTGTGTGTGTGTGTGTGTGTGTGTGTGTGTGTGTGTGTGTGTGTGTGTGTGTGTGTGTGTGTGTGTGTGTGTGTGTGTGTGTGAGCATGTGCATTTGTGTATTTATTTTTCCAGCGGATGGGCTTGTGTGGCATTTGTGCGTGTATGCGTGCCTGGGCTTGCAGGTGCTTCCACAGAAATACACCTGCCTGTGGACACGCCTGATCATTTCTGTGTTTTGTGCGCATGCATGCACACACACGCGTGTTTTGCCCCTGAGCTGTTAATTATCTGTTTATACTCTTCACTGTAGCATTCTGTCTCAAACTGATTTGAGGCCAGGAGAGCGCGGTTCATTTATCTTAGCAGCAGCCTCGCTAACAGTTTCAAACTGGCTACCAGCCAGCTCCAGACACTACCACGAGGGTTATTGAATAGCTTATCAATCTGAACTAGAGGATATTATATAGTATCTACTGTAGCTGAAACGGATGTTGCATTCAAGATATTGATTATGGACACTAATACAGAGTAATTGAATAGCCACAGTAGCTAATTTAAATCAGCATGTGGTGAGGGCCCTCTGCTGATATGGCTGCTGTTCAATACTCTATACAATATCTATTTTTTGGTATTATTATTCATGAATTTGATTGCTTTTGTCTGCTACTCCTCCCCTGCCGTTTTGGATTTCCCTTAAAAACCTATTTGTGAATCTGTGGATCTCATCAATGCTCTGGTTAATGTATGTGTTGTCCATTGGTTATGTACTTCAGCTCTATTTTTTTCTCTCCTTCAGTTTATTTTTTTCATTCAAATGATCTCTTCTAAATTTCCCCATCTCTTTCTCTCTCTCTCTCTCTCCACCCAGGATTGAGCAGCTGAGAGATTTGGGTGAGCTCTCCCCCCACTGGGATAACCTGAGGAAGGAGGTGATCTCGCGTTTCGGAGGAGTCATCAGCTCCTATCAGGAGACTCTGTCAGAGCTGGACAAGATTACTGGTATGAGTATGACTCCCTGTGAGTGTATGCGTGCGTGCGTGCGTGCGTGCGTGCGTGCGTGCGTGCGTGCGTGCGTGCGTGCGTGCGTGCGTGCGTGCGTGCGTGCGTGCGTGCGTGCGTGCGTGCGTGCGTGCGTGCGTGCGTGCGTGCGTGCGTGCGTGCGTTTGTGTCACTGTCTGTGTCTGCTGTCAGTAACAGAGCCGCTCTGTCACAAATAAACTTACCTGCTAGAAGAACCGTACCTGACATGAGAAGTTGAATAAAATAGATTACAATTTTGAATGCATTAGTCCTTGTGCGTCCCCCACGTATCCTGAGAGCCCGACCTATTGACTTCACTGACATGGAGCACAGACAGACGGGTACAATGGGTACAGAACACTGACAGTGGGTAGAATGAGTATAACGGGTATTGCATACTGGAGGAACATCGTTCCCGACAGGCATTGTTCCCGACTTGCATCGTTCATCTTAAGTTAATGTAAAAATGTTGACAGCGCTAATATTAATATGATAAAGCCAAAGCACATCAACCAGCTAATAAATTTGACTGTATCAAATAAGTACAAACTTAAGGCCCAGCGTGATAGTCTATGGGACAAGACCACTACGGTTTTACGCCGCACGTATCAGTGTTACACCAGTATTGCTAACCGAATTATCGAAATATGTGACTCAGCAGTTGCCGTTTAAATTTTCAAGATTAATGTGATCAAGTGCCCATAACATTTTAACGAACCTGCTCACCTGACAAACCATCTGGATGGGATTTCTTCTCCTGATGGTGGCTGATATTGCAAAACAGTGAGCACTGGAGTCATAAACTTTAGGATTATTAGAATGAGTCCCTCCCTGAGTATTTATTTATTAGGATAAACCCCTTGAGATGTACCATCTCATTTCCAAGGGGGTACCAACATAAATACATGTCACAATCACTACATGTATACAGAAAGACTGTTAAGTCAAAACTGGAGCTTTGACTCAGGAGTGGAGCTTCATTGCCAACCCTCTTCCTTATATGGTAAAAAAAACTACACCTCTACTCAAACACAAATAACAAACACAAAACAAACCAAACCAAACCAAAACATGTATACATACATACAGTACATCATCGTATATTAAAACTGGCTAATGGGAGGACTTGCCGGCCGGCTTGCCGGCGAGCCACGTCATCACGCTCATGTCGCTATGACTCAGCCATAACCATATAAGGAGTTCCCAATGCAGCTATGCCCAAATATGGAGTGTGATGTCTAACCTCAATGTCTCACCATCGCATCACGCGCAAACAAATCAGTGACTGATTATCAGTCAGCTCCATATGGGCACAATATACTGTATGGGCATGGGACAAGGAATGACAGATACAGTGATATACTGTATGGCCATATCAGTCGGATTGGCGGTGCAATGTAGGCGTGAGGGCTGCATAGCAGCCCGAACCTCTAGTAGACAAAAAACAACAAACCAGATACAGTCAGTGACCAATGAGAAACTTGAAAAGCATCACAGCCGTAGAATGGCAGAAAATCCATTAATAGTAATCCATTATTTTGAACATACTGTTCATGAGTTTAACGCAATGACAGCTTTGACGACAACAGGAGCATTCCACCTCAAAGTAAGAAGACAGAGCATGATTAAACATAGTTTGCAGTATTTTCTAAAATAGCCAAACCACCCAAAAATTACAGGGAGACCCCCAATTTTGAGGAAAAACACTGAAAAGTGGCTTAACATGCCCGCACTCATATGCATGTTGTACAAAAACACTCTCACATGTGTAGATTGCCGAAATGTTGTCGCATGTAGATATGTTTCCAATGCCCTTGCTTTCACCCCATTTCCCGAGGCATCGTTGTTGAGATTGGCTTGT
This sequence comes from Gymnoscopelus braueri, assembly GCF_963280865.1. Lineage (NCBI taxonomy): Eukaryota > Metazoa > Chordata > Actinopteri > Myctophiformes > Myctophidae > Gymnoscopelus > Gymnoscopelus braueri. The sequence goes on from NC_137604.1 coordinate 42,925,037, forward strand.
TCATTGTTCTGTTTTGTCACAGCTGTATATGTAAATCATACTGGAAAAACCTTTTCTTCTTTTTCTGTCAAAACACATCACAGGTTGTCCTTGAATGCACACTGCAACATGTTTTTTCCCCCCTTTCTTTTTTTCTCATATAGCTCGGTTTTGGTACAGGAAAAAAAAGAAAAGAGCCTGGCTATAGGATTTTAGTAGCAGTGAACACTGCATTGTGTCTGCCTTTGTATAGATATGAGCTAATGTGTGGCCTTAAACCTGTAAATAATAGATACGTGGTACTGGAATGTGGTTGTAAGCAATAGAGAATGACATTGAGTGGAAGAGAGCCCCTGGGGAGGTTTCTTGTCGATGCTAAACCTCAGTTTGAGAAAGCTTCTCCTATCTCTTATCTGCCCCCATAGCAACAGTTTAATTGGGGGGGGGGGGGGTGCGCACGTGTTTGTGGTTGTGTTAGGTATGTCAAAATTAGCAATTTGCAGTTTAAGTAGAAACACAAAGCATATATCACTTTTCCGAAGTGATCTTACAACAGTGGTGTGTAATCCCTGTGAAATAATGGACAGGAGGAAACAACCTGACTTGATATGTATGCATTATTTTCGGATTTACACCCCAAAGTCAGTTCTGATGTTTAAAGTTGTACAATGCAGATTCACAAATAACGATTTTTAGCAACCTCTGCTGGTCACTACCGTCACTGCATACAATTTCCGTAGTCCTCGATTACCCAGAATTCCATTTGTTTTCACCGGAAGCCGGAAGCGTTTCAAAAAGTGATCTTTTAATTGTTTTATACTATCTGCGGATCGTTTCTCTTAGCCAGTGGAGCATTAGTTACCATGAGCTGTGCTTTCTTTTTCTGTTCTTTTTCGATCTTCCAATCCTACATTCTCTTAAAATCAGCGTGAGGTTCCTTTTTGTTATTAGCGCGGTAGTTCCTGGCCAAACAGGAAACCGTTGCGGTAGTTCCTGGCCAAAACCAGATGACGTCATTTTCCCGGGAAAGTCCCCCCCGACAGCGTTCAATACAAAATAAATAAAAGGCTTCCGGGGGTGAAATTCATGGAGTGGGTGTTGTGAAACTTTTGCCACTCACAAAAGATATACAATTTAAATTTAGTTTTGTTGAAAACGTTACCTAGTATTACTTTAAGTGAGACAATTATTTGAAGGTTCTGAACCTGTGTGTAATTCTTATTTTTTGTGTGCCTCTCCTAAAGTGCTCAGCTGCATGATGACCTCTAGTTACTGTGTTTGTTCACATGTAAACAAATTATTAGAAGCACTATTATCACATTGTGGAGATATGGAGATATCCTCAGTGTTCTCAGAGGAACTGAAAAGCGCATGTACACACACACACACACACACATGCTCGCTCTCTCTCTCTCTGTCTCTCTCTGTGTCTCCCTCTCTCTCACACACATGCACATGCACATGCACATGCACATGCACATGCACATGCACATGCACATGCACATGCACATGCACATGCACTTCAAATGACAGATGTTAGGTGTCTCTATCAAATTATCGCTCCGTATCCTCAACCCGACTCAATAAATTGCTGCTAATAGAATTACTATTAGGAATAAATGCACACGATATCTAATACCCTCATGGCCAGGGCAGAACACTATTTGCTCTCTCTCTCTCTCTCTCTCTCTCTCTCTCTCTCTCTCTGTCTGTCCCTGTCATGTCCCCCTCTCTCCCCCTCAACATCGATATATTTCAGCCTATGCGTCCCGCAGCTGCAGGAACCTGATGGCAAGTGATTGATTTTACTCTGATTTCCTCGGCTCCCGTAATGAGATATTTGTCACTGCTGCTTTCCCCTGTGACCGGCTGATGAGGGATGATGGCAGTGGCAGCAACAGCGGTGGCAAGGGCGAAGGCTCCCGCTCTCCCTTGGCTCGGCACCGGGGGAGGAGGAGGAAGTCAGGGAGAGGATGTTCCCAAGAGGAGGCTGGGGGTAGCAGGGGACAAGGCCTTGATGGTTCCCGACAAGCTCGTTCTTGTGGCCCAGATGCCTTGTGCAGCTGATAAAGCCAAATGCACCCCCCCCTGCTCCAATCCAGCCCCATGCATTAACTTTATGGGGCTGACAGGCGACAGGGCTAGCCGGGCAGGCCAGGCTGGTGGCGTGGATTAATTATTAATACCTGATGAGATTAAAAGAAAGGTGTGAGATAGGGGGAGAGTAGAGTGAGAGCGGGAATGCATTAGGGAGCGGTGGCTAATAGAGGACAGGACAGAAGAGATAGATGTAGAGAAGAGATAGATGAAGATAAATGGTAAGGAACTGTATCAAAGATATGAAATGGCAGCGAGAGGGTCCTCCTCATGCAGGTGGCGTGGGGGTAAATGTCCTGCCCACCACCGCAGAGACTAGGTGTTCAAATCCTCCACGGTGGCTGGGTATTAGACCAAACAAAATTGGCCGTGGGAGGGAAGCCGGGCGGGAGGGCAATATCTGTCACTGCATTATCACCTCCTACTGGTTGGTCATGCAGTTCAGAAGGGTATGGAGCTAGGAAGAATTGTGTGTAGCTCTGCATGTGTTACTGTTACATCCTCACTGTCAGGTGAAAAGAAGCAGCCTTGATAACATGTGTATCAAAGGAGACAAGTGGTTGTCTGTGCTCTCACCAGGACCAATTGTAGGAGTTAGCAGTGACGAGAGACTAGAATACACAGTGAATCAGGAATTGGCGACCAAAGTGGGGGGAAAAAGGATCAGTATAAAGCATTGTCAAATTCATGGCGGTAAGGAAGCTGTGATGTGATACATGCAGAGCAACAGCAGTGAGCGTCGCACGTAGCTAAACATTGAAGAAATGAACGTGCTTAAGAGAAGGACGGTCACGCCACCGAATTCTTTCAAGTCAAAGTGCAAATGAGGAAATGAAATCAGATAAAGTGATAATAAAAGGTGTGCTTGGAGATGAAGGAAGAGAAAAGACCCTAGGGTGTCAAGTGAGAGGCGTCAGAGCATGAATAAACATGAAGGAAGACAGAGAGAGAGAGATGGAGAGAGAGAGCACAGTGAAAGAATAAGAACAGCAAGAGGAGGAGGAGGAAGAGACAGCCTGTCCCTGGAGAGGTGGAGGCAGAATCCCCTGTCCGTGCTCAGGTCCAACAGCCGCTGTGTTTCCCGTTCTATCCATTTTTAATGAGACATGCTGACCCCGGCACACACACTCAGAGAAGCTCTAATAACTGTGTTCCATTCATGAATTAATCATTCTCTTCGGCTCCCATTGTTTGCTAGCCACCCCAAAATTAGCGGTGTAAATCCCGCTAAGTGCGGTTTGCGTTGAAAGGTGCGTCGCCAGCAGCATGTCTTCACAGCATACACAAAAAACTGCCAATCACTCCTCATACTACCAGTGGTGACTGCAGAGCCCACAGCAACTTGAGAGAGAGGTGGTGTCTGTCAAAAGCAATGTAGGTTGCTATATTGTGAATTTCTTCTGTGTCTGGCAGATCTCCATATTTCATCTTGTTATGATTTTTAGAATAAATTAATGCTGCAAAAGTAGCTAAATTTGCCGATACAAGCTTGTAGATCTGCCAATTTGGAAAATCTTTGCCTATGATGACCCAAAGGATGTCAGGTTTATAAATATTCAACCAATTGATTGTTTTAACAAGAGCTTGTGACTAAATAATAACTGCATTGGATCCATTAGAACACTACTAAAAAGTTATGGTTTTGGACATATAAACATATATAACATATATAATATATAAGGACGGTGTAAGGCTTTTTGCCTGACAGCAATAACGTAGTGACGGGAGGCGGAACATGTGTGCTCATATGAGGCTGTGTACTTATGAATCTGCTGTGGAAAATATATCAGAACAAAAAAAAAACAGGCAGAGGACAGTGCTGTGAGATCAATCTCCGTCAAATTATTACTGCTGACATCGAAAAGTCACTGGTAATTGTAACCGTCCAGGTGTGCGGAGCCTGGTACAATGATTAAGGCCCCAGTTGCTCATATTTTGCTCATATTTTGCTCATATGCTTTTTCTGTCTCCGCTGTAGTCTTCCTCCCTGCCTTTCTGCTGTCACATATATATATTTTTTTGTTTTTAAATTTAGAGTAGCCAATTATTTTTTACCCCTTTTTCTCCCCAATTTAGTCGTTATGCCAATTGATTCCTCCCCACACACATTTCTGTGTTGTCACTGCTGTCGTATCCTACTGACTCACCTGCCAGTGAGGAGCCCCCACCAGGAGGACTGACAGGTGCCGCCCCAGCCTGTAGGAATACGTGCAATCACCCTCCCCGTCCGGCTTCCCTCCCCCGAACACGGGCCAATTGTGTTCGTGTAGACGCTTGACAAAGCCGGTTGCACCACGGTGGATTCGAACCCACAACCTCCGTGGTGGTGGGCAGGGACTTAACCACTGCGCCACCCGAGCGCCCTTGCTATCACATAATAATATGAATCAGTGCAGTGCACACAATTACTGTGGACATGGAGATTACAAATTTCAACTGGTTCTCCAGCTCTCACTTGCCTATAAAACCAGCCACGCTGTACAGTACCTTCCTGTTGTTTGATTAAAACAAGTACCCCGCTGTGCCACTGGGGCACCATCGAACACCGTGAAGGTTGCTAGCCACTGGCGGTCTGGCCGTGGCTGGCTGTCGTTGTGGTAGTCTTGTTTGGTTTTCTCAGCTTGTCCTCGGGCGTCCTTGTCCAGTGAGGTGGTTGGTCAAATGTTTTACTGTAGCACATCGGTTGTTATTCCTCTGAAAGAATCAGTTAATGGGAGAACAAGCAAATGATGCTGAAAAAGAGAACAAGAAGAGAATCTTCCCAGAGCTGTCCCTCCCTTGTCTCCCACACCCTCCTACATTTAAGCTTCCCTACGTCTATTTCAATATAGCAGCAGTACAAACATACTTGTCTGCTCACTCAATTTTTCGTTTTGAACAAAACGACCCCAGAGAACTGAGATGAAGAGATAGTAACCCTGTCTGCTTTTAGACAGCTGTTGGCCAATACCACTGGCGTCAAGCAACATACCACCTGGACAAACAGATGGGGATTTCATATGGCTAATTCGTCTAACCCACAGCGGTCAGTAAGCTCGATTAGCCCAGGTCCCCAGAGCACTGCAGCCCACGGCGAACTCCCGCTGAGTTTAGCCCACCTGACTTTATGAATGGCTCCACCTTGCGCAGAAAGACTCCGTCTTCTCAGACTAGTTCAATGTTAGCCATGCTATCAATGTTGGGGGCAATGAGGCAACAATGGCACAGTCTTTATTTAGCTTTAGGGGTTAAGGTTAGGGGTTATGTTTTTCTTTTTCTTTTTTTGTGAATGGTTGCTTACATGAAAGTAAAACTCACAAGTGAATATCATTGAAGTGATTAGACATTGATCTTAACCTGCAAGAGTTTAAATGAAACAATCAGCTGTGTTTTTATTATTGTATCTAGTATTGTCTCGTCTTATCTCTTATTTGTTGAAGGTCATCCCAATGTGCAGAAGTGATCAAGGAACAGATGTCCTTCATTGAGGAACATGTGGCTTCATTAAGTCTGGAAGATGCATCTAAATGTTATATTGGTGGAAACAGTGCATTTGTTTTCCTTGGCAGCACAAATGCATTGTGTTGGCACACTGCACTTGTTGGATTTAATGTCTTTTCATTTGAACTAATAGTTGTGGGGATGAAGGTATCATAAAGGGGCACAATTACACAGAATTAATGCACCTTGCAATTTTATGTCCATACGTGGGCTGGCATAATGCTTCAGACGCTGACGTTTAAAGGGGTCTTTAAAAAAGACTACCCAAAATTGTGGTATTAAAAAGTTTCAGACAGATTTTTCCTTCTTATCTATATACCTTTTTCGACCACCTACTGTTTACTCAAATTACCTCTTTGCAAACATGAGTCGTATTTTTTTCCTTTTTTGTTTGTTGTTTATTGTTCTTAAAAGCTTAACCCCATTTCAGAGAGACTCATGAGTCTCATTTACATATTTGAAATTTGCGCCGCTAACATGGGGTGTCAATGTGTGGTTTTGAGATTTACGGTAAGCCGCAAACAGACTCCATTTCGTTTAAAGGGGAAAGTTTTTAATTGGAAGTGTGTGTGTGTGTGTGTGTGTGTGTGTGTGTGTGTGTGTGTGTGTGTGTGTGTGTAAAATCCTATGCTCAGAGGATTATGCTGCACATTACTGGATAGTTTGGATGGCTGATTGGATACACTCTTTTTCATACAGCATGTGTATTGAAGTGTGTGATATGAGTGAACATGTTAGATATACGTACATACCTCTACCACATTAGCTCATAACCCTATTTCAAGCCTTACAGCCTCCTTTGAAGCTGCTGTCTGCAGCATGGATATGCTAAATAGGATGATGAGGGGGGCATTTCAGATTCGTATATAAAATCTGTGTATAAACAAAAATATTTTTCATCATGTTACATCATGTACCTTATTGGGAAACATTTAAAAACATCTAAGTCAGGTCGGTCTATAGTCTCCCTATGCTGTATTACCTTCCCTCAAAGATTGCACTCCTACTCCCTTATTTCGGATTTACCGTGTATGATTTTTTACCTGAGGTGGATTTGTGAAATATGTGTTTTTTTTACATTTCTTGGTTGTACAAACCGGTCTATTGATCTGAACCTGCAACATTGTGTTGTTGAGAACCTGCATGTTCTCAACATTTATAGTACTGTATATACCTGATACTACACACACTATCTGTATGTATCTTGATTATGTAACCTGTTTCTATTCTGTGTTCTTTCTTTTTCTTATCTTCCCTGCACTGACTCTTCCTCAAATCTCTCTCTTCTCACGGAAACTACAAAATGATGGAGCGTGCACGAAAAAAAACATTTCACCCACCCATGACCTGTAAACCTGTGTTGTGACAATAAAGCTAATTCTGATTCTGAAGTGTTCTGCCAAACTTCACCATAATAACTCATCACTGATTGCATGCCCCGGCAGTGTCTAGCTTTGAATGGCTGCTTGCATAACACATCTTGTTCACATTGATTTTATTTCCCATTATGTATTACCTTTCCTTACATAATTGTTTATCAAATAACTCTACAGACATTCAATGGCAGCAAGAGTGTTTTTCTTCATTGGAAAATCTAAGAGAAGATTGGAACATCAGGCCAATTTACTAAACTTGCTGTCGGCTAAACTGTCTTTACATCTCACTGTCTGTGCGCTTGCTCTCTCCATATATCTATATCCCTCTTTCCACAATTAGCACACAAACAAAGACAATAAACAGTAAAAAGCCTTGAAAAACACAGCCACTGTATGGAAAGACCACAGTGTTGCTAGACCAGATGGTAATGGTGTTACATATCACCAGAAGCTATCATCACAGCAACGTCTTTGTTTCTGGAAGCTTTGTATACTCGATTACCGATGCAATGTATGTTTTACAGCACAGTGACACATTTTCTTTCTGTTTTGTGTTTCCATTTACTCAGGTCCTTCATTCAAAGCAAGTTGTTGTAAAACCCAGAAGTCCCTGCAATTCATTCCGATCAACCTGCACACCCAGCGGATGAGAGTGACGTGCCCCAGAAAAACAGGTATCATATTGCGATGTTGATTTGACAACCCTTTAACCTTATCCAGAGCAGATACAGTAGGGCATCAGTGTCTTGTTCAGGGATGTGTGGGTGTTGATGGACACATGGCCCGAAGCAAGGATCAAATGTGGGATACAGAATTTAATTTACTTGTCTCACCCCCACAGGTAATCACCACTATGCCTTTTTCAGACCCACACACACAGGATCCACTTGAAAAGAGCAAAAGATGTCTCCCTGACGTGTGATTTGGGACGAGACCGGAGCTTTGGGCAAACCACGCCCCCCGGAGAGCCGCTGGAATCCAAACCGTGCCCCCGACCGTCTCCATTGGTTGGCTGTTTCCTGTTGCTGTCATATATCAACTTGCTCGTTCTTTTTTTTAAACTGTGGTGGTGCGTTCTCTCTATCGATATGAAAGCAAGCTTGCTTTACCCAAAAGAAAGAAAGAGAGAGAGAGAGAGAGAGAGAGAGAGAGAGAGAGAGAGAGAGAGAGAGAGAGAGAGAGAGAGAGAGAGAGAGAGAGAGAGAGAGAGAGAGAGAGAGAGAGAGAGAGGAAAGAAAGCAATTATTAACTTATATAACAGCGTATTTTCACAACAACAGTTGACAAACGGATGCACAAGACCGCCGTCTCCATCTATTTATAAACTCTTTGGATATAGCCAGCAGAGAAGTAATTATAAACCCGTATTTTGACAGCAACAGGAAACAGCCAACCAATGGAGACGGTCGGGGGTGCGGTTTGGATTCCAGCGGCTCTCCGGGGGAGTTGTTTGCCCAAAGCTCCGGTCTCGTCCCAAATCACGCCTCCCTGACCTACATCAGTAGGCCTATAGTTCAATAACCACATACGTATAGGCTTTAAGGAAGATGACAGTTTATATTTCAGGAATGAGCAGCTAATATGACATTCATTCACATGATGGACATTTCCAAAAGCCGAATTGTCCATAGTGTTCTCACCTCATCAAGCAGGGGTCATCACCAGGGCCGAAAGGTTTGAATGATCTTGGGGAGAGAAAGATAGACAGTACTCTAATTAAGCCGCGTTCATTTGCCCGAAGAGGAAGGACAGGCCTTTTCCTTTTCTACCGCTCTGCTCCCCACTGTAACTGTCTGAGCGCAGTCTGCAAGCCTTTCACATCCTTATCTCTGTCAGGATGCATTATATCTGCTAACTGTTAACTGCACTAGCTGTGAGCGGGATCCATTTCAAGTGTTGGCTGGGTGATTGATGGAACGTTGAAGGCAGACAAGCCTTGACATGGATCTCCACTGCTGAAGACATCAGAGATGACAGTTGAAATAAGTAGATCAAGTCATCTTTTTTGCTGTGACCACTGCCTGACTCCCCTGAAGAGGTACACTGTAGAATAAAAGGAAGGAGAAGGAAGAGAAAAACGAGACATTGCAAGTGAGAAAAAGTGGCAATAGAAACATTATTTTTGTTGAACCATGACTTGGAGGTGTAATTGTAGTTATGATTTGTTTGGGTCCAATAAAGGTTCACTGTGACATTAACATATTTTGTAAAAGATTGCCAAGTTGCCAAGTACACTTTTCCCCTGTTGGTGCACATAATTAATTTCTCAAAAATCGAAACTTATAATTATGGGAGCTCCCCAATTATCTACATCAGCGATTCTCAACCTTTTTAATTTCAAGGACCCCTAGTTTGATATGTATTAGGCCACGGACCCCCATTTTTAATCACTACACTAAAAGTTAACTCAAAGAGTGTGCCAATATACATTTGTTCACTTTCTTGGAATGCCTTGTACGGGATGAGGACATTGTGGAAATCTGAGATGGGAGATGACCTCAGGAGACAGCTGTTCATGGCTACAGTGGAATCAGTACTGCTGTACGGAGCGGAGACATCACAATACAGCAGGAAAAGGGCCCTGGATGGCATATATCACGCATATCACACATGATATCACATAGGAGGACCACATCAGAGACGTGGACCTCTACGGGGGCCTCCAGCGGGTCACGAACAAGGCCTGTGCTCTGTGTCAGGCACCCGGAAGTGATGGCGAGCCTACTGATACTGTGGGAACCAACCCAAGGCACAACTAGGTGGGGAAGTTGGCTGGGCACCACCACTAACGGACACACTGCAGCATGACAGCAGAGCCAGCAACACTGCATATCCCCAGACCCTGATGCTGCATAGGAAGGAGTGGAGAGCGGCGATCCAGGAGTTCCAAGTTGCCGTTGGTTAGTCCGCACCCTCGCATCGAACGACCTACAATACATCAATCTCAACAAAATGAATAACTCTGTATAAGAGTGTGTGATGAACCTGCACAACTGTGGCGTGCACAGTGGCTGCTGTGGCACTGTATTGCAGGACATTGAGAACAATCTAATCTGATGTCTGTGACATTTCCACAAATAGCCGTTTGTCCGAGGATGCCAGCCGTGCATTGGTGGAGTGAAGAGAGTGGACTCGCCTCTCCTCCTCCGGTGGCTGATTCTCATTCTGTGCACGCCAATACGCACGCCAATACGCTTTCTGGCCTCCCTCCTCACTTTAATTTCTTCTAATGTGCGCAGCTCTGAACTTTAGTATTGAATGCAGCAGTGACCTTCTGCCACTCGTCTTTCTTCTTTTTATTTGAGATTCGACTGCAAAGGCCTCCGAACAGTAACTCTTTTCTCTTTTCAACTCCCCCTATTAAAGACTAGCTGAAAAGAAAATAAATATGTTGTTCACCCTTTTAGAGCATATCCGCTGTCACAACAGGGACATAGTCAATATACAGTATATAATATCAATATGCATACATTCAAGGTTGCTTTATTGTTACATATTGTGCACATCTTGTTCTGGTTCCTCAGACATTGTAGCAGCATTATTCATAATAATATTAATATGAACATCATCATCATCATCATCATCATCATCATCATCATATCCAACAATCTACTCTGTGGAGGTTAGAAAAATGCTACACAACACTAAAATAAGTAAAATACTACAATGTCAATGCGTAACATAACAGCAGCCAATCAAATATGGCCCCCTGCTGTTCTGATAGATGGTCATTTCTAGACTAGTTCAATGGGTTGCACTCTTTTTATGTCTACAGGCTTTATTACGCCAATGATGTGAATATACTCTGTGAATATTCCCAAGTCAATTGTTTATTATTAGTCATTCTGTGCTTTTTGTCTACTTAAAGAAACCTCAACCATGACTGTTTTCATTAGCATTTTTGTGTATTGATCATCCAGCGAGGGGATAAAACACCACTTTGAGCCAGACGAAATGTAAATTTTTCTGGAAATGGCCACTCTCAGTCTCCCCAGTGACGGCAGCGGAACATTTCAGAGCTCTAAAAAGCCTGGCTTGGCAAAGCAAGCCCCAAGAACATATTGTTCAGTACTCATTTGGGCCATGTAAAAAGGATATTTTGTCAGTGTTTAACAGGGCTGCAGGATGGGTTAAGTATGAATTATACCGACTTATCTTCACCGACACAATCAATTTCTCCTCTCTGGGAGAAATGGCCCTCTCACTACCCCAACTGCCTCGTTCTCTGTTCGATTTATTGAGACGGGGCGGGGCGGGAGGGGGGAACCAGGCATGGTGGAGACCAAGCAAATCGGGCCACAAATTGGCCCTTGTGTGATTGATGTCCTGAGATGCTGTCATTGTATTTCAGTGTTGCTGCTTCTGCCACTGCTGCTTCTGCGTGGGAGGGGTGAAACCAATTAAGGGTTGACTTGGAAGTTGGAGAACTCCAGGGGCCAAAAAGCGTGTGGCGAGCATGGGGCTGCATGGCTGGGCACAGGGATAATTAACACAGGATGTGGTGGACAGCAGTAAAGCGCCCCTACACACAGACATGATACACATGCACACACAGATACACGCTTACTCGCATAATGACTCGTGCACTATAAATTCCTGTGTTCATTTAACTCAGAGAGTGCACGTGTGTACACTCTCGGAGTTACAAAAGGATAAATTGAGACTTTGTGTACTCACAAACACAAATAATAACACATAACCAACCCCTGTCACTAGGGGGGCATGGTGGTGTTGTTAGTCCACATCGTTGTCCGTCTCCCCGCGGTATCACTTAGGGCTGTCTTGTGCTATTAATTCCTGTGTTGTTGTTTTTCCAGCGACCCTTCAAACAGCACTTCCTGTGGGGTGGTGGCATACCACCGCCGCCCCCTGGGGTGGTCATTAGCTGACCTGCCACTAAAGCTCATGGCAAAACATTCACACGCACCACACACACACACACACACACACACACACACACACACACACACACACACACACACACACACACACACACACACACACACACAGAAATGCATACACGCACAAACACACACACAGACGCACACACAGACACACAGTCCCTCCCTCTTCCTCCCCCCAACTCCTCCACTCCTCTGTTCCACCATCCCGTCCCGTGCCGCCGCCTCTCCTCCTCTGAGTTCCTCTTCCTCTCACATTAGTGTCAGCTTCATCCATTGCTCATTCAAAACAAGACCTGTTATGAGCACCTCTGTGCTTGCCAGCCGTCTGTGAAGTGTTTATTTACTTTCGATGGCGGTGTGCAAATTGGAATGGAGCCGCTGTGACATTGGCCCGTCCTTCCTCTTCAACATGGGAGCAACGCTACATTAAGACCAGAAGGCAGCTGCTCAGAGAGGGGGGGGGGGGGAGAGAGAGAGAGAGAGAGAGAGAGAGAGGCCTTGGTAATGGAGCAATATACAAGGCTGCAATATAAATCAGGCAGGAAGGCGGGGGGTTTGGTTCTAAAAGTAGATGCAATAGAATATGCATGGTTCTGCACCACTTTTAAGTATCTACTGGTATGGCTGTTCCATGTACTCTGTGTTTTTTAATACCTCTGGCTGCATCTTGTCAGCCCAACATGTCATGTCCTCTGCTCGCTGTGTGTGTGTGTGTGTGTGTGTGTGTGTGTGTGTGTGTGTGTGTGTGTGTGTGTGTGTGTGTGTGTGTGTGTGTGTGTGTGTGTGTGTAATCAAATAATCCCATAAAGCTTTAGGGTACATTTATTACATTCATGAATACTGATTCAACTGCGCACCAATCCTCATATTCACGTTCTTGTAGATCTTTATATGATAGCACACTATACTGTGCAACAAATGTATCAATTTACTGAACAAAGATTTCAAAATAACCATGCATATCTTTTACTTGTGCCCATGCATCCAGGTAAAGACATTTGTGTGAGAGTGTGTGTGTGTGTGTGTGTGTGTGTGTGTGTGTGTGTGTGTGTGTGTGTGTGTGTGTGTGTGTGTGTGTGTGTGTGTGTGTGTGTGTGTGTGTGTGTGTGTGTGTGTGTGTGTGTGTGTGTTGGCGTACGTGAACGCCACCTACCTAGTATAGTATGTGACAATTTTCTTTTGCCAAATTTGTCAAAGTGGTTCTAACCCAGACTATACGTACTCGCTGGGAGACAGCTGCCTAAAGTCCAACTATTGTAAAGTGCACTTGAGTTTATTTTCCTGGCTTATGGTGTGCTCTATTTTACAGCACAGGATCTGAAACCCAATTTGCCTCTATCAATAGCCTCTTATTTTTGGTGGGAAAAGGTTTTTATATATGTGTACATGCTACACTGTAGCATAGGAAAACTATATTAAATTTAACTGCATCAAAATAATGTCAGGAAACACCCACCACAGTAATATTCTCAGTGTTAAAGTGACACTTTGCCAACCTACAGTAGATCCCATGTGAGGAGCTCAGCAGTGGCAAAAAATAAATGACGTCACGAAACAGTACACGAAACAGTACGCCCGATGACATGAAATGGTGTGTTTGACCTTATTGTTTTGCAACGTCAATGTTTCGCAGAGAAATACACAGAATACATTAGGTATTTTTTGTGACAGTACTTTAGTTTTTATTTTATTTATTATAATCCCATGGGGGAAATTCAGTGACAATTAGACCAGGGCTGGGAGTCTGGCCCTGATTACCAGACAGACTCTCTATCCACTAAGCCAGTGGTTCTCAAAATTTCATGGACCCCCTGTTTGATATTATGTATTTGACCATGGACCCCCATAACTCTGAGAGCGGACAAATGGAACCAAAAATGGTCCATTTGGTTCCATTTGTGCTCTCTGAGTTACAGGCCCATATTATGGGATATATCCCAAATATCAGTCATTTAGCTGGGGACCCCCTGGAACCCCCCCCAAGGACCCCTGGGGGTCCACGGACCCCACTTTGAGAACCCCTGCCCTAATACAACGGCCGCCAAAGATGACATTGATCTCCTCACAATCAGAACAATGGGATTTAGGTTGAACATCTGGGAAGTTTCCCTTTAATGTATCCATTTGTAACTCCCAGAGTGTACAAATGTAACCAAATGGATAGACGTGTAAAATCTCAGAGGATTTTACTATGAAGGACACAAGTTACAAGTTGTTCTCTCTCTCATCTCCACAGATGCCTTTTATGACATCATCACAGTCGGTGCACCTGCTGCACATTTCCAGGGCTTCAAGTGTGGTGGCCTACAGCGACTACTGAGCAGATACGGAGCAGAGAAGAAAAGGTACACACAGACACAAAAAACACACACAAAACACTCCTATGAAACTGCGGGAAGAGGCCATGTTTATACACAGATAGACAGGCAGTTTATTATACTGTAGGGTTTCTTCTGTTGACGTGGAATTGGGCTTGTGCCGCTATTGACAAGGGAATTAAAGTGACAGACAAATTTGGTCCTGGCATATGGATCTTTATTTTTCCCGAGGCCTTGAGCAGTTACTTACAGCTGAGTTGGGTTAAACTCAATCTGGAGCTATAACATGACTGCTGCTACTGCTGCTGACAGCTCTATTTGACTGGAGGCAACAGGCACCATGTCAGGAAGAAGAAGGATTATGTTGAGTTGGTATTTCATTCAGCTCTCCCTCCTTTCTTAGTTTTTTTTTTTCACCCTCTCTTTCTCTTTGTGCTGTCTCACACAGCGGGTGACATTTCCCCAGATGTTGCACACAAAAAAGCTCTTGGTTTAGCATAAAAGTCAGTTGAATACTGTGCTCAGAACAACTGTTGGGTTAAAAATACCCCAAATGTCTCAGTTGATAAAGAGATTGACTTTGTCACTACAGATGGCAGGATTGCCAGAGCATGTTTTATGATGATAATAAATGAACAGGAACCCCTAAAACATTTCGAGGTAATTACCTAAATCAGCCTAAAATCTGTTCAGTATTTATTAAAATATATTTAATTTATTGTTTTACAGTCAATTTATGTGGCAGCCGCTTTGAGGTTAGAGAATGTGGCTTGCGATCGAAAGTTGTCTGGTTGTATTGCCCAGCCTGGTTAGGATTATCTAGATGTAACCCAGAAATGCTGTCTCCACACCTCAGCAACAGCAAGTGAAATGCCTTTAAGCCAGGCACTTACTTTGCTCCACCAGTGCTGCTCAGTGGCCAACTGCAGAATTCACATCAACCGCGTTATTCCACATCTGTGTTATGCGAAAGTGGCGTGGTTCCACACATTGTCTTTGGTGAGGCGTGACCTCGCTGTGGTTGGAGGCGAAACCATCAAAAAGCAGTGTGAAAGAGTTGAGGCAAGTTCAACTTTTTCACTGGCGCTTTGCAGCGAGACAGAGCTGTGGTCTGACCTAGGCATGGACTAGGCATACATGCAAAGGTGACTCTGAAGAGGAAAGCTTACATTTTCTGTACAGGCAAAGGTTTAACAAACACCAATGTGTTCAATTATGAGTAATCCTCCCACTTTGCCCAGTCTTCTCTCAACATTTTACCAATTGCTACAGTAGTTTCAATCCCTGAGATGCTTTGTGCCTCAAGGTCCTGATCCTTCCACAGTAACCCTGAGTCATCCCCACATGATGCCAAGGGAGTGCTCCCTGATTGGATTTGTGTGTGCTAGATTGAATTACCTGCCTATACATCGGGCTTGTGGCTTTGTAGTCAGTCTATTTGGCTGATGGCATAGACATGTCTAATTAGTGTGTTCCTCTCATTCTGTCACAGAGTGTCCCACAAACACCACAGAGGTGAATGAATAGAGGAAGTGGCAACTATGAATGTTTTACAGATAAACACATTAGGCAGAGCACATTATGGAGAGCCATGTATGCCTGCATACAAAACACAGGCGCAGGTAATCAAACAAACATGCCCCCATGTCACCATACAACTGCAGAAATACAGTGAGACATATAGTATTGTACATCGAAACATCCATACTGTCCGTCCGTCCGTCCGTCCGTCCGTCCGTCCGTCCATGCATACATGAGAATACGAGACAGCCCTGTTATTTTACTGTATTATTCACAAATCACACAGTATTCAATTCCCTTTCTCTCTTTACCCCCCTCTGTCTCTTTACCCCCCTCTGTCTCTGTCTCTGTCTCTGTCTCTGTCTCTGTCTCTGTCTCTCTCTCGCTGTCTCTCTCTCGCTGTCTCTCTCTCTCTCTCTCTCTCTCTCTCTCTCTCTTTCTCTCTCTCTCTCTCTCTCTCTTTCTCTTTCTCTCTCTCTGTCATGCACACACATACTCCGCAGGTACTGTATGCACATGCATCTATTGTGCT